>NW_027459372.1:0-300000 GCF_050624435.1 Tenrec ecaudatus
GGGAGCCCTAGCCTTAGCCTAAGCCTAGGGGTGCCCTAGCCTAAGCCTAGGGGTTCCCAAGCATTAGGCTAGGGGAGCCCTAGCCTTAGCCTAAGCCTAGGGGTGCCCTAGCCTAAGCCTAGAGTTACCTAGCCTAAGCCTAGGCGTGCTCTAGCCATAGGCTAGGGGAGCCCTAGCCGTAGCCTAAGCCTTGGGATGCCCTACCCTAAGCCTAGGGGTGCCATAGCCTAAGCCTAGGGGTGCCCTAACCTTAGGCTAGGAGAGCCCTATCCTTAGGCTAATTCTAGGGGTGCCCTTGCCTAAGCCTAGGGGTACCCTAGCCTAAGCCTAGGGGTGCCCTAGTCTTAGGCTAGGGGAGTCCTAGCCTTAGCCTAAGACGAGGGGTGCCATACCCTAAGACTAGGAGTGCCCTAGCCTAAGCCTAGGTGTGCCCTAGCCTAAGCCTAGAGGTACCCTAGCCTAAGCCTAGGGGTGCCCTAGCGTAAGCTTAGGGGTGCCCTAGCGTAAGCCTAGGGGTGCCCTATCGTAAGCCTAGGGGTGCCCTAGCCTAAGACTAGGGATGCCATAGCCTAAGCCTAGGGGTGCCCTAACCTTAGGCTAGGGGAGCCCTAGCCTTAGGCTAATTATAGGGGTGCCCTTGCCTAAGCCTAGGGGTGCCCTAGCCTAAGCCTAGCGGTGCCCTAGCCTAAGATTAGGGGTGCCCTAGCCTTTGCCCTAGCCATAGCCTAAGCTTGGGTGCCCTAGCCTAAGCCTAGGGGTGCCCTAGCCTTAGGCTAGGGGAGCCCTAGACTTAGCCTAAGCTAGGGGTGCCCTAGCCTAAGCCTAGGTGTGCCCTAGCCTTAGGCTAGGGGCGCCCTAGCCTTAGCCTAAGCCTAGGGGTGCCCAAGCCTAAGCCTAGGGGTGCCCTAGCCTAAGCCTAGATGTGCCCTAGTCTTAGGATAGGGGAGCTCTAGCCTTAGCCTAAGCCTAGGTGTGCCCTAGCCTTAGGCTAGTTGAGCCGTAGCCTTAGTCTAAGCCTAGGGGTGCCCTAGCCTTAGCCTAAGCTAGGGGTGCCCTAGGCTAAGCCTAGGGGTGCCCTAGCCTAAGCTTAGGGGTGCCAAAGCCTAAGATTAGGGGTGCCATAGCGTTAGGCTAGGGGAGCCCTAGCCTAAGCCTAAGCCTAGGGGTGCCCTAGCCTAAGCCTAAGGGTGCCCTAGCCTTAGGCTAGGGGTGCCCTAGCCTTAGCCTAAGCTAGGGGTGCCCTAGCCTAAGCCTAGGTGTGCCCTAGCCGTATGCTAGGGGAGCCCTAGTTTAAGGCTAGGGGTGCCCTAGCCTTAGGCTAGGGGAGCCCTAGCCTTACCCTAATCCTAGGTGTGCCCTAGCCTAAGTCTAGGGGTGCCTTAGCCTAAGCCTAGGGGTGCCCTAGCCTAATCCTAGGGGTGCCCTAGCCTTAGGCTATGGGAGCCCTAGCCTTAGCCTAAGCCTAGGGGTGCCCTCCCCCAAGCCTAGGGGTGCCCCAGCCTAAGCCTAGGGGTGCCCTATCGTTGGGCTATGGGAGCCCTAGTCTTAGCCTAAGCCTAGGGGTGCCCTAGCCTAAGCCTAGGGGTGCCTTAGCCTAAGCCTAGGAGTTCCCTAGCCTAATCCTAGGGGTGCCCTAGCCTTAGGCTATGGGAGCCCTAGCCTTAGCCTAAGCCTAGGGATACCCTAGACTAAGCCTAGGGGTGCCCTTGCCTAAGCCTAGGGGTGCCCTTGCCTAAGCCTAGGGGTGCCCTAGCCTAAGCCTAGGGGTGCCATAGCCTAAGCCTAGGGTTTCCCTAGCCTTAGGCTAGGGGAGCCCTAGCCTTAGTCTAAGCCTAGGGGTGCCCTAGCCTAAGCCTAGGGATGCCCTAGCCTAATCCTAGGGGTGCCCTAGCCTAAGCCTAGAGGTGCCCTAGTCTTAGACTAGGGGAGCTCTAGCCTTAGCCTAAGCCTAGGGGTGCCCTAGGCTAAGCCTAGGTGTGCCCTAGCCTTAGGCTAGGGGTGCCCTAGCCTTAGGCTAGGGGAGCCCTAGCCTTAGCCTAAGCCTAGGGGTGCCCTAGCCTAAGCCTAGGGGTGCCTTAGCCTAAGTCTAGGGGTGCCGTAGACTTGGACTACGGGAGCCCCAGCCTTAGCCTAGGCCTAGGGGTGCCCTAGCCTAAGCCTAGGGGTGTCCAAGCCTAAACCTAGGGGTGCCCTTGCTTTAGGCTAGGTGAGCCCTAGCCTTAGCCTAAGCCTAGGGGTGCCCTAGCCTAAGCCTAGGGGTGCCCAAACATTAGGCTAGGGTAGCCCTAGCCTTAGCCTAAGCCTAGGGGTGCACTAGCATTAGGCTATGGGAGCCCTAGCCTTAGCCTAAGCCTAGGGGTGCCCCAGCCTAAGCCTAGAGTTACCTAGCCTAATCCTGGGCGTGCCCTAGCCATAGGCTAGGGGAGCCCCAGCCTTAGCCTAAGCCTAGGGGTGCCCTAGCCTAAGCCAAGGGTTGCCCTAGCCTAAGCCTAGGGGTGCCCTAGGCTAAGCATAGGGGTGCCATAGCCTAAGCCCAGGGGTGCCCTAGCCTTAGGCTATGGGAACCCTAGCCTAAGCCTAAGCCTGGGGGTGCCCTAGCATAAGCCTAGGGGTGCCCTAGCCTACGCCTAGGGGTGCCCTAGCGTAAGCCTATGGGTGCCCTTGCCTAAGCCTACGGGTGCCCTAGCCTAAGCCTAGAGGTGGGCTAACCTAAGGCTAGGGGAGCCCTAGCCTTAGACTAAGCCTAGGGGTGCCCTAGCCTAAGCCTAGGGGTGCCCTAGCCTTAGGCTAGGGGAGCCCTAGCCTTAGCCTAAGCCTAGGGGTGCCCTAGCCTAAGCCTAGGGGTTCCCAAGCATTAGGCTAGGGGAGCCCTAGCCTTAGCCTAAGCCTAGGGGTGCCCTAGCCTAAGCCTAGAGTTACCTAGCCTAAGCCTAGGCGTGCTCTAGCCATAGGCTAGGGGAGCCCTAGCCGTAGCCTAAGCCTTGGGATGCCCTACCCTAAGCCTAGGGGTGCCATAGCCTAAGCCTAGGGGTGCCCTAACCTTAGGCTAGGGGAGCCCTAGCCTTAGGCTAATTCTAGGGGTGCCCTTGCCTAAGCCTAGGGGTACCCTAGCCTAAGCCTAGGGGTGCCCTAGTCTTAGGCTAGGGGAGTCCTAGCCTTAGCCTAAGACGAGGGGTGCCATACCCTAAGACTAGGAGTGCCCTAGCCTAAGCCTAGGTGTGCCCTAGCCTAAGCCTAGAGGTACCCTAGCCTAAGCCTAGGGGTGCCCTAGCGTAAGCTTAGGGGTGCCCTAGCGTAAGCCTAGGGGTGCCCTATCGTAAGCCTAGGGGTGCCCTAGCCTAAGACTAGGGATGCCATAGCCTAAGCCTAGGGGTGCCCTAACCTTAGGCTAGGGGAGCCCTAGCCTTAGGCTAATTATAGGGGTGCCCTTGCCTAAGCCTAGGGGTGCCCTAGCCTAAGCCTAGCGGTGCCCTAGCCTAAGATTAGGGGTGCCCTAGCCTTTGCCCTAGCCATAGCCTAAGCTTGGGTGCCCTAGCCTAAGCCTAGGGGTGCCCTAGCCTTAGGCTAGGGGAGCCCTAGACTTAGCCTAAGCTAGGGGTGCCCTAGCCTAAGCCTAGGTGTGCCCTAGCCTTAGGCTAGGTGTGCCCTAGCCTTAGGCTAGGGGAGTCCTAGCCTTAACCTAAGCCTAGGGGTGCCCTAGCCCAAGCCTAGGGATGCCCTTACCTTAGGCTAGGGGCGCCCTAGCCTTAGCCTAAGCCTAGGGGTGCCCAAGCCTAAGCCTAGGGGTGCCCTAGCCTAAGCCTAGATGTGCCCTAGTCTTAGGATAGGGGAGCTCTAGCCTTAGCCTAAGCCTAGGTGTGCCCTAGCCTTAGGCTAGTTGAGCCGTAGCCTTAGTCTAAGCCTAGGGGTGCCCTAGCCTTAGCCTAAGCTAGGGGTGCCCTAGGCTAAGCCTAGGGGTGCCCTAGCCTAAGCTTAGGGGTGCCAAAGCCTAAGATTAGGGGTGCCATAGCGTTAGGCTAGGGGAGCCCTAGCCTAAGCCTAAGCCTAGGGGTGCCCTAGCCTAAGCCTAGGGGTGCCCTAGCCTTAGGCTAGGGGTGCCCTAGCCTTAGCCTAAGCTAGGGGTGCCCTAGCCTAAGCCTAGGTGTGCCCTAGCCGTATGCTAGGGGAGCCCTAGTTTAAGGCTAGGGGTGCCCTAGCCTTAGGCTAGGGGAGCCCTAGCCTTACCCTAAGCCTAGGTGTGCCCTAGCCTAAGTCTAGGGGTGCCTTAGCCTAAGCCTAGGGGTGCCCTAGCCTAATCCTAGGGGTGCCCTAGCCTTAGGCTATGGGAGCCCTAGCCTTAGCCTAAGCCTAGGGGTGCCCTCCCCCAAGCCTAGGGGTGCCCCAGCCTAAGCCTAGGGGTGCCCTATCCTTGGGCTATGGGAGCCCTAGTCTTAGCCTAAGCCTAGGGGTGCCCTAGCCTAAGCCTAGGGGTGCCTTAGCCTAAGCCTAGGAGTTCCCTAGCCTAATCCTAGGGGTGCCCTAGCCTTAGGCTATGGGAGCCCTAGCCTTAGCCTAAGCCTAGGGATACCCTAGACTAAGCCTAGGGGTGCCCTTGCCTAAGCCTAGGGGTGCCCTTGCCTAAGCCTAGGGGTGCCCTAGCCTAAGCCTAGGGGTGCCATAGCCTAAGCCTAGGGTTTCCCTAGCCTTAGGCTAGGGGAGCCCTAGCCTTAGTCTAAGCCTAGGGGTGCCCTAGCCTAAGCCTAGGGATGCCCTAGCCTAATCCTAGGGGTGCCCTAGCCTAAGCCTAGAGGTGCCCTAGTCTTAGACTAGGGGAGCTCTAGCCTTAGCCTAAGCCTAGGGGTGCCCTAGGCTAAGCCTAGGTGTGCCCTAGCCTTAGGCTAGGGGTGCCCTAGCCTTAGGCTAGGGGAGCCCTAGCCTTAGCCTAAGCCTAGGGGTGCCCTAGCCTAAGCCTAGGGGTGCCTTAGCCTAAGTCTAGGGGTGCCGTAGACTTGGACTACGGGAGCCCCAGCCTTAGCCTAGGCCTAGGGGTGCCCTAGTCTAAGCCTAGGGGTGCCCTAGCCTAAGATTAGGGAGGCCCTAGCCTAAGCCTAGGGGTGCCCTACCCTAAGCCTAGGGATGCCCTAGCTTAGGCTAGGGGAGCCCTAGCCTTAGCCTAAGCCTAGGAGTGCCCTAGCCGAAGCCTAGGGTTGCCCTAGCCTAAGACTAGGGGTGCCCTAGCCTTAGGCTAGGGGAGTCCTAGCCTTAGCCTAAGACGAGGGGTGCCCTAGCCTAAGCCTAGGAGTGCCCTAGCCTAAGCCTAGGTGTGCCCTAGCCTAAGCCTAGAGGTGCCCTAGCCTAATCCTAGGGGTGCCCTAGCCTAAGCGCAGGGGTGCCCTAGCCTTAGGCTATGGGAACCCTAGCCTAAGCCTAAGCCTGGGGGTGCTCTACCCTAAGCTTAGGGGTGCCCTAGCCTAAGCCTAGGGGTGCCCTAGCATAAGTTTAGGGGTGCCCTAGCGTAAGCCTAGGGGTGCCCTATCGTAAGCCTAGGGGTGCCCTAGCCTAAGCCTAGGGCTGCCATAGTCTAAGCCTAGGGGTGCCCTAGCCTAAGATTAGGGGTGCCCTAGCCTTAGGCTAGGTGAGCCCTAGCCTTAGACTAAGCCTAGGGGTGACCTAGCCTAAGCCTAGGGGTGCCGTAGCCTTAGGCTAGGGGTGCCCTAGCCTTAGCCTAAGCTAGGGGTGCCCTAGCCTAAGCCTAGGGGTGCCCTAGCCTTAGGCTAGGGGAGCCCTAGACTTAGCCTAAGCTAGGGGTGCCCTAGCCTTAGGCTAGGGGTGCCCTAGCCTTAGACTAGGGGAGCCCTAGCCTTAGCCTAAGCCTAGGGGTGCCCTAGCCTAAGCCTAGGGATGCCCTAGCCTTATGCTAGGGGAGCCCTAGTCTTAGCCTAACCCAAGGGGTGCCCTAGCCTAACCCTAGAGGTGCCCTAGCCTAAGCCTAGGGGTGCCCTAGACTAACCCTAGGGGTGCCCTAGCCTAAGCCTAGAGGTGCCCTAGTCTTAGGCTAGGGTAGCTCTAGCCTTAGCCTAAGCCTAGGGGTGCCCTAGACTAAGCCTAGGGGTGCCCTAGCCTAAGCCTATGGGTGCCCTAGCCTTAGGCTAGTCGTACCGTAGCCTTAGTCTAAGCCTAGGGGTGCCCTAGCCTTAGCCTAAGCAGGGGTGCCCTAGGCTAAGCCTAGGTGTGCCCTAGCCTAAGCCTAGGGGTGCCTTAGCCTAAGCCTAGGGGTGCCCTAGCCTAATCCTAGGGGTGCCCTAGCCTTAGGCGATGGGATCCCTAGCCTTAGCCTAAGCCTAGGGGTGCCGTAGCCTAAGCCTAGGGGTGCCGAAGCCTAAGCCTAGGGGTGCCTTAGCCTAAGCTTATGAGTGCCCTAGCCTAATCCTAGGGGTGTCCTAGCCTTAGGCTATGGGAGCCCTAGCCTTAGTCTAAGCCTAGGGGTGCCCTAGCCTAAGCCTAGGGGTGCCCTAGCCTAAGGCTAGAGGAGCCCTAAGCATAAACTAAGCCTAGGGGTGCCCGAGCCTGAGCCTAGGGGTGCCATAACCTAAGCCTAGGGTTGCCGTAGCCTTAGGCTAGGGGTGCCCTAGCCTTATCCTAAGCTAGGGGTGCCCTAGCCTAAGCCTAGGGGTGCCCTAGCCTTAGGCTAGGGGAGCCCTAGACTTAGCCTAAGCTAGGGGTGCCCTAGCCTAAACCTAGGTGTGCCCTAGCCTTAGGCTAGGGGTGCCCTAGCCTTAGGCTAGGGGAGCCCTAGCCTTAGCCTAAGCCTAGGGGTGCCCTAGCCTAAGCCTAGGGATGCCCTAGCCTTAGGCTAGGGGAGCCCTAGTCTTAGCCTAACCCTAGGGGTGCCCTAGCCTAAGCCTAGGGGAGCCCTAGACTAACCCTAGGCGTGCCCTAGCCTAAGCCAAGAGGTGCCCTAGTCTTAGGCTAGGGTAGCTCTAGCCTTAGCCTAAGCCTAGGGGTGCCCTAGCCTAAGCCTATGGGTGCCCTAGCCTAAGCCTATGGGTGCCCTAGCCTTAGGCTAGTCGAACCGTAGCCTTAGTCTAAGCCTAGGGGTGCCCTAGCCTTAGCCTAAGCTAGGGGTGCCCTAGGCTAAGCCTAGGTGTGCCCTAGCCTAAGCCTAGGGGTGCCTTAGCCTAAGCCTAGGGGTGCCCTAGCCTAATCCAAGGGGTGCCCTAGCCTTAGGCTATGGGAGCCCTAGCCTTAGCCTAAGCCTAGGGGTGCCCTAGCCTAAGCCTAGGGGTGCCGCAGCCTAAGCCTAGGGGTGCCTTAGCCTAAGCCTATGAGTGCCCTAGCCTAATCCTAGGGGTGCCCTAGCCTTAGGCTATGGGAGCCCTAGCCTTAGCCTAAGCCTAGGGGTGCCCTACCCTAAGCCTAGGGGTGCCTTAGCCTAAGGCTAGTAGTGTCCTAGCCTAATCCTAGGGGTTCCCTAACCTTAGGCAATGGGAGCCCTAGCCTTAGCCTAAGCCTAGGGATACCCTAGCCTAAGCCTAGGGGTGCCCTAGCCTAAGCCTAGGGGTGTCCTAGCCTAAGGCTAGAGGAGCCCTAAGCTTAACCTAAGACTAGGGGTGCCCTAGCCTAAGCCTAGGGGTTCCATAGCCTAAGCCTAGCGGTGCCCTAGCCTAAGATTAGGGGTGCCCTAGCCTTTGCCCTAGCCATAGCCTAAGCTTGGGTGCCCTAGCCTAAGCCTAGGGGTGCCCTAGCCTTAGGCTAGGGGAGCCCTAGACTTAGCCTAAGCTAGGGGTGCCCTAGCCTAAGCCTAGGTGTGCCCTAGCCTTAGGCTAGGTGTGCCCTAGCCTTAGGCTAGGGGAGTCCTAGCCTTAACCTAAGCCTAGGGGTGCCCTAGCCCAAGCCTAGGGATGCCCTTACCTTAGGCTAGGGGCGCCCTAGCCTTAGCCTAAGCCTAGGGGTGCCCAAGCCTAAGCCTAGGGGTGCCCTAGCCTAAGCCTAGATGTGCCCTAGTCTTAGGATAGGGGAGCTCTAGCCTTAGCCTAAGCCTAGGTGTGCCCTAGCCTTAGGCTAGTTGAGCCGTAGCCTTAGTCTAAGCCTAGGGGTGCCCTAGCCTTAGCCTAAGCTAGGGGTGCCCTAGGCTAAGCCTAGGGGTGCCCTAGCCTAAGCTTAGGGGTGCCAAAGCCTAAGATTAGGGGTGCCATAGCGTTAGGCTAGGGGAGCCCTAGCCTAAGCCTAAGCCTAGGGGTGCCCTAGCCTAAGCCTAGGGGTGCCCTAGCCTTAGGCTAGGGGTGCCCTAGCCTTAGCCTAAGCTAGGGGTGCCCTAGCCTAAGCCTAGGTGTGCCCTAGCCGTATGCTAGGGGAGCCCTAGTTTAAGGCTAGGGGTGCCCTAGCCTTAGGCTAGGGGAGCCCTAGCCTTACCCTAAGCCTAGGTGTGCCCTAGCCTAAGTCTAGGGGTGCCTTAGCCTAAGCCTAGGGGTGCCCTAGCCTAATCCTAGGGGTGCCCTAGCCTTAGGCTATGGGAGCCCTAGCCTTAGCCTAAGCCTAGGGGTGCCCTCCCCCAAGCCTAGGGGTGCCCCAGCCTAAACCTAGGGGTGCCCTATCCTTGGGCTATGGGAGCCCTAGTCTTAGCCTAAGCCTAGGGGTGCCCTAGCCTAAGCCTAGGGGTGCCTTAGCCTAAGCCTAGGAGTTCCCTAGCCTAATCCTAGGGGTGCCCTAGCCTTAGGCTATGGGAGCCCTAGCCTTAGCCTAAGCCTAGGGATACCCTAGACTAAGCCTAGGGGTGCCCTTGCCTAAGCCTAGGGGTGCCCTTGCCTAAGCCTAGGGGTGCCCTAGCCTAAGCCTAGGGGTGCCATAGCCTAAGCCTAGGGTTTCCCTAGCCTTAGGCTAGGGGAGCCCTAGCCTTAGTCTAAGCCTAGGGGTGCCCTAGCCTAAGCCTAGGGATGCCCTAGCCTAATCCTAGGGGTGCCCTAGCCTAAGCCTAGAGGTGCCCTAGTCTTAGACTAGGGGAGCTCTAGCCTTAGCCTAAGCCTAGGGGTGCCCTAGGCTAAGCCTAGGTGTGCCCTAGCCTTAGGCTAGGGGTGCCCTAGCCTTAGGCTAGGGGAGCCCTAGCCTTAGCCTAAGCCTAGGGGTGCCCTAGCCTAAGCCTAGGGGTGCCTTAGCCTAAGTCTAGGGGTGCCGTAGACTTGGACTACGGGAGCCCCAGCCTTAGCCTAGGCCTAGGGGTGCCCTAGTCTAAGCCTAGGGGTGCCCTAGCCTAAGATTAGGGAGGCCCTAGCCTAAGCCTAGGGGTGCCCTACCCTAAGCCTAGGGATGCCCTAGCTTAGGCTAGGGGAGCCCTAGCCTTAGCCTAAGCCTAGGAGTGCCCTAGCCGAAGCCTAGGGTTGCCCTAGCCTAAGACTAGGGGTGCCCTAGCCTTAGGCTAGGGGAGTCCTAGCCTTAGCCTAAGACGAGGGGTGCCCTAGCCTAAGCCTAGGAGTGCCCTAGCCTAAGCCTAGGTGTGCCCTAGCCTAAGCCTAGAGGTGCCCTAGCCTAATCCTAGGGGTGCCCTAGCCTAAGCGCAGGGGTGCCCTAGCCTTAGGCTATGGGAACCCTAGCCTAAGCCTAAGCCTGGGGGTGCTCTACCCTAAGCTTAGGGGTGCCCTAGCCTAAGCCTAGGGGTGCCCTAGCATAAGTTTAGGGGTGCCCTAGCGTAAGCCTAGGGGTGCCCTATCGTAAGCCTAGGGGTGCCCTAGCCTAAGCCTAGGGCTGCCATAGTCTAAGCCTAGGGGTGCCCTAGCCTAAGATTAGGGGTGCCCTAGCCTTAGGCTAGGTGAGCCCTAGCCTTAGACTAAGCCTAGGGGTGACCTAGCCTAAGCCTAGGGGTGCCGTAGCCTTAGGCTAGGGGTGCCCTAGCCTTAGCCTAAGCTAGGGGTGCCCTAGCCTAAGCCTAGGGGTGCCCTAGCCTTAGGCTAGGGGAGCCCTAGACTTAGCCTAAGCTAGGGGTGCCCTAGCCTTAGGCTAGGGGTGCCCTAGCCTTAGACTAGGGGAGCCCTAGCCTTAGCCTAAGCCTAGGGGTGCCCTAGCCTAAGCCTAGGGATGCCCTAGCCTTAGGCTAGGGGAGCCCTAGTCTTAGCCTAACCCAAGGGGTGCCCTAGCCTAACCCTAGAGGTGCCCTAGCCTAAGCCTAGGGGTGCCCTAGACTAACCCTAGGGGTGCCCTAGCCTAAGCCTAGAGGTGCCCTAGTCTTAGGCTAGGGTAGCTCTAGCCTTAGCCTAAGCCTAGGGGTGCCCTAGACTAAGCCTAGGGGTGCCCTAGCCTAAGCCTATGGGTGCCCTAGCCTTAGGCTAGTCGTACCGTAGCCTTAGTCTAAGCCTAGGGGTGCCCTAGCCTTAGCCTAAGCAGGGGTGCCCTAGGCTAAGCCTAGGTGTGCCCTAGCCTAAGCCTAGGGGTGCCTTAGCCTAAGCCTAGGGGTGCCCTAGCCTAATCCTAGGGGTGCCCTAGCCTTAGGCGATGGGATCCCTAGCCTTAGCCTAAGCCTAGGGGTGCCCTAGCCTAAGCCTAGGGGTGCCGAAGCCTAAGCCTAGGGGTGCCTTAGCCTAAGCTTATGAGTGCCCTAGCCTAATCCTAGGGGTGTCCTAGCCTTAGGCTATGGGAGCCCTAGCCTTAGTCTAAGCCTAGGGGTGCCCTAGCCTAAGCCTAGGGGTGCCCTAGCCTAAGGCTAGAGGAGCCCTAAGCATAAACTAAGCCTAGGGGTGCCCGAGCCTGAGCCTAGGGGTGCCATAACCTAAGCCTAGGGTTGCCGTAGCCTTAGGCTAGGGGTGCCCTAGCCTTATCCTAAGCTAGGGGTGCCCTAGCCTAAGCCTAGGGGTGCCCTAGCCTTAGGCTAGGGGAGCCCTAGACTTAGCCTAAGCTAGGGGTGCCCTAGCCTAAACCTAGGTGTGCCCTAGCCTTAGGCTAGGGGTGCCCTAGCCTTAGGCTAGGGGAGCCCTAGCCTTAGCCTAAGCCTAGGGGTGCCCTAGCCTAAGCCTAGGGATGCCCTAGCCTTAGGCTAGGGGAGCCCTAGTCTTAGCCTAACCCTAGGGGTGCCCTAGCCTAAGCCTAGGGGTGCCCTAGACTAACCCTAGGCGTGCCCTAGCCTAAGCCAAGAGGTGCCCTAGTCTTAGGCTAGGGTAGCTCTAGCCTTAGCCTAAGCCTAGGGGTGCCCTAGCCTAAGCCTATGGGTGCCCTAGCCTAAGCCTATGGGTGCCCTAGCCTTAGGCTAGTCGAACCGTAGCCTTAGTCTAAGCCTAGGGGTGCCCTAGCCTTAGCCTAAGCTAGGGGTGCCCTAGGCTAAGCCTAGGTGTGCCCTAGCCTAAGCCTAGGGGTGCCTTAGCCTAAGCCTAGGGGTGCCCTAGCCTAATCCAAGGGGTGCCCTAGCCTTGGGCTATGGGAGCCCTAGCCTTAGCCTAAGCCTAGGGGTGCCCTAGCCTAAGCCTAGGGGTGCCGCAGCCTAAGCCTAGGGGTGCCTTAGCCTAAGCCTATGAGTGCCCTAGCCTAATCCTAGGGGTGCCCTAGCCTTAGGCTATGGGAGCCCTAGCCTTAGCCTAAGCCTAGGGGTGCCCTACCCTAAGCCTAGGGGTGCCTTAGCCTAAGGCTAGTAGTGTCCTAGCCTAATCCTAGGGGTTCCCTAACCTTAGGCAATGGGAGCCCTAGCCTTAGCCTAAGCCTAGGGATACCCTAGCCTAAGCCTAGGGGTGCCCTAGCCTAAGCCTAGGGGTGTCCTAGCCTAAGGCTAGAGGAGCCCTAAGCTTAACCTAAGACTAGGGGTGCCCTAGCCTAAGCCTAGGGGTTCCATAGCCTAAGCCTAGGGATGCCGTAGCCTTAGGCTAGGGGAGCCCTAGCCTTAGTCTAAGCCTAGGGGTTCCCTAGCCTAAGCCTAGGGGTGCCCTAGCCTAAGCCTAGGCGTGCCCTAGCCTAAGCCTAGGGGTGCCCTAGCCTTAGGCTAGAGGAGCCCTAACCTTATCCTCAGCCTAGGGATGCCCTATCCTTAGGCTAGGGGAGCCCTAGCCTTAGCCTAAGCCTAGGGGTGCCCTAGCCTAAGCCTAGGGGTGCCCTAGGCTAAGCCTAGGGGTGCCCTAGCCTAAGCCTAGGGGTGCCCTAGCCTAAGCTTAGGGGTGCCCTAGCCTAAGCCTAGGGGTGCCCTAGCCTAAGCCTAGGGGTGCCCTAGCCTTAAGCTAGTCGAGCCATAGCCTTAGTCTAAGACTAAGGGTGCCCTAGCCTAAGCCTATGGGTGCCCTATCTTAAGCCTAGGGGTGTCCTAGCCTTGTGCTAGGGGAGCCCTAGCCGTAGCCTAAGCCTAGGGATGCCCTAGCCTAAGCCTAGGGGTGCCCTAGCCTAAGCCTAGGGTTGCCCTAGCCTTAGGCTAGTCGAGCCGGAGCCTTAGGCTAAGCCTAGGGGATCCCTAGCCTTAGGCTAATTCTAGGGGTGCCCTAGCCTAAGCTTAGGGGTGCCGTAGCCTAATCCTAGGGGTGCCCTAGCCTAAGCCTAGGGGTACAATAGCCTAAGCCTAGGGGTGCCCTAGCCTTAGGCTAGTCGAGCCGTTATCTTAGTCTAAGCCTAGGGGTGCCCTAGCCTAAGCCTAGAAGTGCCCTAGCCTTAGGCTAGGGGAGCCCTAGCCTTAGCCTAAGCCTAGGGGTGCCCTAGCCTAAGCCTAGGGGTGCCCTCGCTTAAGCCTAGGGGTGCCCTAACCTTAGGCTAGGGGATCCCTAGCCTTAGGCTAATTCTAGGGGTGCCCTAGCCTAAGCCTAGGGGTGCCCTAGCCTAAGCCTAGGGGTGCCGTAGACTAAGCCTAGGGGTGCCCTAGCCTAAGCCTAGGGGTGCCCTAACCTTAGGCTAGGGGATCCCTAGCCTTAGGCTAATTCTAGGGGTGCCCTAGCCTAAGCCTAGGGGTGCCCTAGCCTAAGCCTAGGGGTGCCGTAGACTAAGCCTAGGGGTGCCCTAGCCTAAGCCTAGGGGTGCCCTCGCCTTAGGCTAGGGGACCCCTAAGCTTAACCTAGGTCTAGGGGTTCCCTAGCCTAAGCCTAGGGGTGCCCTAGCCTAAGCCTAGGGATGCCATAGCCTTAGGCTAGGGGCGCCTTAGCCTTAGCCTAAGCCTAGGTGTGCCCTTGCCTAAGCTTAGGGGTGTCCTAGCCTAAGGCTAGAGGAGCCCTAAGCTTAAACTAAGCCTAGGGGTGCCCTAGCCTAAGCCTAGGGGTGCCATAGCCTAAGCCTAGGGTTGCCCTAGCCTTAGGCTAGGGGAGCCCTAGCCTTAGTCTAAGCCTAGGGGTGACCTAGCCTAAGCCTAGGGGTGCCCTAGCCTAATCCTAGGGGTGCCCTAGCCTAAGCCTAGAGGTGCCCTAGTCTTAGACTAGGGGAGCTCTAGCCTTAGCCTAAGCCTAGGGGTGCCCTAGCCTAAGCCTAGGTGTGCCCTAGCCTTAGGCTATGGGAGCCCTAGCCTTAGCCTAAGCCTAGGGGTGCCCTAGCCTAAGCCTAGGGGTGCCGCAGCCTAAGCCTAGGGGTGCCTTAGCCTAAGCCTATGAGTGCCCTAGCCTAATCCTAGGGGTGCCCTAGCCTTAGGCTATGGGAGCCCTAGCCTTAGCCTAAGCCTAGGGGTGCCCAACCCTAAGCCTAGGGGTGCCTTAGCCTAAGGCTAGTAGTGTCCTAGCCTAATCCTAGGGGTTCCCTAACCTTAGTCTATGGGAGCCCTAGCCTTAGCCTAAGCCTAGGGATACCCTAGCCTAAGCCTAGGGGTGCCCTAGCCTAAGCCTAGGGGTGTCCTAGCCTAAGGCTAGAGGAGCCCTAAGCTTAACCTAAGACTAGGGGTGCCCTAGCCTAAGCCTAGGGGTTCCATAGCCTAAGCCTAGGGATGCCGTAGCCTTAGGCTAGGGGAGCCCTAGCCTTAGTCTAAGCCTAGGGGTTCCCTAGCCTAAGCCTAGGGGTGCCCTAGCCTAAGCCTAGGCGTGCCCTAGCCTAAGCCTAGGGGTGCCCTAGCCTTAGGCTAGAGGAGCCCTAACCTTAACCTCAGCCTAGGGATGCCCTATCCTTAGGCTAGGGGAGCCCTAGCCTTAGCCTAAGCCTAGGGGTGCCCTAGCCTAAGCATAGGGGTGCCCTAGGCTAAGCCTAGGGGTGCCCTAGCCTAAGCCTAGGGGTGCCCTAGCCTAAGCTTAGGGGTGCCCTAGCCTAAGCCTAGGGGTGCCCTAGCCTAAGCCTAGGGGTGCCCTAGCCTTAAGCTAGTCGAGCCATAGCCTTAGTCTAAGACTAGGGGTGCCCTAGCCTAAGCCTATGGGTGCCCTATCTTAAGCCTAGGGGTGTCCTAGCCTTGTGCTAGGGGAGCCCTAGCCGTAGCCTAAGCCTAGGGATGCCCTAGCCTAAGCCTAGGGGTGCCCTAGCCTAAGCCTAGGGTTGCCCTAGCCTTAGGCTAGTCGAGCCGGAGCCTTAGGCTAAGCCTAGGGGATCCCTAGCCTTAGGCTAATTCTAGGGGTGCCCTAGCCTAAGCTTAGGGGTGCCGTAGCCTAAGCCTAGGGGTGCCCTAGCCTAAGCCTAGGGGTGCAATAGCCTAAGCCTAGGGGTGCCCTAGCCTTAGGCTAGTCGAGCCGTTATCTTAGTCTAAGCCTAGGGGTGCCCGAGCCTAAGCCTAGAAGTGCCCTAGCCTTAGGCTAGGGGAGCCCTAGCCTTAGCCTAAGCCTAGGGGTGCCCTAGCCTAAGCCTAGGGGTGCCCTCGCTTAAGCCTAGGGGTGCCCTAACCTTAGGCTAGGGGATCCCTAGCCTTAGGCTAATTCTAGGGGTGCCCTAGCCTAAGCCTAGGGGTGCCCTAGCCTAAGCCTAGGGGTGCCGTAGACTAAGCCTAGGGGTGCCCTAGCCTAAGCCTAGGGGTGCCCTAACCTTAGGCTAGGGGATCCCTAGCCTTAGGCTAATTCTAGGGGTGCCCTAGCCTAAGCCTAGGGGTGCCCTAGCCTAAGCCTAGGGGTGCCGTAGACTAAGCCTAGGGGTGCCCTAGCCTAAGCCTAGGGGTGCCCTCGCCTTAGGCTAGGGGACCCCTAAGTTTAACCTAGGTCTAGGGGTTCCCTAGCCTAAGCCTAGGGGTGCCCTAGCCTAAGCCTAGGGATGCCAT
Source organism: Tenrec ecaudatus (assembly GCF_050624435.1). NCBI lineage: Eukaryota > Metazoa > Chordata > Mammalia > Afrosoricida > Tenrecidae > Tenrec > Tenrec ecaudatus. Next base: position 15,080 of record NW_027459372.1, read on the forward strand.
AGCCTTAGGCTAGGGGAGCCCTAGCCTTAGCCTAAGCCTAGGTGTGCCCTTGCCTAAGCTTAGGGGTGTCCTAGCCTAAGGCTAGAGGAGCCCTAAGCTTAAACTAAGCCTAGGGGTGCCCTAGCCTAAGCCTAGGGGTGCCATAGCCTAAGCCTATGGTTGCCCTAGCCTTAGGCTAGGGGAGCCCTAGCCTTAGTCTAAGCCTAGGGGTGACCTAGCCTAAGCCTAGGGGTGCCCTAGCCTAATCCTAGGGGTGCCCTAGCCTAAGCCTAGAGGTGCCCTAGTCTTAGACTAGGGGAGCTCTAGCCTTAGCCTAAGCCTAGGGGTGCCCTAGGCTAAGCCTAGGTGTGCCCTAGCCTTAGGCTAGGGGTGCCCTAGCCTTAGGCTAGGGGAGCCCTAGCCTTAGCCTAAGCCTAGTGGTGCCCTAGCCTAAGCCTAGGGGTGCCTTAGCCTAAGTCTAGGGGTGCCGTAGACTTGGACTACGGGAGCCCTAGCCTTAGCCTAGGCCTAGGGGTGTCCTAGTCTAAGCCTAGGGGTGCCCTAGCCTAAGATTAGGGGGGCCCTAGCCTAAGCCTAGGGGTGCCCTACCCTAAGCCTAGGGATGCCCTAGCTTATGCTAGGGGAGCCCTAGCCTTAGCCTAAGCCTAGGAGTGCCCTAGCCGAAGCCTAGGTTTGCCCTAGCCTAAGACTAGGGGTGCCCTAGCCTTAGGCTAGGGGAGTCCTAGCCTTAGCCTAAGACGAGGGGTGCCCTAGCCTAAGCCTAGGAGTGCCCTAGCCTAAGCCTAGGTGTGCCCTAGCCTAAGCCTAGAGGTGCCCTAGCCTAATCCTAGGGGTGCCCTAGCCTAAGCGCAGGGGTGCCCTAGCCTTAGGCTATGGGAACACTAGCCTAAGCCTAAGCCTGGGGGTGCTCTACCCTAAGCCTAGGGGTGCCCTAGCCTAAGCCTAGGGGTGCCCTAGCGTAAGTTTAGGGGTGCCCTAGCGTAAGCCTAGGGGTGCCCTATCGTAAGCCTAGGGGTGCCCTAGCCTAAGCCTAGGGCTGCCAAAGTCTAAGCCTAGGGGTGCCCTAGCCTAAGATTAGGGGTGCCCTAGCCTTAGGCTAGGTGAGCCCTAGCCTTAGCCTAAGCCTAGGGGTGACCTAGCCTAAGCCTAGGGGTGCCGTAGCCTTAGGCTAGGGGTGCCCTAGCCTTAGCCTAAGCTAGGGGTGCCCTAGCCTAAGCCTAGCGGTGCCCTAGCCTTAGGCTAGGGGAGCCCTAGACTTAGCCTAAGCTAGGGGTGCCCTAGCCTAAGCCTAGGTGTGCCCTAGCCTTAGGCTAGGGGTGCCCTAGCCTTAGGCTAGGGGAGTCCTAGCCTTAGCCTAAGCCTAGGGGTGCCCTAGCCTAAGCCTAGGGATGCCCTAGCCTTAGGCTAGGGGAGCCCTAGTCTTAGCCTAACCCTAGGGGTGCCCTAGCCTAACCCTAGAGGTGCCCTAGCCTAAGCCTAGGGGTGCCCTAGACTAACACTAGGGGTGCCCTAGCCTAAGCCTAGAGGTGCCCTAGTCTTAGGCTAGGGTAGCTCTAGCCTTAGGCTAAGCCTAGGGGTGCCCTAGCCTAAGCCTAGGGGTGCCCTAGCCTAAGCCTATGGGTGCCCTAGCCTTAGGCTAGTCGAACCGTAGCCTTAGTCTAAGCCTAGGGGTGCCCTAGCCTTAGCCTAAGCTAGGGGTGCCCTAGGCTAAGCCTAGGTGTGCCCTAGCCTAAGCCTAGGGGTGCCTTAGCCTAAGCCTAGGGGTGCCCAAGCCTAATCCTAGGGGTGCCCTAGCCTTAGGCTATGGGAGCCCTAGCTTTAGCCTAAGCCTAGGGGTGCCCTAGCCTAAGCCTAGGGGTGCCGCAGCCTAAGCCTAGGGGTGCCTTAGCCTAAGCCTATGAGTGCCCTAGCCTAATCCTAGGGGTGCCCTAGCCTTAGGCTATGGGAGCCCTAGCCTTAGCCTAAGCCTAGGGGTGCCCTACCCTAAGCCTAGGGGTGCCTTAGCCTAAGGGTAGTAGTGTCCTAGCCTAATCCTAGGGGTTCCCTAACCTTAGGCTATGGGAGCCCTAGCCTTAGCCTAAGCCTAGGGATACCCTAGCCTAAGACTAGGGGTGCCCTAGCCTAAGCCCAGGGGTGTCCTAGCCTAAGGCTAGAGGAGCCCTAAGCTAAACCTAAGACTAGGGGTGCCCTAGCCTAAGCCTAGGGGTTCCATAGCCTAAGCCTAGGGATGCCCTAGCCTTAGGCTAGGGGAGCCCTAGCCTTAGTCTAAGCCTAGGGGTTCCCTAGCCTAAGCCTAGGGGTGCCCTAGCCTAAGCCTAGGCGTGCCCTAGCCTAAGCCTAGGGGTGCCCTAGCCTTAGGCTAGAGGAGCCCTAACCTTAACCTCAGCCTAGGGATGCCCTATCCTTAGGCTAGGGGAGCCCTAGCCTTAGCCTAAGCCTAGGGGTGCCCTAGCCTAAGCCTAGGGGTGCCCTAGCCTAAGCCTAGGGGTGCCCTAGCCTAAGCCTAGGGGTGCCCTAGCCTAAGCCTCGGGGTGCCCTAGCCTAAGCCTAGGGGTGCCCTAACCTTAAGCTAGTCGAGCCATAGCCTTAGTCTAAGACTAGGGGTGCCCTAGCCTAAGCCTATGGGTGCCCTATCTTAAGCCTAGGGGTGTCCTAGCCTTGTGCTAGGGCAGCCCTAGCCGTAGCCTAAGCCTAGGGATGCCCTAGCCTAAGCCTAGGGGTGCCCTAGCCTAAGCCTAGGGTTGCCCTAGCCTTAGGCCAGTCGAGCCGGAGCCTTAGGCTAAACCTAGGGGATCCCTAGCCTTAGGCTAATTCTAGGGGTGCCCTAGCCTAAGCTTAGGGGTGCCGTAGCCTAAGCCTAGGGGTGCCCTAGCCTAAGCCTAGGGGTGCCCTAGCCTAAGCCTAGGGGTGCAATAGCCTAAGCCTAGGGGTGCCCTAGCCTTAGGCTAGTCGAGCCGTTATCTTAGTCAAAGCAAAGGGGTGCCCTAGCCTAAGCCTAGAGGTGCCCTAGCCTTAGGCTATGGGAGCCCTAGCCTTAGCCTAAGCCTAGGGGTGCCCTAGCCTAAGCCTAGGGGTGCCCTACCCTAAGCCTAGGGGTGACCTAGCCATAGGCTAGTCGAGCCATAGCCTTAATCTAAGCCTATGTGTGCCCTAGCCTAAGCCTATGGGTGCCCACGCTTAAACCTAGGGGTGCCCTAACCTTAGGCTAGGGGATCCCTAGCCTTAGGCTAATTCTAGGGGTGCCCTAGCCTAAGCCTAGGGGTGCCCTAGCCTAAGCCTAGGGGTGCCGTAGACTAAGCCTAGGGGTGCCCTAGCCTAAGCCTAGGGGTGCCCTCGCCTTAGGCTAGGGGACCCCTAAGCTTAACCTAGGTCTAGGGGTTCCCTAGCCTAAGCCTAGGGGTGCCCTAGCCTAAGCCTAGGGATGCCATAGCCTTAGGCTAGGGGAGCACTAGCCTTAGCCTAAGCCTAGGTGTGCCCTTGCCTAAGCCTAGAGGTGCTCTATTCTTAGGCTAGGGGAGCTCTAGCGTTAGCCTAAGCCTAGGGGTGCCCTAGCCTAAGCATAGGGGTGCCCTAGTCTAAGCCTAGGGGTGCCCTATCCTTAGCCTAAGCTAGGGGTGCCCTAGGCCAAGCCTAGGGGTGCCCTAGCCTTAGGCTATGGGAGCCCTAGCCTTAGCCTAAGCCTAGGGGTGCCCTAGCCTGGGGCTATGGGAGCCCTAGCCTTAGCCTAAGCCTAGGGGTGCCCTAGCCTAAGCCTAAGGGTGCCCTAGCCAAAGCCTAGGGGTGCCCAAGCCTTAGGCTAGGGGAGCCCTAGCCGTAGCCTAAGCCTAGGGGTGCCCTTGCCTAAGCCTAGTGGTGCCCTATCCTAAGCCTAGGGGTGCCCTTGCCTAAGCCTAGGGGTGCCTTAGCCTAAGCCTAGGGGTGCTGTAACCTAATCCTAGAGGTGCCCTAGCCTAAGCCTAGGGGTGCCCTAGCCTTAGGTTATGGGAGCCCTAGCCTTAGCTTAAGCCTAGGTGTGCCCTAGCCTAAGCCTAGGGGTGCCCTAGCCTAACCCTAGGGGTTCGCTAGCCTACGCTAGGGAAACACTAGCCTTAGCCTAAGCCTAGGGGTGCCCTAGCCTAAGCCTATGGGTGTCCAAGCCTACGCCTAGGGGTGCCCTAGCCTAAGCCTAGGGGTGCCGTAGCTTAAGCCTAGGGGTGCCCTAGCCTAAGCCTGGTGTGCCCAAGCCTAAGCCTAGGGGTGCCCTAGCCTTAAGTTATGGGAGCCCTAGCCTTACCTTAAGCCTAGGGGTGCCCTAGCCTAAGCCTAGGGGGGCCCTAGGCTAAGCCTAGGGGTGCCCTAGCCTAAGCCTAGGGGTGCCATAGCCTAAGCCTAGGGGTGCCCAAGCCTAAGCCTAAGGGTGCCCTAGCCTTAGGCCATGGGAGCCCTAGCCTAAGCCTAAGGGTGCCCTAGCCTTAGGCCATGGGAGCCTTAGGCTAAGCCTAGGGGTGCCCTAGCCTAAGCCTAGGGGTGCCCTAGCCTTAGGCTATGGGAGCCCTAGCCTTAGCCTAAGCCAAGGGGTGCCCTAGCCTAAGTTTAGGGGTGCCCTAGCCTAAGCCTAGGGGTGCCCTAGCCTAAGCCTAGGGGTGCCCTAGCCTTGGGCTATGGGAGCCATAGCCTTAGCCTAAGCCTAGGTGTGCCCTAGCCTAAGCCTAGGGGTTCCCTAGCCTTAGGCTAGGGGTGCCCTAGCCTTAGTCTAGGGGAGCCCTAGCCTTAGCCTAAGCTTAGGGGTACCCTAGCCTAAGCGTAGGGGTGTCCTAGCCTTAGGCTAGGGGTGCCCTAACCTTAACCTAAGCCTAGGTGTGCCCTAGCCTAAGCCTAGGGGTGCCCTAGCCTAAGCCTAGGGATGCCCTATCCTTAGGCTATGGGATCCCTAGCCTTAGCCTAAGCCTAGGGGTGCCCTAGCCTAAGCGTAGGGATGCCCTATCCTTAGGCTAGGGGAGCCTAGCCTTAGCCTAAGCCTAGGGGTGCCCTAGCCTAAGCCTAGGGGTGCCCTAACCTTAGGCTAGTCGAGCCGTAGCCTTAGTCTAAGCCTAGGGGTGCCCTAGCCTAAGCCTAGAGGTGCCCTTGCCTTAGGCTATGGGAGCCCTAGCCTTAGCCTAAGCCTAGGGGTGCCCTAACCTTAGGCTAGTCGAGCCATAGCCTTAGTCTAAGCCTAGGGGTGCCCTAGCCTAAGCCAATGGGTGCCCTAGCTTAAGCCTAGGGGTGTCCTAGCCTTACGCTAGGGGAGCCCTAGCCTTAGCCTAAGCTTAGGGGTACCCTAGCCTAAGCGTAGGGGTGTCTTAGCCTTAGGCTAGGGGTGCCCTAACCTTAACCTAAGCCTAGGTGTGCCCTAGCCTAAGCCTAGGGGTGCCCTAACCTAAGCCTAGGGGTGCCCTAGCCTAAGCCTAGGGATGCCCTATCCTTAGGCTAGGGGAACCCTAGCCTTAGCCAAAAACTAGGGTTGCCCTAACCTAAGTCTAGGGGTGCCCTAGCCTAAGCCTAGGGGTGCCCTAGCCTAAGCCTAGGGGTGCCCTAGCCTTAGGCTAGTTGACCCGGAGCCTTAGCCTAAGCCTAGGGGTGTCCTAGCCTAAGCCTAGGGGTACCCTAGCATAAGCCTAGGGGTGCCCTAACCTTAGGCTAGGGGATCCCTAGCCTTAGGCTAATTCTAGGGGTGCCCTAGCCTAAGCCTAGGGTTGCCCTAGCCTAAGCCTAGGGTTGCCCTAGCCTAAGCCTAGGGGTGCCCTAGCCTAAGCCTAGGGGTGTCATAGCCTAAGCCTAGGGGTGCCCAAGCCTAAGCCTAAGGGTGCCCTAGACTAAGGCTAGGGCACCCCGAGCCTAAGGCTAGGGAACCCCTAGGCTTAGGCCATGGGAGTCTTAGCCTAAGCCTAGGGGTGCCCTAGCCTAAGCCTAGGGGTGCTTTAGCCTTAGGCTATGGGAGCCCTAGCCTTAGCCTAAGCCTAGGGTTGCCCTAGCCTAAGCTTAGGGGTGCCCTAGCCTAAGCCTAGGGGTGCCCTAGCCTAAGCCTAGGGGTGCCCTAGCCTTGGGCTATGGGAGCCCTAGCCTTAGCCTAAGCCTAGGTGTGCCCTAGCCTAAGCCTAGGGGTTCCCTAGCCTTAGGCTAGGGGTGCCCTAGCCTTAGTCTAGAGGAGCCCTAGCCTTAGCCTAAGACTAGGCGTGCCCTAGCCAAAGCCTAGGGGTGCCCTAGCCTAAGCCTAGGGGTGCCCTAGCCTAAGCCTAGAGTGCCCTAGCTTAGGCTAGGGGAGACCTAGCCTTAGCCCAAGCCTAGGGGTGCCCTAGCCTAAGCCTAGGGGTGCCGTAGCCTAAGCCTAGGTGTGCCGTAGCCTAAACCTAGGGGTGCCCTAGCCTAAGCCTAGGGGTGCCCTAGCCTTAGGCTAGTCGAGCCGTAGCCTTAGTCTAAGCCTAGGGGTGCCCTAGCCTAAGCCTTGAGGTACCCTAGCCTTAGGCTAGGGGAGCCCTAGCCTTAGCCTAAGCCTAGGGGTGCCCTAGCCTAAGCCTAGGTGTGCTCTAGCCTAAGCCTAGGGGTGCCCTAGCCATAGGCTAGTCGAGCCATAGCCTTAGTCTAAGCCTACTGTTTCCCTAGCCTAAGCCTATGGGTGCCCTCGTTTAAACCTAGGGGTGCCCTAAACTTAGGCTAGGGGATCCCTAGCCTTAGGCTAATTCTAGGGGTGCCCTAGCCTAAGCCTTGGGGTGCCATGCCTAATCCTAGGGGTGCCGTAGACTAAGCCTAGGGGTGGCCTAGCCTAAGCCTAGGGGTGCCCTTGCCTTAGGCTAGGGGAGCCCTAGCCTTAGCCCAAGCGTAGGGGTGCCCTAATCTAAGCCTAGGTGTACCCTAGCCTAAGCCTAGGGGTGCCCTAGCCTAAGCCTAGAGGTGCCCTATTCTTAGGCTAGGCGAGCTCTAGCGTTACCCTAAGCCTAGGGGTGCCCTAGCCTAAACCTAGGGGTGCCCTAGCCTTAGCCTAAACTAGGGGTGCCCTAGGCCAAGCCTAGGGGAGCCCTAGCTTAAGGCTATGGGAGCCCTAGCCTTAGCCTAAGCCTTGGGGTGCCCTAGCCTAAGCCTAGGGGTGCCCTAGCATAAGCCTAGGGGTGCCCTGCCTAAGCCTAGGGGTGCCCTAGCCTTGGGCTATGGGAGCCCTAGCCTTAGCCTAAGCCTAGGGGTGCCCTAGCCTAAGCCTAAGGTTGCCCTAGCCTAAGCCTAGGGGTGCCCAACCCTTAGGCTAGGGGAGCCCTAGCCTTAGCCTAAGCCTAGGGGTGCCCTTGCCTAAGCCTAGGGGTGCCCTATCCTAAGCCTAGGAGTGCCCTTGCCTAAGCCTAGGGGTGCCCTAGCCTAAGCCTAGGGGTGCCGTAACCTAAGCCTTAGGGTGCCCTAGCCTAAGGGTAGGGGTGCCCTAGCCTTAGGTTAGGGGAGCACTAGCCTTAGCTTAAGCCTAGGTGTGCCCTAGCCTAAGCCTAGGGGTGCCCTCGCTTAAGCCTAGGGGTGCCCTAACCTTAGGCTAGGGGATCCCTAGCCTTAGGCTAATTCTAGGGGTGCCCTAGCCTAAGCCTAGGGGTGCCCTAGCTTAAGCCTAGGGGTGCCGTAGACTAAGCCTAGGGGCGCCCTAGCCTAAGCCTAGGGGTGCCCTCGCCTTAGGCTAGGGGAGCCCTAGCCTTAGCCCAAGCCTAGGGGTGCCCTATTCTAAGCCTAGGTGTACCCTAGTCTAAGCCTATGTGTGACCTAGCCTAAGCCTAGGGGTGCCCAAGCCTAAGCCTAGGGGTGCCCTATCCTAAGCCTAGGGGTGCCCTAGCCTTAGGCTAGGGGAGCCCTAGCCTTAGCCTAAGCCTAGGGGTGCCCTAGCCTAAGCCTAGGGGTGCCATAGCCTAAGCCTAGGGGTCCCCAAGCCTAAGCCTAAGGGTGCCCTAGCCTTAGGTTAGGGGAGCCCTAGCCTAACCCTAAGCCTAGTGGTGCCCTAGCCTAAGCCTAGGGTGCCCTAGCCTAAGCCTAGGGGTGTCCAAGCCTTAGGTTAGGGGAGCCCTAGCCTAAGCCTAAGCCTAGTGGTGCCCTAGCCAAAGCCTAGGGTGCCCTAGCCTAAGCCTAGGGGTGTCCAAGCCTTAGGCAAGGGGAGCCCTAGCCTTAGCCTAAGCTTAGGTGTGCCCAAGCCTTAGGCTAGGGGAGCCCTAGTCTTAGTCCAAGCCTAGGGGTGCCCTAGCCTAAGCCTTAGGGTGCTCTAGCCTAAGGGTAGGTGTTCCCTAGCCTTAGGCTAGGGGAGCCCTAGCCTTAGCTTAAGCCTAGGGGTGCCCTAGCCTAAGCCTGGGGTGCCCTAGCCTAACCCTAGGGGTTCGCTAGCCTTAGGCTAGGGAAACACTAGCCTTAGCCTAAGCCTAGGGGTGCCCAAGCCTAAGCCTAGGGTGCCCTAACCTAACGTAGGGGTGTCCAAGCCTTAGGTTAGAGGAGCCCTAGCCTAAGCCTAAGCCTAGTGGTGCCCAAGTCTAAGCCTAGGGTGCCCTAGCCTAAGCCTAGGGGTGTCCAAGCCTTAGGCTAGGGGAGCCCTAGCCTTAACCTAAGCCTAGGGGTGCCCTATCGTAAGCCGAGGGGTGCCCTAGCCTTAGGCTAGGGGAGCCCTAGTCTTAGCCCAAGCCTATGGGTGCCCTAGCTTAAGCCTTAGGGTGCCCTAGCCTAAGGGTAGGGGTTCCCTAGCCTTAGGCTAGGGGAGCCCTAGACTTAGCTTAAGCCTAGGGGTGCCCTAGCCTAAGCCTGGGGTTCCCTAGCCTAAGCCTAGGGGTGCCCTAGCCTTAGGTTAGGGGAGCCCTAGCCTTAGCTTAAGCCTAGGTGTGCCCTAGCCTAAGCCTAGGGGTGCCCAAGCCTAACCCTAGGGGTTCGCTAGCCTTAGGCTAGGGAAACACTAGCCTTAGCCTAAGCCTATGGGTGCCCAAGCCTAAGCCTAGGGGTGCCCTAGCCTAAGCCTAGGGGTGCCGTAGCTTAAGCCTAAGGGTGCCCTAGGCCAAGCCTGGGGTGCCCAAGTCTAAGCCTAGGGGTGCGCTAGCTTTAGGTTAGGGGAGCCCTAGCCTTAGCTTAAGACTAGGGGTGCCCTAGCCTAAGCCTAGGGGTGCCCTAGCCTAAGCTTAGTGGTGCCCTAGCCTTAGGGTAGGGGAGCCCTAACCTTAGCTTAAGCTTAGGGGTACCCTAGCATAAGCCTATGGGTTCCCTAGCCTAAGCCTAGGGGTGCCCTAGCCTAAGCCTAGGGGTGCCGTAGCCTAAGTCTAGGGGTGCCCTAGCCTTAGCTTAAACCTTGGGGTGCCCTAGCCTAAGCCTATTGGAGCCCTAGCCTTAGTAAGCCTAGGGGTGCCCTAGCCTAAGCCTAGGGGTGCCGTAGCCTAAGCCTAGGGGAGCCCTAGCCTTAGCTTAAGCCTAGGGGTGCACCAGACTAAGCCTGGGGTGCCCTAGCCTAAGCCTAGGGGTGCCCTAGCCTTAGGTTAGGGGAGCCCTAGCCTTAGCTTAAGCCTAGGGGTGCCCTAGCCTAAGCCTAGGGGAGCCCTAGCCTTAGCTTAAACCTAGGGGTGCCCTAGCCTAAGCCTATTGGAACCCTAGCCTTAGTAAGCCTAGGGGTGCCCTAGCCTAAGCCTAGGGGTGCCATAGGCTAAGCCTAGGGGTGCCCAATCCTACGCCTAAGGGTGCCCTAGCCTAAGTCCATGGGAGCCCAAGTCTAAGCCTAAGGGTGCCCTAGCCTAAGCCTAGGGGTGCCCAAGTTTAGGCTAGGGGAGCCCTAGCCTTAGCCTAAGCCTAGGGGTGCCCTTGCCTAAGCCTAGGGGTGCCCTAGCCTAAGCCTAGGGGTGCCCTAGCCTAAGCATAGGGGTACCCTAGCCTAAGCCTAGGGGTGCCCTAGCCTTAGGCTAGGGGAGCCCTAGCCTTAACCCAAGCCTAGGGGTGCCCTACCCTAAGCCTTAGGGTGCCCAGGCCTAAGGGTAGGGGTTCCCTAGCCTTAGGATAGGGGAGCCCTAGCCTTACCTTAAGCCTAGGTGTGCCCTAGCCTAAGCATAGGGGTGACCTAGCCTAACCCTAGGGGTTCGCTAGCCTTAGGTTAGGGAAACCCTATCCTTAGCCTAAGCCTAGGGGTGCTCTAGCCTAAGCCTATGGGTGCCCAAGCCTAAGCCTAGGGGTGCCCTAGCCTAAGCCTAGGTGTGCCGTAGCCTAAGCCTAGGGGTGCCCTAGCCTAAGCCTAGGGGTGCCCTAGCCTTAGGCTAGGGGAGCCCTAGCCTTAGCCCAAGCCTAGGGGTGCCCTAGCCTAAGCCTAGGGGTGCCCTAGCCTAAGGGGTGGGGTGCCCTAGTCTTAGGTTAGGGGAGCCCTAGCCTTAGCTTAAGCCTAGGGGTGCCCGAGCCTAAGCCTATGGGAGCCCTAGCCTTAGCCTAAGCCTAGGGGTGCCCTAGCCTAAGGCTAGGGGTGCCCTAGCTTTAGGTTAGGGGAGCCCTAGCCTTAGCTTAAGCCTAGGGGTGCCCTAGGCTAAGCCTATGGGTGCCCTAGCCTAAGGTAGGGGTGCCGTAGCCTAAGCCTAGGGGTGCCCTACCCTAAGCCTAGGGGTGCCCTAGCCTTAGGCTAGGGGAGGCCTATCCTTAGCTTAAGCCTAGGGGTGCCCTAGCCTAAGACTAGGGGTGCCGTAGCCTAAGCCTCTGGGTGCCCTAGCCTAAGCCTAGGGGTGCCCTAGCCTTAGGCTAGTCATGTCGGAGCCTTAGCCTAAGCCTAGGGGTGCCCTAGCCTAAGCCTAGGGGTGCCCTAGCCTAAGCCTAGGGGTGCCCTAACCTTAGGCTAGGGGAACCCTAGCCTTAGGCTAATTCTAGGGGTGCCCTAGCCTAAGCCTAGGGGTGCCCTAGCCTAAGCCTAGGGATGCCGTAGCCTAAGCCTAGGGGTGCCCTAGCCTAACCCTAGGGGTGCCCTAGCCTTAGCCCAAGCCTAGGGGTGCCCTAGCCTAAGCCTAGAGGTGCCCTAGCCTAAGGGTAGGGGTTCCCTAGCCTTATGCTAGGGGAGCCCTAGGCTTATCTTAAGCCTAGGGGTGCCCTAGCCTAAGCCTGCGGTGCCCTAGCCTAAACCTAGGGGTTCCCTAGCCTTAGGTTAGGGGAGCCCTAGCCTTAGCTTAAGCCTAGGGGTTCCCTAGCCTAAGCCTAGGGGTGCCGTAGCCTAAGCCTAGGGGTACCCTAGCCTAAGCCGTGGGGTGCCCTAGCCTTAGGCTAGGGGAGCCCTAGCCTTAGCCCAAGCCTAGGGGTGCCCTAGCCTAAGCGTAGGAGTGCCCTACCCTAAGGGTAGGGGTTCCCTAGCCTTAGGCTAGGGGAGCCCTAGCCTTAGCTTAAGGCTAGGGGTGACCTATCCGAAGCCTGGGGTGCCCTAGCCTAAGCCTAGGGGTGCCCAAGTTTAGGCTAGGGGAGCCCTAGCCTTAGCCTAAGCCTAGGGGTGCCCTTGCCTAAGCCTAGGGGTGCCCTAGCCTAAGCCTAGGGGTGCCCTAGCCTAAGCCTAGGGGTACCCTAGCCTAACCCTAGGGGTTCGCTAGCCTTAGGTTAGGGAAACCCTATCCTTAGCCTAAGCCTAGGGGTGCTCTAGCCTAAGCCTATGGGTGCCCAAGCCTAAGTCTAGGGGTGCCCTAGCCTAAGCCTAGGGGTGCCGTAGCCTAAGCCTAGGGGTGCCCTAGCCTAAGCCTAGGGGTGCCCTAGCCTTAGGCTAGGGGAGCCCTAGCCTTAGCCCAAGCTTAGGGGTGCCCTAGCCTAAGCCTAGGGGTGCCCAAGCCTAAGGGGTGGGGTGCCCTAGTCTTAGGTTAGGGGAGCCCTAGCCTTAGCTTAAGCCTAGGGGTGCCCTAGCCTAAGCCTAGGGGTGCCCTAGCCTAAGCCTAGGGGTGCCCTAGCCTAAGCCTAGGGGTGCCCGAGCCTAAGCCTATAGGAGCCCTAGCCTTAGCCTATGCCTAGGGGTGCCCTAGCCTAAGGCTAGGGGTGCCCTAGCTTTAGGTTAGGGGAGCCCTAGACTTAGCTTAAGCCTAGGGGTGCCCTAGGCTAAGCCTATGGGTGCCCTAGCCTAAGGTAGGGGTGTCGTAGCCTAAGCCTAGGGGTGCCCTAGCCTTAGGCTAGGGGAGGCCTATCCTTAGCTTAAGCCTAGGGGTGCCCTAGCCTAAGCCTATGGGTGCCCTTGCCTAAGCCTAGGGGTGCCCTAGCCTAAGACTAGGGGTGCCGTAGCCTAAGCCTCTGGGTGCCCTAGCCTAAGCCTAGGGGTGCCCTAGCCTTAGGCTAGTCATGTCGGAGCCTTAGCCTAAGCCTAGGGGTGCCCTAGCCTAAGTCTAGGGGTGCCCTAGCCTAAGCCTAGGGGTGCCCTAACCTTAGGCTAGGGGATCCCTAGCCTTAGGCTAATTCCAGGGGTGCCCTAGCCTAAGCCTAGGGGTGCCCTAGCCTAAGCCTAGGGATGCCGTATCCTAAGCCTAGGGGTGCCCTAGCCTAAGCCTAGGGGTGCCCTAGCCTTAGCCCAAGCCTAGGGGTGCCCTAGCCTAAGCCTAGAGGTGCCCTAGCCTAAGGGTAGGGGTTCCCTAGCCTTAGGCTAGGGGAGCCCTAGGCTTAGCTTAAGCCTAGGGGTGCCCTAGCCTAAGCCTGCGGTGCCCTAGCCTAAGCCTAGGGGTTCCCTAGCCTTAGGTTAGGGGAGCCCTAGCCTTAGCTTAAGCCTAGGGGTGCCCTAGCCTAAGCCTAGGGGTGCCGTAGCCTAAGCCTAGGGGTGCCCTAGCCTAAGCCGTGGGGTGCCCTAGCCTTAGGCTAGGGGAGCCCTAGCCTTAGCCAAAGCCTAGGGGTGCCCTAGCCTAAGCGTAGGAGTGCCCTAGCCTAAGGGTATGGGTTCCCTAGCCTTAGGCTAGGGGAGCCCTAGCCTTAGCTTAAGGCTAGGGGTGACCTATCCGAAGCCTGGGGTGCCCTAGCCTAAGCCTAGGGGTGCCCTAGCCTTAGGTTAGGGGAGCCCTAGCCTTAGCTTAAGCCTAGGGCTGCCCTAGCCTAAGCCTAAGGGTGCCATAGCCTAAGCCTAGGGGTGCCCTTGCCTAAGCTTAGAGGTGCCCTAGCCTTAGGCTAGTCGAGCCGTAGCCTTAGTCTAAGCCTAGGGGTGCCCTAGCCTAAGCCTAGAGGTGCCCTAGCCTAAGGTAGGGGTGCTGTAGCCTAAGCCTAGGGGTGCCCTACCCTAAGCCTAGGGGTGCCCTAGCCTTAGGCTAGGGGAGCCCTAGCCTTAGCTTAAGCCTAAGGGTGCCCTAGCCTAAGCCTATGGGTGCCCTAGCCTAAGGTAGGGGTGCCGTAGCCTAAGCCTAGGGGTGCCCTACCCTAAGCCTAGGGGTGCCCTAACCTTAGGCGAGGGGAGCCCTAGCCTTAGCCCAAGCCTAGGGGTGCCCCAGCCTAAGCGTAGGGGTACCCTAGCTTAGCCTAGGGGTGCCCTAGACTTAGGCTAGGTTAGCCCTAGCCTTAGCCCAAGCCTAGGGGTGCCCTAGCCTAAGCCTTAGGGTGCCCAGGCCTAAGCCTAGGGGTGCCCACGTTTAGGCTAGGGGAGCCCTAGCCTTAGCCTAAGCCTAGGGGTGCCCTTGCCTAAGCCTAGGGGTGCCCTAGCCTAAGCCTAGGGGTGCCCTAGCCTAAGCCTAGGGGTACCCTAGCTTAGCCTAGGGGTGCCCTAGCCTTAGGCTAGGGGAGCCCTAGCCTTAGCCCAAGCCTAGGGGTGCCCTAGCCTAAGCCTAGGGATGCCGTATCCTAAGCCTAGGGGTGCCCTAGCCTAAGCCTAGGGGTGCCCTAGCCTTAGCCCAAGCCTAGGGGTGCCCTAGCCTAAGCCTAGAGGTGCCCTAGCCTAAGGGTAGGGGTTCCCTAGCCTTAGGCTAGGGGAGCCCTAGGCTTAGCTTAAGCCTAGGGGTGCCCTAGCCTAAGCCTGCGGTGCCCTAGCCTAAGCCTAGGGGTTCCCTAGCCTTAGGTTAGGGGAGCCCTAGCCTTAGCTTAAGCCTAGGGGTGCCCTAGCCTAAGCCTAGGGGTGCCGTAGCCTAAGCCTAGGGGTGCCCTAGCCTAAGCCGTGGGGTGCCCTAGCCTTAGGCTAGGGGAGCCCTAGCCTTAGCCCAAGCCTAGGGGTGCCCTAGCCTAAGCGTAGGAGTGCCCTAGCCTAAGGGTATGGGTTCCCTAGCCTTAGGCTAGGGGAGCCCTAGCCTTAGCTTAAGGCTAGGGGTGACCTATCCGAAGCCTGGGGTGCCCTAGCCTAAGCCTAGGGGTGCCCTAGCCTTAGGTTAGGGGAGCCCTAGCCTTAGCTTAAGCCTAGGGCTGCCCTAGCCTAAGCCTAAGGGTGCCATAGCCTAAGCCTAGGGGTGCCCTTGCCTAAGCTTAGAGGTGCCCTAGCCTTAGGCTAGTCGAGCCGTAGCCTTAGTCTAAGCCTAGGGGTGCCCTAGCCTAAGCCTAGAGGTGCCCTAGCCTAAGGTAGGGGTGCTGTAGCCTAAGCCTAGGGGTGCCCTACCCTAAGCCTAGGGGTGCCCTAGCCTTAGGCTAGGGGAGCCCTAGCCTTAGCTTAAGCCTAAGGGTGCCCTAGCCTAAGCCTATGGGTGCCCTAGCCTAAGGTAGGGGTGCCGTAGCCTAAGCCTAGGGGTGCCCTACCCTAAGCTAGGGGTGCCCTAACCTTAGGCGAGGGGAGCCCTAGCCTTAGCCCAAGCCTAGGGGTGCCCCAGCCTAAGCGTAGGGGTACCCTAGCTTAGCCTAGGGGTGCCCTAGACTTAGGCTAGGTTAGCCCTAGCCTTAGCCCAAGTCTAGGGGTGCCCTAGCCTAAGCCTTAGGGTGCCCAGGCCTAAGCCTAGGGGTGCCCACGTTTAGGCTAGGGGAGCCCTAGCCTTAGCCTAAGCCTAGGGGTGCCCTTGCCTAAGCCTAGGGGTGCCCTAGCCTAAGCCTAGGGGTGCCCTAGCCTAAGCCTAGGGGTACCCTAGCTTAGCCTAGGGGTGCCCTAGCCTTAGGCTAGGGGAGCCCTAGCCTTAGCCCAAGCCTAGGGGTGCCCTAGCCTAAGCCTTAGGGTGCCCAGGCCTAAGGGTAGGGGTTCCCTAGCCTTAGGATAGGGGATCCCTAGCCTTACCTTAAGCCTAGGTGTGCCCTAGCCTAAGCATAGGGGTGCCCTAGCCTAAGCCTAGGGGTACCCAAGCTTAGCCTAGGGGTGCCCTAGCCTTAGGGTAGGGGTTCCCTAGCCTTAGGCTAGGGGAGCCCTAGCCTTAGCTTAAGGCTAGGGGTGACCTATCCGAAGCCTGGGGTGCCCTAGCCTAAGCCTAGGGATGCGCTAGCCTTAGGTTAGGGGAGCCCTAGCCTTAGCTTAAGCCTAGGGCTGCCCTAGCCTAAGCCTAAGGGTGCCATAGCCTAAGCCTAGGGGTGCCCTTGCCTAAGCTTAGAGGTGCCCTAGCCTTAGGCGAGTCGAGCCGTAGCCTTAGTCTAAGCCTAGGGGTGCCCTAGCCTAAGCCTAGAGGTGCACTAGCCTTAGGCAAGGGGAGCCCTAGCCTTAGCCTAAGGCTAGGGGTGCCCTACCGTAAGCCTAGGGGTGCCCTAGCCTTAGGCTAGGGGAGCCCTAGCCTTAGCTTAAGCCTAAGGGTGCCCTAGCCTAAGCCTATGGGTGCCCTAGCCTAAGGTAGGGGTGCCGTAGCCTAAGCCTAGGGGTGCCCTACCCTAAGCCTAGGGGTGCCCTAACCTTAGGCTAGGGGAGCCCTAGCCTTAGCACAAGCCTAGGGTTGCCCTAGCCTAAGCGTAGTGGTGCCATAGCCTAAGGGTAGGGGTTCCCTAGCCTTAGGCTAGGGGATCCCTAGCCTTAGCTTAAGGCTAGGGGTGACCTATCCGAAGCCTGGGGTGCCCTAGCCTAAGCCTATGGGTGCCCTAGCCTAAGGTAGGGGTGCCGTAGCCTAAGCCTAGGGGTGCCCTACCCTAAACCTAGGGGTGCCCTAGCCTTAGGCTAGGGGAGCCCTAGCATTAGCTTAAGCGTAGGGGTGCCCTAGCCTAAGCCTATGGGTGCCCTAGCCTAAGGTAGGGTTGCCGTAGCCTAAGCCTAGGGGTGCCCTAGCCTAAGCCTAGGGATGCCCTAGCCTTAGGCTAGGGGAGCCCTAGCCTTAGCCCAAGCCTACGGGTGCCCTAGCCTAAGGGTAGGGGATCCCTGGCCTTAGGCCTGGGGAGCCCTAGCCTTAGCTTAAGCCTAGGGGTGCCCTAGCCTAAGTCTGGGGTGCCCTAGCCTAAGCCTAGTGGTGCCCTAGCCTTAGGCTAGGGGAGCCCTAACCTTAACCTAAGCCTAGGGGTGCCCTATCGTATGCTTGGGGTGCCCTAGCCTTAGGCTAGGGGAGCCCTAGCCTTAGCCTAAGCCTTGGGGTGCCCAAGCCTAAGCCTAGGGGTGCCCTATCGTAAGCCAAGGGGTGCCCTAGCCTTAGGCTATGGGAACCCTAGCCTTAGCCTAATACTGTGGGTGCCCTAGCCTAAGCCTAGGGGTGCCCAAGCCTAAGCCTAGGGTTACCTAGCCTAAGCCTAGCGGTGCCCTAGCCTAAGACTAGGGGTGCACTAACCTAAGCCTAGGGGTGCCCTAGCCTTAGCCTAGGGGTGCCCAAACATTAGGCTAGGGTAGCCCTAGCCTTAGCCTAAGCCTAGGGGTGCCCTAGCCTAAGCCTACGGGTGTCCATGCCTAAGCCTAGGGGTGCCCTTGCTTTAGGCTAGGTGAGCCCTAGCCTTAGCCTAAGCCTAAGGGTGCCCTAGCCTAAGCCTAGGGGTGCCCCAGTCTAAGCCTAGAGTTACCTAGCCTAAGCCTAGGCGTGCCCTAGCCATAGGCTAGGGGAGCCCTAGCCTTAGCCTAAGCCTAGGGGTGCCCTAACCTAAGCCTAGGGGTGCCCTAGCCTAAGCCAAGGTGTGCGCTAGCCTAAGCCTAGGGGTGCCCTAGCCAAAGCCTAGGGGTGCCCTAGCCTAAGCCTAGAGGTGCCCTATCCTAAGGCTAGGGGAGCCCTAGCCTTAGCCTAATCCTAGGGGTGCCCTAGCCTAAACCTAGGGGTTCCCTAGCCTTAGGCTAGGGGAGCCCTAGCCTTAGCCTAAGCCTAGGGGTGCCCTCGCCTAAGCCTAGGGGTTCCCAAGCATTAGGCTAGGGGAGCCCTAGCCTTAACCTAAGCCTAGGGGTGCCCTAGCCTAAGCCTAGAGGTACCTAGCCTAAGCCTAGGCGTGCTCTAGCCATAGGCTAGGGGAGCCCTAGCCGTATCCTAAGCCTAGGGGTGCCCTAGCCTAAGCCTAGGGGTGCCATAGCCTAAGCCTAGGGGTCCCCTAGCCTAAGCTAGGGGTGCCCTAGGCTAAGCCTAGGGGTGCCCTAGCCTAAACTTATGGGTGCCCTAGCCTAAGATTAGGGGTGCCATAGCGTTAGGCTAGGGGAGCCCTAGCCTAAGCCTAAGCCTAGGGGTGCCCTAGCCTAAGCCTAGGGGTGCCCTAGCCTTAAACTAAGGGTGCCCTAGCCTTAGCCTAGGCTAGGGGTGCCCTAGCCTTAGCCTAAACTAGTGGTGCCCTAGCCTAAGCCTAGGTGTGCCCTAGTCTTAGGCTAGGGGAGTTCTAGCTTAAGGCTAGGGGTGCCCTAGCCTTAGGCTAGGGGAGCCCTAGCCTTACCCTAAGTCTAGGTGTGCCCTAGCCTAAGCATAGGGGTGCCTTAGCCTAAGCCTAGGGGTGCCCTAGCCTAATCCTAGGGGTGCCCTAGCCTTAGGCTATGGGAGCCCTAGCCTTAGCCTAAGCCTAGGGGTGCCCTAGCCTAAGCCTAGGGGTGCCCCAGCCTAAGCCTAGGGGTGCCTTAGCCTAAGCCTAGGAGTGCCCTAGACTATGGGAGCCCTAGCCTTAGCCTAAGCCTAGGGGTGCCCTAGCCTAAGCCTAGGGGTGCCTTAGCCTAAGCCTAGGAGTGCCCTAGCCTAATCCTAGGGGTGCCATAGCCTTAGGCTATGGGAGCCCTAGCCTTAGCCTAAGCCTAGGGATACCCTAGCCTAAGCCTAGGGGTGCCCTAGCCTAAGCCTAGGGGTGTCCTAGCCTAAGGCTAGAGGTACCTAGCCTAAGCCTAGGTGTGCTCTAGCCATAGGCTAGGGGAGCCCTAGCCGTATCCTAAGCCTAGGGGTGCCCTAGCCTAAGCGTAGGGGTGCCCCAGCCTTAGCCTAGGGGTGCCTTAGCCTAAGCCTAGGAGTGCCCTAGACTATGGGAGCCCTAGCCTTAGCCTAAGCCTAGGGGTGCCCTAGCCTAAGCCTAGGGGTGCCTTAGCCTAAGCCTAGGAGTGCCCTAGCCTAATCCTAGGGGTGCCCTAGCCTTAGGCTATGGGAGCCCTAGCCTTAGCCTAAGCCTAGGGATACCCTAGCCTAAGCCTAGGGGTGCCCTAGCCTAAGCCTAGGGGTGTCCTAGCCTAAGGCTAGAGGAGCCCTAAGCTTAACCTAAGCCTAGGGGTGCCCTAGCCTAAGCCTAGGGGTGCCATAGCCTAAGCCTAGGGATGACCTAGCCTTAGGCTAGGGGAGCCCTAGCCTTAGTCTAAGCCTAGGGGTTCCCTAGCCTAAGCCTAGGGGTGCCCTAGCCTAATCCTAGGGGTGCCCTAGCCTAAGCCTAGAGGTGCCCTAGTCTTAGGCTAGGGGAGTTCTAGCATTAGCCTAAGCCTAGGGGTGCCCTAGCCTAAGCCTAGGGGTGCCCTAGCCTAAGCCTAGGGGTGCCCTAGCCTTAGGCTATGGGAGCCCTAGCCTTAGCCTAAGCCTAGGGGTGCCCTAGCCTAAGCCTAGGGGTGCCCCAGTCTAAGCCTAGAGTTACCTAGCCTAAGCCTAGGCGTGCCCTAGCCATAGGCTAGGGGAGCCCTAGCCTTAGCCTAAGCCTAGGGGTGCCCTAACCTAAGCCTAGGGGTGCCCTAGCCTAAGCCAAGGTGTGCGCTAGCCTAAGCCTAGGGGTGCCCTAGCCAAAGCCTAGGGTTGCCCTAGCCTAAGTCTAGAGGTGCCCTATCCTAAGGCTAGGGGAGCCCTAGCCTTAGCCTAATCCTAGGGGTGCCCTAGCCTAAGCCTAGGGGTTCCCTAGCCTTAGGCTAGGGGAGCCCTAGCCTTAGCCTAAGCCTAGGGGTGCCCTCGCCTAAGCCTAGGGGTTCCCAAGCATTAGGCTAGGGGAGCCCTAGCCTTAACCTAAGCCTAGGGGTGCCCTAGCCTAAGCCTAGAGGTACCTAGCCTAAGCCTAGGCGTGCTCTAGCCATAGGCTAGGGGAGCCCTAGCCGTATCCTAAGCCTAGGGGTGCCCTAGCCTAAGCCTAGGGGTGCCATAGCCTAAGCCTAGGGGTCCCCTAGCCTAAGCTAGGGGTGCCCTAGGCTAAGCCTAGGGGTGCCCTAGCCTAAGCTTATGGGTGCCCTAGCCTAAGATTAGGGGTGCCATACCGTTAGGCTAGGGGAGCCCTAGCCTAAGCCTAAGCCTAGGGGTGCCCTAGCCTAAGCCTAGGGGTTCCCTAGCCTTAAACTAAGGGTGCCCTAGCCTTAGCCTAGGCTAGGGGAGCCCTAGCCTTAGCCTAAGCCTTGGGGTGCCCAAGCCTAAGCCTAGGGGTGCCCTATCGTAAGCCAAGTGGTGCCCTAGCCTTAGGCTATGGGAACCCTAGCCTTAGCCTAATACTGTGGGTGCCCTAGCCTAAGCCTAGGGGTGCCCAAGCCTAAGCCTAGGGTTACCTAGCCTAAGCCTAGCGGTGCCCTAGCCTAAGACTAGGGGTGCACTAACCTAAGCCTAGGGGTGCCCTAGCCTTAGCCTAGGGGTGCCCAAACATTAGGCTAGGGAAGCGCTAGCCTTAGCCTAAGCCTAGGGGTGCCCCAGCCTAAACCTACGGGTGTCCAAGCCTAAGCCTAGGGGTGCCCTTGCTTTAGGCTAGGTGAGCCCTAGCCTTAGCCTAAGCCTAGGGGTGCCCTAGCCTAAGCCTAGGGGTGCCCCAGTCTAAGCCTAGAGTTACCTAGCCTAAGCCTAGGCGTGCCCTAGCCATAGGCTAGGGGAGCCCTAGCCTTAGCCTAAGCCTAGGGGTGCCCTAACCTAAGCCTAGGGGTGCCCTAGCCTAAGCCAAGGTGTGCGCTAGCCTAAGCCTAGGGGTGCCCTAGCCAAAGCCTAGGGGTGCCCTAGCCTAAGCCTAGAGGTGCCCTATCCTAAGGCTAGGGGAGCCCTAGCCTTAGCCTAATCCTAGGGGTGCCCTAGCCTAAGCCTAGGGGTTCCCTAGCCTTAGGCTAGGGGAGCCCTAGCCTTAGCCTAAGCCTAGGGGTGCCCTCGCCTAAGCCTAGGGGTTCCCAAGCATTAGGCTAGGGGAGCCCTAGCCTTAACCTAAGCCTAGGGGTGCCCTAGCCTAAGCCTAGAGGTACCTAGCCTAAGCCTAGGCGTGCTCTAGCCATAGGCTAGGGGAGCCCTAGCCGTATCCTAAGCCTAGGGGTGCCCTAGCCTAAGCCTAGGGGTGCCATAGCCTAAGCCTAGGGGTCCCCTAGCCTAAGCTAGGGGTGCCCTAGGCTAAGCCTAGGGGTGCCCTAGCCTAAGCTTATGGGTGCCCTAGCCTAAGATTAGGGGTGCCATAGCGTTAGGCTAGGGGAGCCCTAGCCTAAGCCTAAGCCTAGGGTTGCCCTAGCCTAAGCCTAGGGGTGCCCTAGCCTTAAACTAAGGGTGCCCTAGCCTTAGCCTAGGCTAGGGGTGACCTAGCCTTAGCCTAAGCTAGTGGTGCCCTAGCCTAAGCCTACGTGTGCCCTAGTCTTAGGCTAGGGGAGTTCTAGCTTAAGGCTAGGGGTGCCCTAGCCTTAGGCTAGGGGAGCCCTAGCCTTACCCTAAGTCTAGGTGTGCCCTAGCCTAAGCATAGGGGTGCCTTAGCCTAAGCCTAGGGGTGCCCTAGCCTAATCCTAGGGGTGCCCTAGCCTTAGGCTATGGGAGCCCTAGCCTTAGCCTAAGCCTAGGGGTGCCCTAGCCTAAACCTAGGGGTGCCCCAGCCTAAGCCTAGGGGTGCCTTAGCCTAAGCCTAGGAGTGCCCTAGACTATGGGAGCCCTAGCCTTAGCCTAAGCCTAGGGGTGCCCTAGCCTAAGCCTAGGGGTGCCTTAGCCTAAGCCTAGGAGTGCCCTAGCCTAATCCTAGGGGTGCCATAGCCTTAGGCTATGGGAGCCCTAGCCTTAGCCTAAGCCTAGGGATACCCTAGCCTAAGCCTAGGGGTGCCCTAGCCTAAGCCTAGGGGTGTCCTAGCCTAAGGCTAGAGGTACCTAGCCTAAGCCTAGGTGTGCTCTAGCCATAGGCTAGGGGAGCCCTAGCCGTATCCTAAGCCTAGGGGTGCCCTAGCCTAAGCCTAGGGGTGCCCCAGCCTTAGCCTAGGGGTGCCTTAGCCTAAGCCTAGGAGTGCCCTAGACTATGGGAGCCCTAGCCTTAGCCTAAGCCTAGGGGTGCCCTAGCCTAAGCCTAGGGGTGCCTTAGCCTAAGCCTAGGAGTGCCCTAGCCTAATCCTAGGGGTGCCCTAGCCTTAGGCTATGGGAGCCCTAGCCTTAGCCTAAGCCTAGGGATACCCTAGCCTAAGCCTAGGGGTGCCCTAGCCTAAGCCTAGGGGTGTCCTAGCCTAAGGCTAGAGGAGCCCTAAGCTTAACCTAAGCCTAGGGGTGCCCTAGCCTAATCCTAGGGGCGCCCTAGCCTAAGCCTAGAGGTGCCCTAGTCTTAGGCTAGGGGAGTTCTAGCATTAGCCTAAGCCTAGGGGTGCCCTAGCCTAAGCCTAGGGGTGCCCTAGCCTAAGCCTAGGGGTGCCCTAGCCTTAGGCTATGGGAGCCCTAGCCTTAGCCTAAGCCTAGGGGTGCCCTAGCCTAAGCCTAGGGGTGCCCCAGTCTAAGCCTAGAGTTACCTAGCCTAAGCCTAGGCGTGCCCTAGCCATAGGCTAGGGGAGCCCTAGCCTTAGCCTAAGCCTAGGGGTGCCCTAACCTAAGCCTAGGGGTGCCCTAGCCTAAGCCAAGGTGTGCGCTAGCCTAAGCCTAGGGGTGCCCTAGCCAAAGCCTAGGGTTGCCCTAGCCTAAGCCTAGAGGTGCCCTATCCTAAGGCTAGGGGAGCCCTAGCCTTAGCCTAATCCTAGGGGTGCCCTAGCCTAAGCCTAGGGGTTCCCTAGCCTTAGGCTAGGGGAGCCCTAGCCTTAGCCTAAGCCTAGGGGTGCCCTCGCCTAAGCCTAGGGGTTCCCAAGCATTAGGCTAGGGGAGCCCTAGCCTTAACCTAAGCCTAGGGGTGCCCTAGCCTAAGCCTAGAGGTACCTAGCCTAAGCCTAGGCGTGCTCTAGCCATAGGCTACGGGAGCCCTAGCCGTATCCTAAGCCTAGGGGTGCCCTAGCCTAAGCCTAGGGGTGCCATAGCCTAAGCCTAGGGGTCCCCTAGCCTAAGCTAGGGGTGCCCTAGGCTAAGCCTAGGGGTGCCCTAGCCTAAGCTTATGGGTGCCCTAGCCTAAGATTAGGGGTGCCATAGCGTTAGGCTAGGGGAGCCCTAGCCTAAGCCTAAGCCTAGGGGTGCCCTAGCCTAAGCCTAGGGGTTCCCTAGCCTTAAACTAAGGGTGCCCTAGCCTTAGCCTAGGCTAGGGGTGCCCTAGCCTTAGCCTAAGCTAGTGGTGCCCTAGCCTAAGCCTAGGTGTGCCCTAGTCTTAGGCTAGGGGAGTTCTAGCTTAAGGCTAGGGGTGCCCTAGCCTTAGGCTAGGGGAGCCCTAGCCTTACCCTAAGTCTAGGTGTGCCCTAGCCTAAGCATAGGGGTGCCTTAGCCTAAGCCTAGGGGTGCCCTAGCCTAATCCTAGGGGTGCCCTAGCCTTAGGCTATGGGAGCCCTAGCCTTAGCCTAAGCCTAGGGGTGCCCTAGCCTAAGCCTAGGGGTGCCCCAGCCTAAGCCTAGGGGTGCCTTAGCCTAAGCCTAGGAGTGCCCTAGACTATGGGAGTCCTAGCCTTAGCCTAAGCCTAGGGGTGCCCTAGCCTAAGCCTAGGGGTGCCTTAGCCTAAGCCTAGGAGTGCCCTAGCCTAATCCTAGGGGTGCCATAGCCTTAGGCTATGGGAGCCCTAGCCTTAGCCTAAGCCTAGGGATACCCTAGCCTAAGCCTAGGGGTGCCCTAGCCTAAGCCTAGGGGTGTCCTAGCCTAAGGCTAGAGGAGCCCTAAGCTTAACCTAAGCCTAGGGGTGCCCTAGCCTAAGCCTAGGGGTGCCATAGCCTAAGCCTAGGGATGACCTAGCCTTAGGCTAGGGGAGCCCTAGCCTTAGTCTAAGCCTAGGGATTCCCTAGCCTTAGGCTAGGGGAGCCCTAGCCTTAGCCTAAGCCTAGGGGTGCCCTCGCCTAAGCCTAGGGGTTCCCAAGCATTAGGCTAGGGGAGCCCTAGCCTTAACCTAAGCCTAGGGGTGCCCTAGCCTAAGCCTAGAGGTACCTAGCCTAAGCCTAGGCGTGCTCTAGCCATAGGCTAGGGGAGCCCTAGCCGTATCCTAAGCCTAGGGGTGCCCTAGCCTAAGCCTAGGGGTGCCATAGCCTAAGCCTAGGGGTCCCCTAGCCTAAGCTAGGGGTGCCCTAGGCTAAGACTAGGGGTGCCCTAGCCTAAGCTTATGGGTGCCCTAGCCTAAGATTAGGGGTGCCATAGCGTTAGGCTAGGGGAGCCCTAGCCTAAGCCTAAGCCTAGGGGTGCCATAGCCTAAGTCTAGGGGTGCCCTAGCCTTAAACTAGGGGTGCCCTAGCCTTAGCCTAGGTTAGGGGTGACCTAGCCTTAGCCTAAGCTAGTGGTGCCCTAGCCTAAGCCTAGGTGTGCCCTAGTCTTAGGCTAGGGGAGTCCTAGCTTAAGGCTAGGGGTGCCCTAGCCTTAGGCTAGGGGAGCCCTAGCCTTACCCTAAGCCTAGGTGTGCCCTAGCCTAAGCATAGGGGTGCCTTAGCCTAAGCCTAGGGGTGCCCTAGCCTAATCCTAGGGGTGCCCTAGCCTTAGGCTATGGGAGCCCTAGCCTTAGCCTAAGCCTAGGGGTGCCCTAGCCTAAGCCTAGGGGTGCCCCAGCCTAAGCCTAGGGGTGCCTTAGCCTAAGCCTAGGAGTGCCCTAGACTATGGGAGCCCTAGCCTTAGCCTAAGCCTAGGGGTTCCCTAGCCTAAGCCTAGGGGTGCCCTAGCCTAATCCTAGGGGTGCCCTAGCCTAAGCCTAGAGGTGCCCTAGTCTTAGGCTAGGGGAGTTCTAGCATTAGCCTAAGCCTAGGGGTGCCCTAGCCTAAGCCTAGGGGTGCCCTAGCCTAAGCCTAGGGGTGCCCTAGCCTAAGCCTAGGGGTGACCTAGCCTTAGCCTAAGCTAGGGGTGACCTAGGCTAAGCCTAGGTGTGCCCTAGCCTTAGCCTAGGGGAGCCCTAGCCTTAGCCTAAGCCTAGGTGTGCCGTAGCCTAAGCCTAAGGTTGCCCTAGCCAAAGCCTAGGGGTGCCCTAGCCTTAGGCTATGGGTGCCCTAGCCTTAGCCTAAGCCTAGGGGTGACCTAGACTAAGCCTACGGGTGTCCTAGCCTAAGCCTAGGGGTGCCCTAGCCTTAGCCTAAGCCTAGGGATGTCCTAGCCTAAGCCTAGGGGTCCCCTAGCCTAAGCCTAGGGGTGCCCTAGCCTTAGGCTAGTCGAGCCGTAGCCTTAGCCTAAGCCTAGGGGTGCCATAGCCTAAGCTTAGGGGTTCCCTAGCCTAAGCCTAGGGGTGCCATAGCCTAAGCCTAGGGTTGCCCAAGCCTAAGCCTAAGGGTGCCCTAGCCTTAGGCCATGGGAGCCCTAGCCTAAGCCTAACCCTAGGGGTGCCCTTGCCTAAACATAGAGGTGCCGTAGCCGTAGGCTACGGGAGCCCTAGCCTTAGCCTAAGACTAGGGGTGCCCCAGCATAAGCATAGGGGTGCCCTAGCCTAAGCCTAGGGGTGCCCTAGCCTTAGCCTAGGTGTGCCCTAGCCTTAGCTTAAGCCTAGGGGTGCCCTAGCCTAAGCCTATGGGTGCCCTAGCCTAAGCCTAGCGGTGCCCTAGCCTAAGCCTAGGGGTGCCGTAGCCTAAGCCTACGGGTTCCCTAGCCTAAGCCTAGGGATGCCCTAGCCTTAGGCTAGGGGAGCCCTAGCCTTAGCCCAAGCCTAGGCGTGCCCTAGCCTAAGCCTAGGGGTGCCCTAGCCTAAGATTAGGGGTGCCATAGCGTTAGGATAGGGGAGCCCTAGCCTAAGCCTAAGCCTAGGGGTGCCCTAGCCTAAGTCTAGGGGTGACCTAGCCCTAGCCTAAGCTAGGGGTGCCCTAGCCTAAGCCTAGGGGTGCCCTTCCCTAAGCCTAGGGGTGCCCTAGCCTAAGCCTAGGGGTGCCCTAGCCTAAGCCTAGGGGTGCCCTAGCCTTAGGCTAGGGAAGCCCTAGACTTAGCCTAAGCCTAGAGGTGCCCTATCCTAATCCTAAGGGTTCCCTATCCTAAGCCTAGGGGTGCCTTTTCCTAAGCCATGGGGTGCCCTAGCCTAAGCCTAGGGGTGCCCTAGCCTAAGCGTAGGGGTGCCCTAGCCTAAGGGTAGGGGTTCCCTAGCCTTAGGCTAGGGGATCCCTAGCCTTAGCTTAAGGCTAGGGGTGACCTATCCGAAGCCTGGGGTGCCCTAGCCTACGCCTAGGGGTGACCTAGCCTTAGGTTAGGGGAGCCCTAGCCTTAGCTTAAGCCTAGGGCTGCCCTAGCCTAAGCCTAAGGGTGCCATAGCCTAAGCCTAGGGGTGCCCAAGCCTAAGCCTAAGGGTGCCCTAGCCTTAGGCTATTCGAGCCGTAGCTTTAGTCTAAGCCTAGGGGTGCCCTAGCCTAAGCCTAGAGGTGCCCTAGCCTTAGGCTAGGGGAGCCCTAGCCTTAGCCTAAGCCTAGGGGTACCCTACCGTAAGCCTAGGGGTGCCCTAGCCTTAGGCTAGGGGAGCCATAGCCTTAGCTTCAGACTAGGGGTGCCCAAGCCTAAGTCTGGGGTGCCCTAGCCTAAGCCTAGTGGTGCCCTAGCCTTAGGCTAGGGGAGCCCTAACCTTAACCTAAGCCTAGGGGTGCCCTATCGTATGGTTGGGGTGCCCTAGCCTTAGGCTAGGGGAGCCCTAGCCTTAGCCTAAGCCTTGGGGTGCCCAAGCCTTAGGCTAGGGGAGCCCTAGCCTTAACCTAAGCCTAGGGGTGCCCAAGCCTAAGCCTAGGGGTGCCCTATCGTAAGCCAAGGGGTGCCCTAGCCTTAGGCTATGGGAACCCTAGCCTTAGCCTAATACTGGGGGTGCCCTAGCCTAAGCCTAGGGGTGCCCAAGCCTAAGCCTAGGGTTACCTAGCCTAAGCCTAGGCGTGCCCTAGCCATAGGCTAGGGGAGCCCTAGCCTTAGCCTAAGCCTAGGGGTGCCCTAGCTTAAGCCTAGGGGTGCCCTAGCCTTAGGCTAGGGAAGCCCTAGCCTTAGCCTAAGCCTAGGGGTGCCCTATCCTAATCCTAGGGGTTCCCTATCCTAAGCCTAGGGGTGCCTTATCCTAAGCCTAGGGGTGCCCTAACCTAAGCCTAGGGGTGTCCTAGCCTAAGCCTAGCGGTGCCCTAGCCTAAGACTAGGGGTGCACTAACCTAAGCCTAGGGGTGCCCTAGCCTTAGGCTAGGGCAGCCCTAGCCTTAGCCTAAGCCTAGGGGTGCCCTAGCCTAAGCCTAGGGGTGCCCAAACATTAGGCTAGGGTAGCCCTAGCCTTAGCCTAAGCTAGGGGTGCCCTAGCCTAAGCCTACGGGTGTCCAAGCCTAAGCCTAGGGGTGCCCTTGCTTTAGGCTAGGTGAGCCCTAGCCTTAGCCTAAGCCTAGGGGTGCCCTAGCCTAAGCGTAGGGGTGCCAAAACATTAGGCTAGGGTAGCCCTAGCCTTAGCCTAAGCCTAGGGGTGCCCTAGCCTAAGCCTAGGGGTGCCCCAGTCTAAGCCTAGAGTTACCTAGCCTAAGCCTAGGCGTGCCCTAGCCATAGGCTAGGGGAGCCCTAGCCTTAGCCTAAGCCTAGGGGTGCCCTAGCCTAAGCCTAGGGGTGCCCTAGCCTAAGCCTAGGGGTGCCCTAGCCTAAGCCAAGGTGTGCGCTAGCCTAAGCCTAGGGGTGCCCTAGCCTAAGCCTAGGGGTGCCCTAGCCTAAGCCTAGAGGTGCCCTATCCTAAGGCTAGGGGAGCCCTAGCCGTAGCCTAATCCTAGGGGTGCCCTAGCCTAAGCCTAGGGGTTCCCTAGCCTTAGGCTAGGGGAGACCTAGCCTTAGCCTAAGCCTAGGGGTGCCCTAGCCTAAGCCTAGGGGTTCCCAAGCTTTAGGCTAGGGGAGCCCTAGCCTTAGACTAAGCCTAGGGGTGCCGTAGCCTAAGCCTAGAGTTACCTAGCTTAAGCCTAGGCGTGCTCTAGCCATAGGCTAGGGGAGCCCTAGCCATATCCTAAGCCTAGGGGTGCCCTAGCCTAAGCCTAGGGGTGCCATAGCCTAAGCCTAGGGGTCCCCTAGCCTAAGCTAGGGGTGCCCTAGGCTAAGACTAGGGGTGCCCTAGCCTAAGCTTATGGGTGCCCTAGCTAAGATTAGGGGTGCCATAGCGTTAGGCTAGGGGAGCCCTAGCCTAAACCTAAGTCTAGGGGTGCCCTAGCCTAAGCCTAGGGGTGCCCTAGCCTTAAACTAGGGGTGCCCTAGCCTTAGCCTAGGCTAGGGATGCCCTAGCCTTAGCCTAAGCTAGTGGTGCCCTAGCCTAAGCCTAGGTGTGCCCTAGTCTTAGGCTAGGGGAGTCCTAGCTTAAGGCTAGGGGTGCCCTAGCCTTAGGCTAGGGGAGCCCTAGCCTTACCCTAAGCCTAGGTGTGCCCTAGCCTTAGCCTAGCGGTGACCTAGCCTAAGCCTAGGGGTGCCGTAGCCTAAGCCTACGGGTGCCCTAGCCTAAGCCTAGGGATGCCCTAGCCTTAGGCTAGGGGAGCCCTAGCCTTAGCCCAAGCCTAGGCATGCCCTAGCCTAAGCCTAGGCGTGCCCTAGCCTAAGATTAGGGGTGCCATAGCGTTAGGCTAGGGGAGCCCTAGCCTAAGCCTAAGCCTAGGGGTGCCCTAGCCTAAGTCTAGGGGTACCCTAGCCCTAGCCTAAGCTAGGGGTGCCCTAGCCTAAGCCTAGGGGTGCCCTTCCCTAAGCCTAGCGGTGCCCTAGCCTAAGCCTAGCGGTGCCCTAGCCTAAGCCTAGGGGTGCCCTAGCCTTAGGCTAGGGAAGCCCTAGACTTAGCCTAAGCCTAGAGGTGCCCTATCCTAATCCTAAGGGTTCCCTATCCTAAGCCTAGGGGTGCCCTATCCTAAGCCTTGGGGTGCCCTAGCCTAAGCCTAGGGGTGCCCTAGCCTAAGCCTAGGGTTACCTAGCCTAGCCTAGGCATGCCCTAGCCATAGGCTAGGGGAGCCCTAGCCTTAGCCTAAGCCTAGGGTTACCCTAGCCTAAGCCTAGGGGTGCTCTAGCGTAAGCCTAGGGGTGCCCTAGCCTAAGCCTAGGGGTGCCCTAGCCTTAGGCTAGGGGAGTCCTAACCTTAACCTAAGCCTAGCGGTGCCCTAGCCTAAGCCTAGGGGTGCCCTAGCCTAAGCCTAGGGGTGCCCTAACCTTAGGCTAGGGGAGCCCTAGCCTTAGCCCAAGCCTAGGGGTGCCCTAGCCTAAGCTTAGGGGTGCCCTAGCCTAAGGGTAGGGGTTCCCTAGCCTTAGGCTAGGCGATCCCTAGCCTTAGCTTAAGGCTAGGGGTGACCTATCCGAAGCCTGGGGTGCCCTAGCCTACGCCTAGGGGTGACCTAGCCTTAGGTTAGGGGAGCCCTAGCCTTAGCTTAAGCCTAGGGCTGCCCTAGCCTAAGCCTAAGGGTGCCATAGCCTAAGCCTAGGGGTGCCCAAGCCTAAGCCTAAGGGTGCCCTAGCCTTAGGCTATTCGAGCCGTAGCTTTAGTCTAAGCCTAGGGGTGCCCTAGCCTAAGCCTAGAGGTGCCCTAGCATTAGGCTAGTGGAGCCCTAGCCTTAGCCTAAGCCTAGAGGTACCCTACCGTAAGCCTCGGGGTGCCCTAGCCTTAGGCTAGGGGAGCCATAGCCTTAGCTTAAGACTAGGGGTGCCCAAGCCTAAGCCTATGGGTGCCCTAGCCTAAGGTAGGGGTGCCGTAGCCTAAGCCTAGGGGTGCCCTACCCTAAACCTAGGGGTGCCCTAGCCTTAGGCTAGGGGAGCCCTAGCATTAGCTTAAGCGTAGGGGTGCCCTAGCCTAAGCCTATAGGTGCCCTAGCCTAAGGTAGGGTTGCCGTAGCCTAAGCCTAGGGGTGCCCTAGCCTAAGCCTAGGGATGCCCTAGCCTTAAGCTAGGGGAGCCCTAGCCTTAGCCCAAGCCTACGGGTGCCCTAGCCTAAGGGTAGGGGTGCCCTGGCCTTAGGCCAGGGGAGCCCTAGCCTTAGCTTAAGCCTAGGGGTGCCCTAGCCTAAGTCTGGGGTGCCCTAGCCTAAGCCTAGGGGTGCCCTAGCCTTAGGCTAGGGTAGCCCTAGCCTTAACCTAAGCCTAGGGGTGCCCTATTGTAAGCCTAGGGGTGCCCTAGCCTAAGGTAGGGGTGCCGTAGCCTAAGCCTAGGATTGCCCTACCCTAAGCCTAGGGATGCCCTAGCTTTAGTCTAGGGGAGCCCTAGCCTTAGCCCAAGCCTACGGGTGCCCTAGCCTAAGGGTAGGGGTTCCCTGGCCTTAGGCCTGGGGAGCCCTAGCCTAAGCCTAAGCCTAGGGGTGCCCTAGCCTAAGTCTAGGGGTGCCCTAGCCTTAGGCTAGTCGAGCCGTAGCTTTAGCCTAAGCCTAGGGGTGCCATAGCCTAAGCCTAGGGGTTCCCTAGCCTAAGCCTAGGGGTGCCATAGCCTAAGCCTAGGGGTGCGCAAGCCTAAGCCTAAGGGTGCCCTAGCCTTAGGCCATGGGAGCCCTAGCCTAAGCCTAACCCTAGGGGTGCCCTTGCCTAAACATAGAGGTGCCCTAGCCGTAGGTTAGGGGAGACCAAGCCTTAGCCTAAGACTAGGGTTGCCCCAGCATAAGCATAGGGGTGCCCTAGCCTAAGCCTAGGGGTGCCGTAGCCTTAGCCTAGGGGTGCCCTAGCCTTAGCTTAAGCCTAGGGGTGCCCTAGCCTAAGCCTATGGGTGCCCTAGCCTAAGCCTAGCGGTGCCCTAGCCTAAGCCTAGGGGTGCCGTAGCCTAAGCCTACGGGTGCCCTAGCCTAAGCCTAGGGATGCCCTAGCCTTAGGCTAGGGGAGCCCTAGCCTTAGCCCAAGCCTAGGCGTGCCCTAGCCTAAGCCTAGGGGTGCCCTAGCCTAAGATTAGGGGTGCCATAGCGTTAGGCTAGGGGAGCCCTAGCCTAAGCCTAAGCCTAGGGGTGCCCTAGCCTAAGTCTAGGGGTGCCCTAGCCCTAGCCTAAGCTAGGGGTGCCCTAGCCTAAGCCTAGGGGTGCCCTTCCCTAAGCCTAGGGGTGCTCTAGCCTAAGCCTAGGGGTGTCTCAGGCTTAGGCTAGGGGAGCCCTAACCTTAACCTAAGCCTAGCGGTGCCCAAGCCTAAGCCTAGGGGTGCCCTAGCCTAAGCCTAGGGGTGCCCTAGCCTAAGCCTAGGGGTGTCCCAGCCTTAGGCTAGGGGAGCCCTAAACTTAACCTAAGCCTAGCGGTGCCCTAGCCTAAGCCTAGGGGTGCCCTAGCCTAAGCCTAGGGGTGCCCTAGCCAAAGCCTAGAGGTGCCCTAGCCTAAGCCAAGGGGTTCCCTAGCCTTAGGCTAGTCGAGCCGTAGCCTTAGTCTAAGCCTAGGGGTGCCCTAGCCTAAGCCTAGAGGTGCCCTAGCCTTAGGCTAGGGGAGACCTAGCCTTAGACTAAGCTTCAGGGTGCCCTAGCCTAAGCCTAGGGGTGCTCTATCCTAAGCCTAGGGGTGCCCTAGCCTTAGGATAGTCGAGCCATAGCCTTAGTCTCAACCTAGGGGTGCCCTAGCCTAAGCCTATGGGTGCCCTAGCTTAAGCGTAGGGGTGTCCTAGCCTTACGCTAGGGGAGCCCAAGCCTTAGCCTAAGCCTAGGGGTACCCTAGCCTTAGGCTAGGGGAGCAGGTAGCTTAAGGCTTGGGGTGCCCTAGCCTTAGGCTAGGGGAGCCCTAGCCTTAGCCTAAGCCTAGGTGTGCCCTAGCCTAAGCCTAGGGGTGCCTTAGCCTAAGCCTAGGGGTGCCCTAGCCTAATCCTAGGGGTGCCCTAGCCTTAGCCTATGGGAGCCCTAGCCTTAGCCTAAGCCTAGGGGTGCCCAAGCCTAAGCCTAGGGGTGCCCCAGCCTAGCCTAGGGCTGCCCTATCCTTGGGCTATGGGAGCCCTAGTCTTAGTCTAAGCCTAGGGGTGCCCTAGCCTAAGCCTAGGGGTGTCCAAGCCTTAGGCTAGGGGAGCCCTAAGCTTAACCTAAGCCTAGGGGTGCCCTAGCCTAAGCCTAGGAGTGCCATAGCCTAAGCCTAGGGATGACCTAGCCTTAGGCTTGGGGAGCCCTAGCCATAGCCTAAGCCTAGGAGTGCCATAGCCTAAGCCTAGGGGTTCCCTAGCCTAAGCCTAGGGGTGCCATAGCCTAAGCCTAGGGGTGCCCAAGCCTAAGCCTAAGGGTGCCCTAGCCTTAGGCCATGGGAGCCCTAGCCTAAGCCTAACCCTAGGGGTGCCCTTGCCTAAACATAGAGGTTCCCTAGCCGTAGGCTAGGGGAGACCAAGCCTTAGCCTAAGACTAGGGTTGCCCCAGCGTAAGCATAGGGGTGCCCTAGCCTAAGCCTAGGGGTGCCCTAGCCTTAGCCTAGGGGTGCCCTAGCCTTAGCTTAAGCCTAGGGGTGCCCTAGCCTAAGCCTATGGGTGCCCTAGCCTAAGCCTAGCGGTGCCCTAGCCTAAGCCTAGTGGTGCCGTAGCCTAAGACTACGGGTGCCCTAGCCTAAGCCTAGGGATGCCCTAGCCTTAGGCTAGGGGAGCCCTAGCCTTAGCCCAAGCCTAGGCGTGCCCTAGCCTAAGCCTAGGGGTGCCCTAGCCTAAGATTAGGGGTGCCATAGCGTTAGGCTAGGGGAGCCCTAGCCTAAGCCTAAGCCTAGGGGTGCCCTAGCCAAGTCTAGGGGTGCCCTAGCCCTAGCCTAAGCTAGGGGTGCCCTAGCCTAAGCCTAGGGGTGCCCTTCCCTAAGCCTAGGGGTGCCCTAGGCTAAGCCTAGGGGTGCCCTAGCCTAAGCCTAGGGGTGCCCTAGCCTTAGGCTAGGGAAGCCCTAGACTTAGCCTAAGCCTAGGGGTTCCCTATCCTAATCCTAAGGGTTCCCTATCCTAAGCCTAGGGGTGCCCTATCCTAAGCCTTGGGGTGCCCTAGCCTAAGCCTAGGGTGCCCTAGCCTAAGCCTAGGGTTACCTAGCCTAGCCTAGGCATGCCCTAGCCATAGGCTAGGGGAGCCCTAGCCTTAGCCTAAGCCTAGGGTTACCCTAGCCTAAGCCTAGGGGTGCTCTAGCGTAAGCCTAGGGGTGCCCTAGCCTAAGCCTAGGGGTGCCCTAGCGTTAGGCTAGGGGAGTCCTAACCTTAACCTAAGCCTAGCGGTGCCCTAGCCTAAGCCTAGGGGTGCCCTAGCCTAAGCCTAGGGATGCCCTATCCTTAGGCTAGGGGATCCCTACCCTTAGCCTAAGCCTAGGGGTGCCCTAGCTTAAGCCTAGGGGTGCCCTAGCCTAAGCCTAGGGGTGCCCTAGCCTAAGCCTAGGGGTGCTCTAGCCTAAGCCTAGGGGTGTCTCAGGCTTAGGCTAGGGGAGCCCTAAGCTTAACCTAAGCCTAGCGGTGCCCAAGCCTAAGCCTAGGGGTGCCCTAGCCTAAGCCTAGGGGTGCCCTAGCATAAGCCTAGGGGTGTCCCAACCTTAGGCTAGGGGAGCCCTAAACTTAACCTAAGCCTAGCGGTGCCCTAGCCGAAGCCTAGGGGTGCCCTAGCCTAAGCCTAGGGGTGCCCTAGCCAAAGCCTAGAGGTGCCCTAGCCTTAGGCTAGGGGAGCTCTAGCCTTAGCCTAAGCCTAGGGGTGCCCTAGCCTAAGCATAGGGGTGCCCTAGCCTAAGCCAAGGGGTTCCCTAGCCTTAGGCTAGTCGAGCCGTAGCCTTAGTCTAAGCCTAGGGGTGCCCTAGCCTAAGCCTAGAGGTGCCCTAGCCTTAGGCTAGGGGAGCCCTAGCCTTAGCCTAAGCTTCAGGGTGCCCTAGCCTAAGCCTAGGGGTGCTCTATCCTAAGCCTAGGGGTGCCCTAGCCTTAGGATAGTCGAGCCATAGCCTTAGTCTCAACCTATTGGTGCCCTAGCCTAAGCCTATGGGTGCCCTAGCTTAAGCGTAGGGGTGTCCTAGCCTTACGCTAGGGGAGCCCAAGCCTTAGCCTAAGCCTAGGGGTACCCTAGCGTTAGGCTAGGGGAGCCGTAGCTTAAGGCTTGGGGTGCCCTAGCCTTAGGCTAGGGGAGCCCTAGCCTTAGCCTAAGCCTAGGTGTGCCCTAGCCTAAGCCTAGGGGTGCCTTAGCCTAAGCCTAGGGGTGCCCTAGCCTAATCCTAGGGGTGCCCTAGCCTTAGCCTATGGGAGCCCTAGCCTTAGCCTAAGCCTAGGGGTGCCCAAGCCTAAGCCTAGGGGTGCCCCAGCCTAGCCTAGGGCTGCCCTATCCTTGGGCTATGGGAGCCCTAGTCTTAGTCTAAGCCTAGGGGTGCCCTAGCCTAAGCTTAGGGGTGTCCAAGCCTTAGGCTAGGGGAGCCCTAAGCTTAACCTAAGCCTAGGGGTGCCCTAGCCTAAGCCTAGGAGTGCCATAGCCTAAGCCTAGGGATGACCTAGCCTTAGGCTTGGGGAGCCCTAGCCATAGCCTAAGCCTAGGGGTGCCCTAGCCTAAGCTTAGGGGTGCCCTAGCCTAAGCCTTGGGGTGCCCTAGCCTAAGCCTAGAGGTGCCCTAGTCTTAGGCTAGGGGAGCTCTAGCCTTAGCCTAAGCCTAGGGGTGCCCAGCCTAAGCCTAGGGGAGCCCTAGCCTAAGCCTAGGGGTGCCCTAACCTTAGCCTAAGCTAGGGGTGCCCTAGGCTAAGCCTAGGTGTGCCCTAGCCTTAGCCTAATCCTAGGGGTGCCCTTGCCTAAGCTTAGGGGTGCCTTAGCCTAAGCCTAGGGGTGCCCTAGCCTAAGCTTAGGGGTGCCCTAGCCTTAGGCTAGGGGAGCCTTATCCTTAGCCTAAGCCTAGGGGTTCCCTAGCCTAAGCCTAGGGGTGCCCTACCCTAAGCCTAGGGATGCCCTAGCCTTAGGTTAGGGAAGCCCTAGACTTAGCCTAAGCCTAGGGGTGCCCTAGCCTAAGCCTAGTGGTGCCCTAGCCTAAGCCTAGGGGTGCCCTAGCCTTAGGCTATGGGAGCCCTAGCCTTTGCCTAAGCCTAGGGATGCCCTAGCCTAAGCCTAGTGGTGCACTAGACTTGGACTATGGGAGCCCTAGCCTTCGCCTAGCCCTAGGGGTGCCCTAGCCTAAGCCTAGGGGTGCCTTATCCTTCGGCTAGGGGTGCCCTAGCCTTAGGCTAGGGTAGCCATAGCCGTAGCCTAAGCCTAGTGGTGCCCTAGCCTAAGCCTAGGAGTGCCCGAGCCTAAGCCTAGGGGTGCCCTAGCCTTGGGCTAGGGGAGCCCTAGCCTTAGCCTAAGCCTAGGGGTGCCCTAGCCTAAGCCTAGAGTTACCT
The DNA here is from genome assembly GCF_050624435.1 of Tenrec ecaudatus. NCBI lineage: Eukaryota > Metazoa > Chordata > Mammalia > Afrosoricida > Tenrecidae > Tenrec > Tenrec ecaudatus. The sequence continues at coordinate 49,671 of NW_027459372.1, forward strand.
AGCCTAAGCCTAGGCGTGCCCTAGCCCTAGGCTAGGGGATCCCTAGCCGTAGCCTAAGCCTAGGGGTGCCCTAGCCTAAGCCTAGGGTTGCCCTTGCCTTAGGCTAGGGGAGTCCTAGCCTTTGCCTAAGCCTAGGGGTTGCCTAGCCGAAGCCTATGGTTACCTAGCCTAAGCCTAGGCGTGCTCTAGCCATAGGTTAGGGGAGCCCTAGCCTTAGCCTAAGCCTAGGGGTGCCCTAGCCTAAGCCTAGGGGTGCCCTTCCCTAAGCCTAGGGGTGCCCTAGCCTAAGCCTATGGGTGCCCTAGCCTAAGCCTAGGGGTGCCCTAGCCATAGGCTAGGGGAGTGCTAGCCTTAGCCTTAACCTAGGGGTGCCCTAGCGTAAGCCTAGGGGTGCCCTAGCCTTAGGCTAGGGGAGTCCTAACCTTAACCTAAGCCTAGCGGTGCCCTAGCCTAAGCCTAGGGGTGCCCTAGCCTAAACCTAGGGATGCCCTATCCTTAGGCTAGGGGAGCCCTAGCCTTAGCCTAAGCCTAGGGGTGCCCTAGCCTAAGCCTAGGGGTGCCCTAGCCTAAGCCTAGGGGTGCCCTAGCCTAAGCCTAGAGGTGTCCCAGCCTTAGGCTAGGGGAGCCCTAACCTTAACCTAAGCCTAGCGGTGCCCTAGCCTAAGCCTACGGGTGCCCTAGCCTAAGCCTAGGGGTGTCCCAGCCTTAGGCTAGGGGAGCCCTAACCTTAACCTAAGCCTAGGGGTGCCCTAGCCTATGCGAAGGGGTTCCCTAGCCTTAGGCTAGTCGAGCCGTAGCCTTAGTCTAAGCCTAGGGGTGCCCTAGCCTAAGCCTAGAGGTGCCCTAGCCTTAGGCTAGGGGAGCCCTAGCCTAAGCCTAAGCCTCAGGGTGCCCTAGCCTAAGCCTAGGGGTGCTCTATCCTAAGCCTAGGGGTGCCCTAGCCTTAGGTTAGTCGAGCCATAGCCTTAGTCTAAGCCTAGGGGTGCCCTAGCCTAAGCCTATGGGTGCCCTAGCTTAAGCGTTGGGGTGTCCTAGCCTTACGCTAGGGGAGCCCTAGCCTTAGCCTAAGCCTAGGGGTGCCCTAGCCTTAGGCTAGGGGAGCCGTAGCTTAAGGCTAGGGGTGCACTAGCCTTCGGCTAGGGGAGCCTTAGCCTTAGCCTAAGCCTAGGTGTACCCTAGCCTAAGCCTAGGGGTGCCTTAGCCTAAGCCTAGGGGTGCCCTAGCCTAATCCTAGGGGTGCCCTAGCCTTAGGCTATGGGAGCCCTAGCCTTAGCCTAAGCCTAGGGGTGCCCTAACCTAAGCCTAGGGGTGCCCCAGCCTAGCCTAGGGGTGCCCTATCCTTGGGCTATGGGAGCCCTAGTCTTAGATTAAGCCTAGGGGTGCCCTATCATAAGCCTAGGGGTGCCTTAGCCTAAGCCTAGGGGTGCCCTAGCCTAATCCTAGGGGTGCCCTAGCCTTAGGCTATGGGAGTCCTAGCCTTAGCCTAAGCCTAGGGATACCCTAGTCTAAGCCTAGGGGTGCCCTAGCCTAAGCCTAGGGGTGTCCTAGCCTTAGGCTAGGGGAGCCCTAAGCTTAACCTATGCCTAGGGGTGCTCTAGCCTAAGCCTAGGAGTGCCATAGCCTAAGCCTAGGGATGCCCTAGCCTTAGGCTAGGGGAGCCCTAGCCTTAGCCTAAGCCTAGGGGAGCCCTAGCCTAAGTCTAGGGGTGCCCTAGCCTAAGACTTGGGGTGCCATAGCCTAAGCCTAGAGGTGCCCTAGTCTTAGGCTAGGGGAGCTCTAGCCTTAGCCTAAGCCTAGGGGTGCCCTAGCCTAAACCTAGGGGTGCCCTAGCCTAAGCCTAGGGGTGCCCTAGCCTTAGCCTAATCCTAGGGGTGCCCTAACCTAAGCCTAGGGGTGCCTTAGCCTAAGCCTAGGGGTGCCCTAGCCTAAGCTTAGGGGTGCCCTAGCCTTAGGCTAGGGGAGCCTTAGCCTAAGCCTAAGCCTAGGGGTGCCCTTGCCTAAGCTTAGGGGGGTCCTAGCCTAAGCCTAGGGGTGCCCTAGCCTAATCCTAGAGGTGCCTTAGCCTAAGCCTAGGGGTGCCCAAGCCTAAGCTTAGGGGTGCCCTAACCTTAGGCTAGGGGAGCCCTACCCTTAGCCTAAGTCTAGGGGTGCCCTAGCCTAAGCCTATGGGTGCCCTAGAGTTGGACTATGGGAGCCCTAGCCTTCGCCTAGGCCTAGGGATGCCCTAGCCTAAGCCTAGGGGTGCCCTAGCCTTCGGCTACGGGTGCCCTAGTCTTAGGCTAGGGGAGCCATACCCGTAGCCTAAGCCTAGGGGTGCCCTAGCCTAAGCCTATGGGTGCCCTAGCTTAAGCGTTCGGGTGTCCTAGCCTTACGCTATGGGAGCCCTAGCCTTAGCCTAAGCCTAGGGGTGCCCTAGCCTTAGGCTAGGGGAGCCGTAGCTTAAGGCTAGGGGTGCACTAGCCTTAGGCTAGGGGAGCCTTAGCCTTAGCCTAAGCCTAGGTGTGCCCTAGCCTAAGCCTAGGGGTGCCCTAGCCTAATCCTAGGGGTGCCCTAGCCTTAGGCTATGGGAGTCCTAGCCTTAGCCTAAGCCTAGGGATACCCTAGTCTAACCCTAGGGGTGCCCTAGCCTAAGCCTAGGGGTGTCCTAGCCTTAGACTAGGGGAGCCCTAAGCTTAACCTAAGCCTAGGGGTGCTCTAGCCTAAGCCTAGGAGTGCCATAGCCTAAGCCTAGGGATGCCCTAGTCTTAGGCTAGGGGAGCCCTAGCCTTAGCCTAAGCCTAGGGGAGCCCTAGCCTAAGCCTAGGGGTGCCCTAGCCTAAGCCTTGGGGTGCCCTAGCCTAAGCCTAGAGGTGCCCTAGTCTTAGGCTAGGGGAGCTCTAGCCTTAGCTTAAGCCTAGGGGTGCCCTAGCCTAAGCCTAGGGGTGCCCTAGCCTAAGCCTAGGGGTGCCCTAGCCTTAGCCTAATCCTAGGGTTGCCATTAGCCTAAGCCTAGGGGTGCCTTAGCCTAAGCCTAGGGGTGCCCTAGCCTAAGCTTAGGGGTGCCCTAGCCATAGGTTAGGGGAGCCTTAGCCTTAGCCTAAGCCTAGGGGTGCCCTTGCCTAAGCTTAGGGGGGTCTTAGCCTAAGCCTAGGGGTGCCCTAGCCTAAGCCTAGGGGTGCCTTAGCCTAAGCCTATGGGTGCCCTAGCCTAAGCTTAGGGGTGCCCTAACCTTAGGCTAGTGGAGCCCTACCCTTAGCCTAAGTCTAGGGGTGCCCTAGCCTAAGCCTAGGGGTGCTGTAGCCTAAGCCTTGGGGTTCCCTAGCCTTAGGCTAGTCGAGCCATAGCCTTAGTTGAAGCCTTGGGGTGCCCTAGCCTAAGCCTAGAGGTGCCCTAGCCTTAGGCTAGGGGAGCCCTAGCCTTAGCCTAAGCCTCGGGGTGCCCTAACCTAGGCCTGGGGGTGCCCTAGCTTAAGCCTAGGGGTGCCCTAGCTTAAGCCTAGGGGTGTCCTAGTCTTACGCTAGGGGAGCCCTAGCCTTAGCCTAAGCCTAGGGATGTCCTAGCCTAAGCCTAGGGGTGCCCTAGCCTTAGGCTAGTCGAGCCGCAGCCATAGCCTAAGACTAGGGGTGCCCTAGCCTAAGCCTAGGGGTGCCCTAGTCTAAGCCTAGGGGTGCCCAAACCTTAGGCTAGGGGATCCCTAGCCTTAGGCTAATTCTAGAAGTGCCCTAGCCTAAACCTAGGGGTGCCCTAGCCTAAGCCTAGGGTTGCCCTAGTAAGCCTTGGGGTGCCCTAGCCTAAGCCTAGGGTTGCCCTAGCCTAAGCCTAGGGTTCCCAAGCATTAGGCTAGGGGAGTCCTAGCCTTAGCCTAAGACTAGGGGTGCCCTAGCCTAAGCCTAGGGTTACCTAGCCTAAGCCTAGGCGTGCTCTAGCCATTGGCTGGGGGAGCCCTAGCCTTAGCCTAAGACATGGGTGCCCTAGCCTAAGCCTAGGGGTGCCCTTGCCAAAGCCTAGGGGTGCCCTAGCCTTAGGCTACTGTAGTCCTAGCCTTAGCCATGCCTAGGGGTGCCCTAGCCTAAGCCCAGGGGTGCCGTAGCCTAATCCTAGGGTTGCCGTAGCCTTAGGCTACGGGAGCCCTAGCCTTAGCCTAAGCCTAGGGGTGCCGTAGCCTAAGCCTAGGGGTGCCATATCCTAAGCCTAGGGGTGCCCAAGCCTAAGCCTAAGAGTGCCCTAGCCTAAGCCTAGGGGTGCCCTAGCCTAAGCCTAGGGGTGCCTTAGCCTAAGCTTAGGGGTGGGCTAGCCTTAGGCTACGGGAGACCTAGCCTTAGCCTAAGCCTAGGGGTGCCGTAGCCTAAGCCTAGGGGTGCCATATCCTAAGCCTAGGGGTGCCCAAGCCTAAGCCTAAGAGTGCCCTAGCCTTAGGTAGGGGAGCCCTAGCCTAAGCCTAGGCCTAGTGGTGCCCTAGCCTAAGCCTAGGGGTGCCTTAGCCTAAGCCTAGGGGAACCCTAGCCTTAGGCAAGGAGAGCCCTAGCCTTAACCTAAGCCTAGGGGTGCACTAGCCTAAGCCTAGGGGTGCCCTAGCCTTAGGCTAGGGGAGCCCTAGCCTTAACCTAAGCCTAGGTGTGCCCTAGCCTAAGCCTAGGGGTGCCCTAGCCTTGGGCTAGGGGAGCCGTAGCCTTAGCCTAGGCCTAGGGGTGCCCTAGCCTAAGCCTAGGGTTGCCCTAGCCTTAGGCTAGGGGAGCCCTAGCCTTAGCATAAGCCTAGGGGTGACCTTGCCTAAGCCTAGGGGTGCCCTAGCCTTTTGCTAGGGGAGCCCTAACCTTAGACTAAGCCTAGGGGTGTCCTAGCCTAAGCCGAGGGGTGTCCTAGCCTAAGCTAGGGGTGCCCTAGCCTAAGCCTAGGGGTGCTCTAGCCTAAGCCTAGGGGTGCCCTAGCCTTAGGCTAGGGGAGCCCTAGCCTTAGCCTAAGCTAGGGGTGCCCTAGCTTAAGCCTAGGGGTGCCCTAGCCAAAGCCTAGGGTTGCCCTTGCCTTAGTCTAGGGGTGCCCTAACCTAAGCCTAGGGGTGCCCTAGCATTAGGCTTGGAGAATCCTAGCCTTAGGCTAAGCCTAGGGGTGCCCTAGCCTAAGCCTAGCGGTGCCCATGCCTAAGCCATGGGTGCCCTAGCCTAAGCCTAGGGGTGCCCTAGCCTTAGGCTATGGGAGCCCTAGCCTTAGCCTAAGCCTAGGGTTGTCCTAGTATCAGCCTAGGGGTGCCCTAGCCTTAGAGTAGGGGAGACCTAGCCTTAGCCTAAGCCTATGGGTGCCCTGGCCTACGCCTAGGGGTGTCGTGGCCTAAGCCTAGGGGTGCCCTAGTCTTAGGCTAGGGGATCCCTAGCCTTAGCCTAAGCCTAGGGGTGCCCTAGCCTAAGCCTAGGGGTGCCCATGCCTAAGCTTAGGGGTCCCCTAACCTAAGCCTAGGCGTGCCCTAGCCTAAGCCTAGGGGTGCCCTAGCCTTAGGCTATGGGAGCCCTAGCCTTAGCCTAAGCCTAGGGTTGTCCTAGTATCAGCCTAGGGGTGCCCTAGCCTAAGTCTAGGGGTGCCCTAGCCTAAGTCTAGGGGTGCCCTAGCCTTAGAGTAGGGGAGACCTAGCCTTAGCCTAAGCCTAGGTGTGCCCTGGCCTAAGCCTAGGGGTGCCCTAGCCTTAGGCTAGGGGAGCCCTAGCCTTAGCCAAAGCCTTGGGGTGCCCTAGCCTAAGCCTAGGGGTGCCCTAGCCTAAGCTTAGAGGTGCCCTAGCCTTAGGCTAGGGGAGCGCTAGCCTTAGCCTAAGCCTAGGGGTGCCCTAGCCTATGCCTAGGGGTGCCCTAGCCTTAGGCTAGGGGAGCCCTAGACTTACCCTAAGCCTTGGGGTGCCCTAGCCTTAGGCTATGGGAGCCCTAGCCTTAGCCTAAGCCTAGGGTTGTCCTAGTATAAGCCTAGGGGTGCCCTGGCCTAAGCCTAGGGGTGCGCTAGCCTTAGACTATGGGAGCCCTAGCCTTAGCCTAAGCCTTGGGGTGCCCTAGCCTAAGCCTTGGTGTGCCCTAGCCTAAGCCTAGGGGTGCCCTAGCCTTAGGCTTTGGGAGCCCTAGCCTTTGCCTAAGCCTAGGGGTGCCCTAGCCTAAGCCAAGGGGTGCCCTAGCCTAAGCCTAGGGGTGCCCTAGCCTAAGCCTAGGGATGCCCTAACCTTAGACTAGGGGAGCCCTAGCCTTAGCCTAAGCCTAGGGGTGCCCTAGCCTAAGCCTAGGGGTTCCCAAGCCTAAGCCTAAGGGTGCCCTAGCCTTAGGCTCGGGGAGCCCTAGCCTTAGCCAAAGCCTAGGGGTGCCCTAGCCTAAGAGTAGAGGTGCCCTAGCCTTAGGCTAGGGGAGCCCTACCCTTAGGCTAGGGGAGCCCTAGCCTTAGCCTAAGCCTAGGGGTGCCCTAGCCTATGCCTAGGGGTGCCCTAGCCTTAGGCTAGGGGAGCCCTAGACTTACCCTAAGCCTTGGGGTGCCGTAGCCTAAGCCTAGGGGTGCCCTAGCCTTTGGCTATGGGAGCCCTAGCCTTAGCCTAAGCCTAGGGCTGTCCTAGTATAAGCCTAGGGGTGCTGTTGCCTAAGACTAGGGGTGCCCTAGCCTAAGCCAAGGGGTGCCGTAGTAAGCCTAGGGGTGCCCTAGCCTAAGCCTAGGGGTGCCCTAGCCTTAGGCTAAGGGAGCCCTAGCCTTAGCCTAAGCCTAGGACTGCCCTAGCCTAAGCCTAGGGGTGCCCTAGCCTTAGGCTAAGGGAGCCCTAGCCTTAGCCTAAGCCTAGGACTGCCCTAGCCTAAGCCTAGGGGTGCCCTAGACTAAGCCTAGGGGTGCCCTAGCCTAAGCTTAGGGGTGCCCTAACCTAAGCCTAGGTGTGCCCTAGCCTTAGGCTAGGGGAGCCCTAGCCTTAGCCTAAGCTTAGGGGTGCCCTAGCCTAAGCCTAGGGGTGCCCTAGCCTTAGGCTAGGGTAGCCCTAGCCTTAGCCTAAGCCTTGGGGTGCCCTAGCCTAAGCCTAGGGGTGCCCTAGCCTAAGCCTAGGGTTGCCCTAACCTTAGGCTAGGGTAGCCCTAGCCTTAACCTAAGCCTTGGGGTGCCCTAGCCTAAGTCTAGGGGTGCCCTAGCTAAGCCTAGGGGTGCCGTAGCCTAAGCCTAGGGGTGCCCTAGCCTAAGTCAAGGGGTGCCGTAGTAAGCCTAGGGGTGCCTTAGCCAAAGCCTAGGGGTGCCCTAGCCTTAGGCTAGGGAAGCCCTACCCTTAGCATAAGCCTTGCCGTGCCCTAGACTAAGCCTAGGGGTGCCCTAGCCTTAGGCTATGGGAGCCCTAGTCTTAGCCTAAGCCTAGGGGTGCCCTAGCCTAGGCCTAGGGGTGCCCTAGCCTAAGCCTAGGTGTGCCCTAGCCTTAGCCTAAGCCTAGGCGTGCCCTATCCTAAGCCAAGGGGTGCCCTAGCCTAACCCTAGGGGTGCCCTCGCCTAAGCCTAGGGGTGCCCTTGCCTTAGGCTAGGGAAGCCCTAGCCTTAGCCTAAGCCTAGGGGTGCCCTAGCCAAATCCTAGGTGTGCCCTAGCCTAAGCCTAGGGGTGCCTTAGCCTAAGCCTAGGGGTGCCCTAGCCTAATCCTAGGGGTGCCCTAGCCTTAGGCTAGGGGAGCCCTAGCCTTAGCCTAAGCCTAGGGGTATCCTAGCCTAAGATTAGGGGTGCCCTAGCCTTAGGCTAGGGGAGCCCTAGCCTTAGCCTAAGTTAGGGGTGCCCTAGCCTACGCCTAGGGGTGTCCAAGCCTAAGCCTAGGGGTGCCCTAGTCTAAGCCTAGGGGTGCTCTTGCCTTAGGCTAGGGGAGCCATAGCCTTAGCCTAAGCCTAGGGGTGCCCTAGCCTAAGCCTAGGCGTGCCCTAGCCTAAGCCTAGGGGTGCCCTAGCCTTAGGCTAGGGGAGTCCTAGCCTTAGCCTAAGCCTAGTGGTGCCCTAGCCTATGCCTAGGGGTGCCCTAGCCTAAGCCTAGGGGTGCCCTAGCCTAAGCTTAGGGGTGCCCTAGCCTAAGCCTAGGGGTGCCCTAACCTAAGCCTAGGGGTGCCCTAGCCTAAGCCTAGGGGTGCCCTAGCCTAAGCATAGGGGTGCCCTAGCCTAACCTAGGGGTGCCGTATCCTAAGCCTAGGGGTGCCCAATCCTAAGCCTAGGGGTGCCCTATCCTAAGCCTTGGGGTGCCCTAGCCTAAGCCTAGGGGTGCCCTAGCCTAAACCTAGGGGTGCCCTAGCCTTAGGATAGGGGAGCCCTAACCTTAGCCTAAGCTAGGGGTGCCCTAGCCCTAGTCTAGGGGTGCCCTAGCCTAAGCCTAGGGTTACCCTAGCCTAAGCCTAGCGGTGCCCTAGCCTTAGGCTCTGGGAGCCCAAGCCTTAGCCTAAGCCTAGGTGTGCCCTAGCCTAAGCCTAAGGATGCCCTAGCCGAAGCCAAGAGGTGCCCTAGCCTAAGGCTAGGGGTACCCTTGCCTTAGGCTATGAGAGCCCTAGCCTTGGTCTTAGCCTAGGGGTGCCCTAGCCTAAGCGTAGGGGTGTCAAAGCCGAAGCCAAGGGGTGCCCTAGCCTACGCCTAGGGGTGCCCTAGCCTTAGGCTAGGGGAGGCCTAGCCTTAGCCTAAGCCTAGGGGTGCCATAGCATAAGCCTAGGGGTGCCCTAGCCTTTGGTTAGGGGAGCCCTAACCTTAGCCTAAGCCTAGGGGTGCCCTAGCCTAAGCCTAGTGGTGCCCTAGCCTAAGCCTTAGGGTGTCATAGCCTAAGCCTAGGGGTGCCCTAGCCTTAGGCTACGGGAGTCCTAGCCTTAGCCTAAGCCTAGTGGTGCCCTAGCCTAAGCCTAGGGTTACCTAGCCTAAGCCTAGGGGTACCCTAGCCTAAGCGTAGGGGTGCCCTAGCATTAGGCTAGGGGAGTCCTAGCCTTAGCCATAGCCGGGGGGTGCCCTAGCCTAAGCCTTGTGGTGCCCCAGCCTAAGCCTAGGTATGCCTTAGCCTAAGCCTAGGGGTGCCCTAACCTTAGGCTATGGGACCCTAGATTTAGTCTAAGCCTAGGGGTGCCCTAGCCTATGCCTAGGGGTGCCCTAGCCTAAGCCTAGGGGTGGCATAGCCTAAGTTTAGGGGTGCCATAGCCTAAGCCTAGGGGTGCCCTATCCTAATCCTAGGGGTGCCCTATCCTAAGCCTATGGGTGGCCTAGCCTAAGCTTAGGGGTGCCCTAGCCTAAGCCTAGGGGTGCCCTAGCCTTAGGCTATGGAAGCCCTAGCCTTAGCCTAAGCCTTGGGGTGCCCTAGCCTAAGACTAGGGGTGCCCTAGCCTGGCCTAGGGGTGCCCTAACCTAAGCCTAGGGGTGCCCTAGCCTTGGGCTAGGGGAGCCCTAGCCTTAGCCTAAGCCTTGGGGTGCTCTAGCCGAAGGCTACTGGTGCCCTAGCCTAAGCCTAGGGGTGCCCTAGCCTAAGGCTAGGGGTGCCCTAGACTTAGGCGAGGGGAGCCCTAGCCTTAGCCTAAGCCTAAGGGTGCCCTACCCTATGCCTAGGGGTGTCCTAGCCTAAGCCTAGGGGTTCCCTAGCCTTATGCTAGTCGAGCCGTAGCCTTAGTCTAAGCCTAGGGGTACCCTAGCCTAAGCCTAGGGGTGTCATAGCCTTACGCTAGGGGAGCCCTAGCCTTAGGCTATTTCTGGGGGTGCCCTAGTCTAAACCTAGGGGTGCCCTAGCCTAAGCCTAGGGTTGCCCTAGCCTAAGCCTAGGGGTGCCCTAGCCTAAGCCTAGAGGTGCCCTAGCCTAAGATTAGGGGTGCCCTACCCGTAGGCTAGGGGAGCCCTAGCCTTAGCCTAAGCCTAGGGTTGCCCTAGCCTAAAACTAGGGGTGCCCTAGCCTTAGGATAGGGGTGCCATAACCTTAGCCTAAGCTAGGGGTGCCCTAGCCCTAGTCTAGGGGTGCCCTAGCCTAAGCCTAGGGTTACCCTAGCCTAAGCCTAGGGGTGCCCTAGCCTTAGGCTAGGGGAGCCTAAGCCTTAGCCTAAGCCTAGGTGTGTCCTAGCCTAAGCCTAGGGATGCCCTAGCCGAAGCCTAGAGGTGCCCTAGCCTAAGCTTAGGGGTGCCCTACCCGTAGGCTAGGGGAGCCCTAGCCTTAGCCTAAGCCTAGGGGTGCCCTAGCCTAAATCTAGGGGTGCCCTAACCTTAGGCAAGGGGAGCCCTAGCCTTGGCCTAAGCGTAGGGGTGCCCTAGCCTAAGCGTAGGGGTGTCCAAGCCGAAGCCAAGGGGTGCCCTAGCCGAAGCCTAGGGGTGCCCTAGCCTTAGGCTATGGGAGCCCTAGCCTTAGCCTAAGCCTAGGAGTGCCGTAGCCTAGGCCTAGGGGTGCCCTAGCCTAAGCCTAGGTGTGCCCTAGCCTTAGCCTAGGGGTGCCCTTTCCTTAGGCTAGGGAAGCCCTAGCCTTAGCCTAAGCCTAGGGGTGCCCTAGCCAAATCCTAGGGGTGCCCTATCCTAAGCCTAGGGGTGCCCTAGCTTAAGCCTAGGGGTGCCATAGCCTAAGCCTAGGGGTGCCCTAGCCTAAGCATAGGTGTGCCCTAGCCTAAGTCTTGGGGTGACCTAGCCTAAGATTAAGGGTGCCATAGCCTTAGGCTAGGGGAGCCCTAGCCTTAGCCTAAGCCTAGGGGTATCCTAGCCTAAGATTAGGGGTGCCCTAGCCTTACGCTAGGGGAGCCCTAGCCTTAGCCTAAGCTAGGGGTGCCCTAGCCTACGCCTAGGGGTGTCCAAGCCTAAGCCTAGGGGTGCCCTAGCCTAAGCCTAGGGGTGCTCTTGCCTTAGGCTAGGGGAGCCATATCCTTAGCCTAAGCCTATGGGTGCCCTAGCCTAAGCCTAGGCGTGCCCTAGCCTAAGCCTAGGGGTGCCTTAGCCTTAGGCTAGGGGAGTCCTAGCCTTAGCCTAAGCCTAGTGGTGCCCTAGCCTATGCCTAGGGGTGCCCTAGCCTAAGCCTAGGGGTGCCCTAGCCTAAGCTTAGGGGTGCCCTAGCCTAAGCCTAGGGGTGCCCTAACCTAAGCCTAGGGGTGCCCTAGCCCAAGCCTAGGGGTGCCCTAGCCTAAGCATAGGGGTGCCCTAGCCTAACCTAGGGGTGCCGTATCCTAAGCCTAGGGGTGCCCTATCCTAAGCCTAGGGGAGCCCTATTCTAAGCCTTGGCGTGCCCTAGCCTAAGCCTAGGTGTGCCCTAGCCTAAACCTAGGGGTGCCCTAGCCTTAGGATAGGGGAGCCCTAAACTTAGCCTAAACTAGGGGTGCCCTAGCCCTAGTCTAGGGGTGCCCTAGCCTAAGCCTAGGGTTACCCTAGCCTAAGCCTAGCGGTGCCCTAACTTTAGGCTAGGGGAGCCCACGCCTTAGCCTAATCCTAGGTGTGCCCTAGCCTAAGCCTAGGGATGCCCTAGCCGAAGCCAAGAGGTGCCCTAGCCTAAGGCTAGGGGTACCCTTGCCTTAGGCTAGGGGAGCCCTAGCCTTGGCCTTAGCCTAGGGGTGCCCTAGCCTAAGCGTAGGGGTGTCCAAGCCGAAGCCAAGGGGTGCCCTAGCCGAAGCCTAGGGGTGCCCTAGCCTTAGGCTAGGGGAGGCCTAGTCTTAGCCTAAGCCTAGGGGTGCCATAGCATAAGCCTAGGGGTGCCCTAGCCTTAGGTTAGGGGAGCCCTAACCTTAGCCTAAGCCTAGGGGTGCCCTAGCCTAAGCCTAGTGGTGCCCTAGCCTAAGCCTTAGGGTGTCATAGCCTAAGCTTAGGGGTGCCCTAGCCTTAGGCTACGGGAGTCCTAGACTTAGCCTAAGCCTAGTGGTGCCCTAGCCTAAGCCTAGGGTTACCTAGCCTAAGCCTAGGGGTACCCTAGCCTAAGCGTAGGGGTGCCCTAGCCTTAGGCTAGGGGAGTGCTAGCCTTAGCCATAGCCGGGGGGTGCCCTAGCCTAAGCCTTGGGGTGCCCCTCCTAAGCCTAGGTATGCCTTAGCCTAAGCCTAGGGGTGCCCTAGCCTTAGGCTATGGGACCCTAGATTTAGTCTAAGACTAGGGGTGCCCTAGCCTATGCCTAGGGGTGCCCTAGCCTAAGCCTAGGGGTGGCATAGCCTAAGTTTAGGGGTGCCCTAGCCTAAGCCTAGGGGTGCCCTATCCTAATCCTTGGGGTGCCCTATCCTAAGCCTAGGGGTGGCCTAGCCTAAGCTTAGGGGTGCCCTAGCCTAAGCCTAGGGGTGCCATAGCCTAAGCCTAGGGGTGCCCTATCCTAAGCCTAGGGGTGCCCTAGCCTAAGCCTTGGGGTGCCCTAGCCTAAGCCTAGGGGTGCCCTTGCCTGGCCTAGGGGTGCCCTAACGTAAGCCTAGGAGTGCCCTAGCCTTAGGCTATGGAAGCCCTAGCCTTAGCCTAAGCCTTGGGGTGCCCTAGCCTAAGACTAGGGGTGCCCTTGCCTGGCCTAGGGGTGCCCTAACCTAAGCCTAGGGGTGCCCTAGCCTTGGGCTAGGGGAGCCCTAGCCTTAGCCTAAGCCTAGGGGTGCTCTAGCCGAAGGCTACCGGTGCCCTAGCCTAAGCCTAGGGGTGCCCTAGCCTAAGGCTAGGGGTGCCCTAGACTTAGGCTAGGGGAGCCCTAGCCTTAGCGTAAGCCTAAGGGTGCCCTACCCTATGCCTAGGGGTGCCCTAGCCTAAGCCTAGGGGTTCCCTAGCCTTATGCTAGTCGAGCCGTAGCCTTAGTCTAACCCTAGGGGTGCCCTAGCCTAAGCCTAGGGGTGTGCTAGCCTTACGCTAGGGGAGCCCTAGCCTTAGGCTAATTCTGGGGGTGCCCTAGTCTAATCCTAGGGGTGCCCTAGCCTAAGCCTAGGGTTGCCCTAGCCTAAGCCTAGGGGTGCCCTAGCCTAAGCCTAGAGGTGCCCTAGCGTAAGCCTAGAGGTGCCCTAGCCTCAGATTAGGGGTGCCCTACCCGTAGGCTAGGGGAGCCCTAGCCTTAGCCTAAGCCTAGGGGTGCCCTAGCCAAAACCTAGGGGTGCCCTAGCCTTAGGATAGGGGTGCCATAACCTTAGCCTAAGCTAGGGGTGCCCTAGCCCTAGTCTAGGGGTGCCCTAGCCTAAGCCTAGGGTTACCCTAGCCTAAGCCTAGGGGTGCCCTAGCCTTAGGCTACGGGAGCCCAAGCCTTAGCCTAAGCCTAGGTGTGTCCTAGCCTAAGCCTAGGGATGCCCTAGCCGAAGCCTAGAGGTGCCCTAGCCTAAGCTTAGGGGTGCCCTACCCGTAGGCTAGGGGAGCCCTAGCCTTAGCCTAAGCCTAGGGGTGCCCTAGCCAAAACCTAGGGGTGCCCTAGCCTTAGGCAAGGGGAGCCCTAGCCTTGGCCTAAGCGTAGGGGTTTGCAAGCCGAAGCCAAGGGGTGCCCTAGCCGAAGCCTAGGGGTGCCCTAGCCTTAGGCTATGGGAGGCCTAGCCTTAGCCTAAGCCTAGGGGTGCCATAGCCTAAGCCTAGGGGTGCCCCAGCCGAAGGTTAGGGGAGCCCTAACCTTAGCCTAAGCCTAGGGGTGACCTAGCCAAAGCCTAGTGGTGCCCTAGCCTAAGCCTTAGGGTGTCATAGCCTAAGCCTAGGGGTGCCCTAGCCTTAGGCTAGGGGAGCCCTAGACTTAGCCTAAGAATAGCGGTGCCCTAGCCTAAGTCTTGGGGTGGCCTAGCCTTAGGCTAGGGGAGCTCTAGCCTTAGCCTAAGCTAGGGGTGCCCTAGCCTACGCATAGGGGTGTCCAAGCCTAAGCCTAGGGTTGCCCTAGCCTAAGCCTAGGGGTGCCCTAGCCTTAGGCTAGGGGAGTCCTAGCCTTAGCCTAATCCTAGTGGTGCCCTAGCATAAGCCTAGGGCTGTCCTAATCTAAGCCTAGGGGTGCCCTAGCCTTAGGCTAGGGGCGTCCTAGCCTTAGCCTAAGCCTAGGGGTGCCCTAGCCTAAGCCTAGGGGTGCCTTAGCCTAAGCCTACGGGTGCCCTAGCCCAAGCCTTGGGGTGCCCTAGCCTAAGCCTACGGGTGCCCTAGCCTAAGCCTAGGGGTGCTCTAGCCTTAGGCTATGGGAACCCTAGCTTTAGCCTAAGCCGGGGGTGCCCTAGCCTAAGCCTAGGGTGCCCTAGCGTAAGCCTAGTGGTGCCCTAGCCTAACCTTAGGGGTGCCCTAGCCTAAGCCAAGGGGTGCCCTAGCCTAAGCCTAGCGGTGCCCTATCCAAAGCTTAGGGGTGCTCTAGCCTAAGCCTAGGGGTGCCCTAGCCTAAGGCTGGGGGTGCCCTAGCCTAAGCCAAGTGTGCCCTAGCCTTAGGCTAGGGGAGCCCTAGCCTTATCCTAAGCCTAAGGGTGCCCTAGCCTAAGCCTAGGGCTGCGCTAATCTAAGCCTAGGGGTGCCCTAGCCTTAGGCTAGGGGAGTCCTAGCCTTAGCCTAAGCCTAGGGGTGCCCTAGCCTAAGCCTAGGGTTACCTAGCCTAAGCCTAGGTGTGCCCTAGCGATAGAATAGGGGAGCCCTAGCCTTAGACTAAGCCTAGGGGTGCCCTAGCCTAAGCCTAGGAGTGCCCTAGCCTAAGCCTAGGGGTGCCCTAGCCTTAGCCTAGGGGTGCCCTAGCCATAGGCTAGGGGAGTCCTAGCCTTACCCAAAGCCGGGTGGTGCCCTAGCTTAAGCCTTGTGTTGCCGTAGCCTAAGCATAGGGGTGCCCTAGCCTAAGACTAGGGGTGCCCAAGCCTAAGCTTAGTTGTGCCCTAGCCTTAAGTTATGGGAACCCTAGCTTTAGCCTAAGCCTGGGGGTGCCCTAGCCTAAGCCTAGGGGTGCCCTAGCCTAAGCTTAGGGGTGCCCTAGACTAAGCCTAGGGGTGCCAGAGCCTAAGCCTAGGGGTTCCCTAGCCTTAGGCTAGGGAAACCCTAGCATTAGACTAAGCCTAGTGGTCCCCTAGCCTAAGATAGGGGTGCCCTAGCCTAAGCCTAGGGGTCCCCTAGCCTAAGCCTAGGGGTGCCCTAGCCTAAGCCTAGGGGTGCCCTAGCCTTAGGCAAGGGGAGCCCTAGCCTTAGCTTAAGCCTAGTGTTGCCCTAGCCTAGGCCTAGGGGTGCCCTAGCCTAAGCCTAGGGATTCCCTAGCCTTAGGCTAGGGGAGCCATAGCCTTAGCCTAAGCCTAGGGTTGCCATAGCCCAAGCCTAGGGGTGCCCAAGACTAAGCCTATGGGTGCCTTAGCCTTAGTGTAGGGGAGCCCTAGCCTAAGCCTAAGCGTAGGGGTGCCCTAGCCTAAGCCTAGGGGTGCCCTAGCCTAAGCCTAGGGTTGCCCAAGCCTTAGGCTAGGGGAGCCTTAGCCTTAACCCAAGCCTAGGGGTGCCCTAGCCTAAGCCTTGGGGTGCCCTATCGTAAGCCTAGGGGTCCCCTAGCCTAAGCCTAGTGGTGCCCTAACATTACGTTAGGGGAGGCCTAACCTTAGCCTAAGCCTAGGGGTGCCCTAGCCTAAGCCTAGGGGTACCCTAGCCTAAGCTTAGGGGTGCCCTAGCCTAAGCCTAGGGGTGCCCTAGTAAGCCTAGGGGTGCTCTAGCCTAAGCCTAGGGTTACCTAGCCTAAGCCTAGGCGTGCCCTAGCCTAAGCCTGGGGGTGCCCTAGCCTAAGCCTAGGGGTGCCCTAGCCTAAGATTAGGCTTACCTAGCCTAAGCCTAGGCATGCCCTAGCCATAGGCTAGGGGAGCCCTAGCCTTAGCCAAAGGCTAGGGGTGCCTTAGCCCAAGCCTAGTGGTGCCCTAGCCTAAGCATAGGGGTGCCCTAGCCTTGGGCTATGGGAGTCCTAGCCTTAGCCTAAGACGAGGGGTGCCCTAGCCTAAGCCTAGGGATGCCCTAGCCTAAGCCTAGGTGTGCCTTAGCCTAAGCCTAGGGGTGCCCTAGCCTAAGCCTAGGGTTGCCCTAGCCTTAGGCTATGGGAACCCTTGCCTTAGCCTAAGCCTGGGGATGCCCTAGCCTAAGCCTAGGGGTGTTCTAGCCTAAGCCTAGGGGTGCCTGAGCCTAAACGTAGGGGTGTCCTAGCCTTAGGCTAGGGAAGCCCTAGCCTTAGCCTAAGCCTAGGGGTTCCCTATCCTAAGCCTAGGGGTTCGCTAGCCTAAGCTTGGGGTGCCCTATCCTAAGCCTTGGTGTGCCCTAGCCTAAGCCTAGGGGTGCCCTAGCGTAAGCCTAGGGGTGCCCTAACCTTAGGCTAGGGAAGCCCTAGCCTTAGCCTAAGCCAAGGGGTGCCCTAGCCTTATCCTAGGGGTGCCCTATCCAAAGCCTAGGGGTGCCCTAGCCTAAGCCTAGTGGTGCCCTAACCTTTGGCTAGAGAATCCCTAGCCTTAGGCTAAGCCTAGGGGTGCCCTAGCCTAAGCCTAGGGGTGCCCTATCCTAAGCCTAGGGTGCCCTAGCCTAAGCCTAGGGGTGCCCAAGCCTTAGGCTAGGGGAGTCCTAGCCTTAACCTAAGGCTAGGGGTGCCCTACCTAAGCCTAGGGGTGCCCTAGCCTTGGGCTAGGGGAGCCTTAGCCTTAGCCTAAGCCTAGGGGTGCCCTAGCCTATGCCTAGGGGTGCCCTAGCCTAAGCCTAGGGTTGCCCTATCCTAAGCCTAGGGGTGCCCAAGCCTAAGCCTAGGGGTGCCCTAGCCTTAGGCTAGGGGAGCCCTAGCCTTAGCCTAAGCCTAGGGGTGCCATAGCCTAAGCCTAGGGGTGCCCAAGCCTAAGCCTAAGGGTGCCCTAGCCTATGCCTAGAGGTGCCCTAGCCTAAGCCTAGGGTTGCCCTATCCTAAGCCTAGGGGTGCCCTAGCCTAAGCCTAGGGGTGCCCTAGACTAAGCCTAGGGGTGCCCTAGCCTTAGCCTAAGCCTAGGTGTGCCCTAGCCTAAGCCTAGGGATGCCCTAGCCTAAGACTAGGCTTACCTAGCCTAAGCCTAGGCGTGCCCTAGCCATAGGCTAGGGGAGCCCTAGCCTTAGCCTAAGGCTAGGGGTGCCTTAGCCTAAGGCTAGGGGTGCCTTAGCCTAAGGCTAGGGGTGCCTTAGCCTAAGCCTAGAGATGCCCTAGCCTAAGCATAGGGGTGCCCTAGCCTTGGGCTTTGGGAGTCCTTGCCTTAGCCTAAGACGAGGGGTGCCCTAGCCTAAGACTAGGGATGCCCTAGCCTAAACCTAGGTGTGTCCTAGCCTAAGCCTAGGGGTGCCCTAGCCTAAGCCTAGGGGTGCCCTATCCTTAGGCTATGGGAACCCTTGCCTTAGCTTAAGCCTGGGGGTGCCCTACCCTAAGCCTTGGGGTGTCCTAGCCTAAGCCTAGGGGTGCCCTAGCCTAAGCCTAGGGGTGCCCTAGCCTAAGTCTAGGGGTGCCCTAGCCTAAGCCTAGGGGTGCCCTAGCCTTAGGCTATGGGAACCGTAGCCTTAGCCTAAGCCTGGGGGTTCCCTAGCCTAAGCCTAGGGGTGCCCAAGCCTAAGACTAGGCTTACCTAGCCTAAGCCTAGGGGTGCCCTAGCCATAGGCTAGGGGAGCCCTAGCCTTAGCCTAAGGCTAGGGGTGCCTTAGCCTAAGCCTAGAGGTGCCCTAGCCTAAGCATAGGGGTGCCCTAGCCTTGGGGTTTGGGAGTCCTAGCCTTAGACTAAGACGAGGGGTGCCCTAGCCTAAGACTAGGGATGCCCTAGCCTAAGCCTAGGTGTGTCCTAGCCTAAGCCTAGGGGTGCCCTAGCCCTACCCTAGGGGTGCCCTAGCCTAAGCCAAGGGGTGCCCTAGCATAAGCCTAGGGGTGCCTTAGCCTTAGGCTAGGGGAGTCCTAGCCTTAGCCATAGCCGGGGGGTGCCCTAGCCTAAGCCTTGGGGTGCCCTAGCCTAAGCCTAAGTGTGCCCTAGCCTAAGCTTAGGGGTGCCCTAACCTTAGGCTATGGGACCCTAGATTTAGTCTAAGCCTAGGGGTGCCCTAGCCCATGCCTAGGGGTGCCCTAGCCCAAGCCTAGGGGTGCCCTAGCCTAAGTTTAGGGGTGCCCTAGCCTAAGCCTAGGGGTGCCCTATCCTAATCCTAGGGGTGCCCGATACTAAGCCTAGGGGTGCCCTAGCCTAAGCTTAGGTGTGCCCTAGCCTAAGCCTAGGGGTGCCATAGCCTAAGCCTAGGGGTGCCCTATCCTAAGCCTAGGGGTGCCCTATCCTAAACCTTGGGGTGTCCTAGCCTAAGCCTAGGGGTGCCCTAGCCTTAGGCTATGGAAGCCCTAGCCTTAGCCTAAGCCTTGGGGTGCCCTAGCCTAAGCCTAAGGGTGCCCTTGCCTAGGCCTATGGGTGCCCTATCCTAAACCTTGGGGTGCCCTAGCCTAAGTCTAGGGGTGCCCTAGCCTAAGACTAGGCTTACCAAGCCTAAGCCTAGGTGTGCCCTAGTCATAGGCTAGGGGAGCCCTAGCATTAGCCTAAGGCTAGGGGTGCCTTAACCTAAGCCTAGAGGTGCCCTAGCCTAAGCATAGTGGTGCCCTAGCCTTGGGCTTTGGGAGTCCTATCCTTAGCCTAAGACGAGGGATGCCCTAGCCTAAGCCTAGGTGTTTCCTAGCCTAAGCCTAGGGGTGCCCTAGCCTAAGCCTAGGGGTGCCTTAGCCTTAGGCTATAGGAACCCTTGCCTTAGCCTAAGCTTGGGGGTGCCCTACCCTAAGCCTAGGGGTGTCCTAGCCTAAGCCTATTGGTGCCCTAGCCTAAGGCTAGGGGTACCTTTGCCTTAGGCTAGGGGAGCCCAAGCCTTAGCCAAAGGCTAGGGGTGCCTTACCCCAAGCCTAGTGGTGCCCTAGCCTAAGCATAGGGGTGCCCTAGCCTTGGGCTATGGGAGTCCTAGCCTTAGCCTAAGACGAGGGGTGCCCTAGCCTAAGCCTAGGGATGCCCTAGCCTAAGCCTAGGTGTGCCTTAGCCTAAGCCTAGGGGTGCCCTAGCCTAAGCCTAGGGTTGCCCTAGCCTTAGGCTATGGGAACCCTTGCCTTAGCCTAAGCCTGGGGATGCCCTAGCCTAAGCCTAGGGGTGTTCTAGCCTAAGCCTAGGGGTGCCTGAGCCTAAACGTAGGGGTGCCCTAGCCTTAGGCTAGGGAAGCCCTAGCCTTAGCCTAAGCCTAGGGGTTCCCTTTCCTAAGCCTAGGGGTTCGCTAGCCTAAGCTTGGGGTGCCCTATCCTAAGCCTTGGTGTGCCCTAGCCTAAGCCTAGGGGTGCCCTAGCGTAAGCCTAGGGGTGCCCTAACCTTAGGCTAGGGAAGCCCTAGCCTTAGCCTAAGCCTAGGGGTGCCCTAGCCTTATCCTAGGGGTGCCCTATCCAAAGCCAAGGGGTGCCCTAGCCTAAGCCTAGTGGTGCCCTAACCTTTGGCTAGCGAATCCCTAGCCTTAGGCTAAGCCTAGGGGTGCCCTAGCCTAAGCCTAGGGGTGCTCTATCCTAAGCCTAGGGTGCCCTAGCCTAAGCCTAGGGGTGCCCAAGCCTTAGGCTAGGGGAGTCCTAGCCTTAACCTAAGCCTAGGGGTGCCCTACCTAAGCCTAGGGGTGCCCTAGCCTTGGGCTAGGGGAGCCTTAGCCTTAGCCTAAGCCTAGGGGTGCCCTAGCCTATGCCTAGGGGTGCCCTAGCCTAAGCCTAGGGTTGCCCTATCCTAAGCCTAGGGGTGCCCAAGCCTAAGCCTTGGGGTGCCCTAGCCTTAGGCTAGGGGAGCCCTAGCCTTAGCCTAAGCCTAGGGGTGCCATAGCCTAAGCCTAGGGGTGCCCAAGCCTAAGCCTAAGGGTGCCCTAGCCTTTGTCTAGGAGAGCCCTAGCCTAAGCCTAAGCCTAGGGGTGCCCTAGGCTATGCCTAGGGGTGCCCTAGCCTAAGCCTAGGGTTTCCCTATCCTAAGCCTAGGGGTGCCCTAGCCTAAGCCTAGGGGTGCCCTAGACTAAGCCTAGGGGTGCCTTAGCCTAAGGCTAGGGGTGCCTTAGCCTAAGCCTAGAGGTGCCCTAGCCTAAGCATAGGGGTGTCCTAGCCTTGGGCTTTGGGAGTCCTTGCGTTAGCCTAAGACGAGGGGTGCCCTAGCCTAAGACTAGGGATGCCCTAGCCTAAACCTAGGTGTGTCCTAGCCTAAGCCTAGGGGTGCCCTAGCCTAAGCCTAGGGGTGCCCTATCCTTAGGCTATGGGAACCCTTGCCTTAGCTTAAGCCTGGGGGTGCCCTACCCTAAGCCTTGGGGTGTCCTAGCCTAAGCCTAGGGGTGCCCTAGCCTAAGCCTAGGGGTGCCCTAGCCTAAGTCTAGGGGTGCCCTAGCCTAAGCCTAGGGGTGCCCTAGCCTTAGGCTATGGGAACCGTAGCCTTAGCCTAAGCCTGGGGGTGCCCTAGCCTAAGCCTAGGGGTGCCCAAGCCTAAGACTAGGCTTACCTAGCCTAAGCCTAGGGGTGCCCTAGCCATAGGCTAGGGGAGCCCTAGCCTTAGCCTAAGGCTAGGGGTGCCTTAGCCTAAGCCTAGAGGTGCCCTAGCCTAAGCATAGGGGTGCCCTAGCCTTGGGGTTTGGGAGTCCTAGCCTTAGACTAAGACGAGGGGTGCCCTAGCCTAAGACTAGGGATGCCCTAGCCTAAGCCTAGGTGCGTCCTAGCCTAAGCCTAGGGGTGCCCTAGCCCTACCCTAGGGGTGCCCTAGCCTAAGCCAAGGGGTGCCCTAGCATAAGCCTAGGGGTGCCTTAGCCTTAGGCTAGGGGAGTCCTAGCCTTAGCCATAGCCGGGGGGTGCCCTAGCCTAAGCCTTGGGGTGCCCTAGCCTAAGCCTAAGTGTGCCCTAGCCTAAGCTTAGGGGTGCCCTAGCCTTAGGCTATGGGACCCTAGATTTAGTCTAAGCCTAGGGGTGCCCTAGCCTATGCTGAGGGGTGCCCTAGCCCAAGCCTAGGGGTGCCCTAGCCTAAGTTTAGGGGTGCCCTAGCCTAAGCCTAGGGGTGCCCTATCCTAATCCTAGGGGTGCCCTATCCTAAGCCTAGTGGTGCCCTAGCCTAAGCTTAGGTGTGCCCTAGCCTAAGCCTAGGGGTGCCATAGCCTAAGCCTAGGGGTGCACTATCCTAAGCCTAGGGGTGCCCTAGCCTAAACCTTGGGGTGTCCTAGCCTAAGCCTAGGGGTGCCCTAGCCTTAGGCTATGGAAGCCCTAGCCTTAGCCTAAGCCTTGGGGTGCCCTAGCCTAAGCCTAAGGGTGCCCTAGCCTAGGCCTATGGGTGCCCTATCATAAGCCTAGGAGTGCCCTAGCCTTGGGCTAGGGGAGCCCTAGCCTTAGCCTAAGCCTAGGGGTGCCTTAGCCTAAGGCTACGGGTGCCCTAGCCTAAGCCTAGGTGTGCCCTAGCCTTATGCTAGGGGAACCCTAGCGTTAGGCTAATTCTGGGGGTGCCCTAGTCTGAACCTAGGGGTGCCCTAGCCTAAGCCTAGGGTTGCCCTAGCCTAAGCCTAGAGGTGCCCTAGCCTAAGATTAGGGGTGCCCTACCCTTAGGCTAGAGGAGCCCTAGCCTTAGCCTAAGCCTAGGGGTGCCCTAGCCTAAACCTAAGGGTGCCCTTGCCTTAGGATAGGGGAGCCCAAACCTTAGCCTAAGCTAGGGGTGCCCTAGCCATACCCTGGGGTGCCCTAGCCTAAGCCTAGGGGTGCCCTAGCCTAAGCCTAGGGGTGCCCTAGCCTTAGGCTAGGGGAGCCCTAGCCTTAGCCTAAGCCTAGGGGTGCCCTAGCCTAAGCGTAAGGGTGCCCTAGCCTAAGCTTTGTGGTGCCCTAGCCTAAGCTTTGAGGTGCCCTAGCCTAAGCTTGGGGGTGCCCTAGCCTAAGCCTAGGGGTTCCCTAGCCTTAGGCTAGGGAAACCCTAGCATTAGCCTCAGCCTAGGTGTCCCCTAGCTTAAGCCTCTGGGTGCCCTAGCCTAAAACTAGGGGTGCCCTAGCCTAAGCCTAGGGGTGCCCTAGCCTAAGCCTATGGGTGCCCTAGCCTAAGCCTAGGGGTGCCCTAGTCTTAGGCTAGGGGAGCTCTAGCAGTAGCTTAAGCCTAGTGTTGCCCTAGCCTAGGCCTAAGGGAACCCTAGCCTTAGCCTAAGCCTAGGGGTGCCATAGACTAAGCCTAGGGGTGCCCAAGCCTAAGCTTAAGGGTGCCCTAGCCTTAGTCTAAGGGAGCCCTACCCTAAGCCTAAGCCTAGGGATGCCCTAGCCTATGCCTAGGGGTGCCCTAGCCTAAGCCTAGGGTTGCCCTATCCTAAGCCTAGGGGTGCCCTAGCCTAAGCCTAGGGGTGCCCTAGACTAAGCCTAGGGGTGCCCTAGCCTTAGGCTATGGGAACCCTAGCCTTAGACTAAGCCTGGGGGTGCCCTAGCCTAAGTCTAGGGGTGCCCTAGCCTAAGACTAGGCTTACCAAGCCTAAGCCTAGGCGTGCCCTAGTCATAGGCTAGGGGAGCCCTAGCATTAGCCTAAGGCTAGGGGTGCCTTAACCTAAGCCTAGAGGTGCCCTAGCCTAAGCATAGTGGTGCCCTAGCCTTGGGCTTTGGGAGTCCTATCCTTAGCCTAAGACGAGGGATGCCCTAGCCTAAGCCTAGGTGTTTCCTAGCCTAAGCCTAGGGGTGCCCTAGCCTAAGCCTAGGGGTGCCTTAGCCTTAGGCTATAGGAACCCTTGCCTTAGCCTAAGCTTGGGGGTGCCCTACCCTAAGCCTAGGGGTGTCCTAGCCTAAGCCTATTGGTGCCCTAGCCTAAGGCTAGGGGTACCTTTGCCTTAGGCTAGGGGAGCCCTAGCCTTGGCCTAAGCCTAGGGTTGCCCTATCCTAAGCCTAGGGGTGCCCTAGTCTAAGCCTAGGGGTGCCCTAGCCTAAGCCTAGGGGTGCCCTAGCCTTAGGCTATGGGAACCCTAGCCTTAGCCTAAGCCTGGGGGTGCCCTAGCCTAAGCCTAGGGGTGCCCTAGCCTAATCCTAGGCTTACCTAGCCTAAGCCTAGGCGTGCCCTAGCCATAGGCTAGGGGAGCCCTAGCCTTAGCCTAAGGCTAGGGGTTCCTTAGCCTAAGCCTAGAGGTGCCCTAGCCTAAGCACAGGGGTGCCCTAGCCTTGGGCTTTGGGAGTCTTAGCCTTAGACTAAGACGAGGGGTGCCAAAGCCTAAGACTAGGGATGCCCTAGCCTAAGCCTAGGTGTGTCCTAGCCTAAGCCTAGGGGTGCCCTAGCCTAAGCCTAGGGGTGCCCTAACTTAAGCCTAGGGGTTCCCTAGCCTTAGGCTAGGGAAGCCCTAGCCTTAGCCTAAGCCTAGGGGTGCCCTATCCTAAGCCTAGGTGTGGGCTAGCCTAAGCCTAGGGGTGCCCTTTCGTAAGCCTACTCCTGCCCTAACCTTAGGCTAGGGAAGCCCTAGCCTTAGCCTAAGCTTAGGGGTGCCCTAGCCTAAGCCTAGGGGTGCCCTAGCCTAAGTCTAGGTGTGCCCTGGCTTTAGGCTATGGGAACCCTAGCCTTAGCCTAAGCCTGGGGATGCCCTAGCGCAAGCCTAGGGGTGCCCGAGCCTAAGCGTAGGGGTGCCCTAGCCTAAGCCTAGGGGTGCCATAGCCTAAGCCTAGGGGTGCCATAGCCTAAGCTTAGGGGTGCCCTAGACTTAGGCTAGGGGAGCCCTAGACTTAGCCTAAGCCTAGGGGTGCCCTACCCTAAGCCTAGTGGTGCCCTAACCTTAGGCTAGGGGATCCCTAGCCTTAGACTAATTCTAGGGGTGCCCTAGCCTTATCTAGAGGTGCCCTAGCCTAAGCCTAGGCATGCCCTAGCCTAAGCCTAGGGGTCCCCTAGCCTAAGCCTAGGGGTGCCCTAGCCTTAGGCTAGGGAAACCCTAGCCTTAGCCTAAGCCTAGGGGTGCCCTAGCCTAAGCCTAGGGGTGCCCTATACGAAGCCTAGGGATGCCGTAGCCTAAGCCTAGGGGTGCCCTAGCCTAAGCCTAGGGTTGCCCTAGCCTTAGCCTAGGGGAGCCCTAGTCTTAGCTTAAGCATAGGGGTGCCCTAGCCTAAGCCTAGGGGTGCCTTAGCCTAAGCCTAGGGGTGCCCTAGCCTTAGGCTAGGGGAGCCCTAGCCTTAACCTAAGCCTAGGGATGCACTACCCTAAGCCTAGTGGTGCCCTAGCCTAAGCCTTTGTGTGCCATAGCCTAAGCCTAGGGGTGCCCTAGCCTTAAGCTAGGGGAGCCCTAGACTTAGCCTAAGACTAGGGGTGCCCTAGCCTAAGCTTAGTGGTGCCCCAACTTTAGGCTAGGGGATCCCTAGCCTTAGCCTAAGCCAAGGGGTGCCCTAGCCTAAGCCTATGGGTGCCCTAGCCTTAGGCTATGGGAGCCCTAGCCTTAGACTAAGCCTAGTGGTGACCATGCCTAAGCCTAGGGTTACCTAGCCTAAGCCTAGGGGTGCCCTAGCCTTAGGCTAGGGGAGTCCTAGCCTTACCCATAACCGGGGGGTGCCCTAGCCTAAACCTAGGGGTGCCCTAGCCTAAACGTAGGGGTGCCCTAGCCTAAGCCTAGGGGTGCCCTAGCCTTAAGCTATGGGAACCCAAGCTTTACCCTAAGCTTGGGGGTGCCCTAGCCTAAGCCTAGTGGTGCCCTAGCCTAAGCCTAGGGGTGCCCTAGCCTAAGCCTAGGGGTGCCCTATCCTAAGCCTAGGGGTGCCCTAGCCTAAGCCTAGGTGTACCCTAGCCTAAGCCTTGGGGTGCCCTAGCCTAAGCCTCGTGGTGGCCTAGAGTTAGGCTAGGGGAGTCCTAGCCTTAGCCATAACCGGGGGGTGCCCTAGCCTAAGCCAAGGGGTGCCCTAGCCTAAGCCTAGGGGTGCCCTAGCCTATGTCTTGGGGTGCCACAGCATAACCCTAGGGGTGCCAAGCCTAAGCCTAAGGGTGCCCTAGCCTTAGGCTAGGGAAGCCCTAGCCTAAGGCTAGTGTTTCCCTAGCCTAAGTCTAGGGTGCCCTAGCCTAAGACTAGGGGAGCCCAAGACTTAGGCTAGGGGAGCCCTAGCCTTAACCTAAGCCTAGGGGTGCCCTAGTGTAAGCCTAGGGGTGCCCTAGCCTAAGCCTCAGGGTGCCCTCACCTTAGGCTAGGGGAGCCCTAGCCTTAGCCTAAGCCTTGGGGTGCCCAAGCCTAAGCCTAAGAGTGCCCTTGCCTAACCCTAGGGGTGCCCTTGCCTTAGTCAAAGCCTAGGGGTGCCCTAGCCTAAGCCTAGGGATGCCCTAGCCTTAGGCTAGGGGAGTCCTAGCCTTAGTCTAAGCCGACGGGTGCCCTAGCCTAACCCTTGGGGTGCCATAGCATAACCCTAGGGGTGCCAAGCCTAAGCCTAAGGGTGCCCTAGCCTAAGCCTAGGGGTGTCCAAGTCTTAGGCTAGGGGAGCCCAAGCCTTAACCTAAGCCTAGGGGTGCCGTATTGTAAGCCTAGGGGTGCCCTAGCCTAAGCCTCGGGGTGGCCTCGCCTTAGGCTAGGGGAGCCCTAGCCTTAGCCTAAGCCTAGGGGTGCCCTAGCCTAAGCCAAGGGGTGCCCTCGCCTTAAGCTAGGGGAGCCCTAGCCTTAGCCAAAGCCTAGGGGTGCCCTAGCCTAAGCCTAGGGGTGCCCTAGCCTAAGCCTAGGGGTGCCCTAGCATTATCCTAGGGGAGCCCTAGCCTTATGCTAAGCATAGTCGAGCCCTAGCCTAAGCCTAGGGGTGTCCTAGTCTAAGCCTAGGGGTACCCTAGCCTAAGTCTAGGGGAGCCCTAGCCTTAGCCTAAGCCTAGGGGTGCCCTGGCCTAAGAATAGGGGTGCCCTTGCCTAAGCCTAGGGGTGCCCTAGCCTAAGGTTAGTGATGCCCTAACCTTAGGCTAGGGGATCCCTAGCCTTAGGCTAAATCTAGGGGTGCCCTAGCTTAATCCTAGGGATGCCCTAGCTTAATCCTAGGGGTGCCCTAGCCTAAGCCTAGGGGTGCCCTAGCCTAAGATTAGTGGTGCCCTAGCCTTAGGCTAGGAGAGTCCTAGCCTTAGCCTAAGCCTAGGGGTGCCCTAGCCTAAGCCTAGGGGTGCCCTAGCCTTAGACTAGGGGAGCCCTAGCCTTAGCCTAAGCTAGGTGTTCCCTAGCCTAAGCCTAGGCGTGCCCTATCCTAAGCCTATCGGTGCCCTAGCCTAAGCCAAGGGGTGCCCTAGCCTAAGCCTAGGGGTGCCCTAGCCTAAGCCTAGTGGTGCCCTAACCTTAGGCTAGGGCATCCCTAGCCTTAGGCTAATTCGAGGGGTGCCCTAGCCTAATACTAGGGGTGCCCTAGCCTAAGCCTAGGTGTACCCTAGCCTAAGCCTAGGGGTGCCCTAGCCGAAGCCGAGGGTTGCCCTAGCCTTAGGCTTGGGAATCCCTATCCTTAGCCTAAGCAAATGGGTGCCCTAGCCTAAGCCTAGGGGTGCCCTGGCACTAGCCTAAGCCTAGGGGTGCCATAGCCTAAGCATAGGGGTGCCCAATCCTAAGCCTAAGGGTGCCGTAGCCTTAGGCTAAGGGAGCCCTAGCCTTAGCCTAAGCCTAGGGGTGCCCTAGCCTAAGCCTAGGTGTGCCCTAACCTAAGCCTAGGGGTGCCCTAGCCTAAGCCTAGGGGTGCCCTAACCTTAGGCTAGGGGATCCCTAGCCTTAGGCTAAATCTAGGGATGCCCTAGCCTAATCCTAGGGGTGCCCTAGCCTAAGTTTAGGTGTGCTCTAGCCTAAGCCTAGGGGTGCCCTAGCCTAAGATTAGGGGTGCCCTAGCCTTAGGCTAGGAGAGTCCTAGCCTTAGCCTAAGCCTAGGGGTGCCATAGCCTAAGCCTAGGGGTGCCCTAGCCTTAGGCTAGGGGAGCCCTAGCCTTAGCCTAAGCCTAGGTGTGCCTTAGCCTAAGCCTAGGGGTGCCCTATCCTAAGCCTATGGGTGCCCTAGCCTAAGACTAGGGGTGCCCTACCCTAAGCCTAGGGGTGCCCTAGCCTAAGCCTAGTGGTGCCCTAGATTTAGGCTAGGGGAGCCCTAGACTTAGCCTAAGCCTAGGGGTGCCCTAGCCTAAGCCTAGTGGTGCCCTAACCTTAGGCTAGGGGATCCCTAGCTTTAGGCTATTTCGAGGGGTGCCCTAGCCTAATCCTACGGGTGCCCTAGCCTAAGCCTAGGTGTACCCTAGCCTAAGCCTTAGGGTGCCCTAGCCGAAGCCTAGGGGTGCCCTAGCCTTAGGGTAGGGAATCCCTATCCTTAGCCTAAGCCTAGGGGTGCCTAGCCTAAGCCTAGGGGTGCCCTGGCACTAGCCTAAGCCTAGGGGTGCCATAGCCTAAGCATAGGGGTGTCCAAGCCTAAGCCTAAGGGTGCCCTAGGCGTAGGCTAGGGGAGCCTAAGCCTTAGCCTAAGCCTAGGGGTGCCCTAGCCTAAGCCTCGGTGTGCCGTAACCTAAGCCTAGGGGTTCCCTAGCCTAAGCCTAGGCGTTCCCAAGCCTTAGGCTAGGGAAACCCTAGCCTTAGCCTAAGCCTAGGGGTGCCCTATCCTAAGCCTAGGGGTGTCCTAGCCTAAGCCTACGGGTGCCCTAGCCTTAGGCTAGGGGAGACCTAGCCTTAGCCTAAGCCTAGGGGTGCCCTAGCCTAAGCCTAGGGGTGCCCTAGCCTTAGGCTAGTTGAGACATAGCCTTAGCCTAAGCTAGGGGTGCCCAAGCCTAAGCCTAGTGGTGCCCTAGCCTAAGCCAAGGGGTGCCCTAGCCTAAGCCTAGGGGTGCCCTAGCCTAAGCCTAGGGGTGCCCGGGCACTAGCCTAAGCCTTGGGGTGCCATAGCCTAAGCATAGGGGTGCCCAAGCCTAAGCCTAAGGGTGCCCAAGGCGTAGGCTAGGGGAGCCCTAGCCTTAGCCTAAGCCTAGGGGTGCCCTAGCCTAAGCCTAGGTGTGCCCTAACCTAAGCCTAGGGGTTCCAGAGCCTAAGCCTAGGCGTTCCCAAGCCTTAGGCTAGGGAAACCCTAGCCTTAGCCTAAGCCTAGGGGTGCCCTAGCCTAAGCCTAGGGGTGTCCTAGCCTAAGCCTACGGGTGCGCTAGCCTTAGGCTAGGGGAGTCTTATCCTTAGCCTAAGCATAGGGGTGCCCTAGCCTAAGCCTAGGGGTGCCCTAGCCTTAGGCTAGTTGAGACATAGCCTTAGCCTAAGCTAGGGGTGCCCAAGCCTAAGCCTAGTGGTGCCCTAGCCTAAGCCAAGGGGTGCCCTAGCCTAAGCCTAGGGGTGCCCTAGCCTAAGCCTAGGGGTGCCCTAGCATTATGCTAGTGGAGCCCTAGCCTCATGCTAAGCCTATTTGTGCCCTAGCCTAAGCCTAGGGGTGCCCTAGCCTAAGCCTAGGGGTGCCCTATCCTAAGACTATTGGTGCCCTAGCCTAAGCCTAGGGGTGCCCTAGCCTAAGTCTAGGGGTGCCCTAGCCTTAGGGTAGGGGAGCCCTAGCCTTAGCCTACGCCTAGTGGTGCCCTGGCCTAAGAATAGGGGTGCCCTGGCCTAAGCCTAGGAGTGCCCTAGCCTAAGGTTAGTGGTGCCCTAACCTTAGGCTAGGGGATTCCCTAGCCTTAGGCTAAATCTAGGGGTGCCCTAGCCTAATCCTAGGGGTGCCCTAGCTTAAGCTTAGGTGTGCCCTAGCCTAAGCCTAGGGGTGCCCTAGCCTAAGATTAGGGGAGCCCTAGCCTTAGCCTAAGCTAGGGGTTCCCTAGACTAAGCCTAGGTGTGCCCTATCCTAAGCCTAGGGGTGCCCTAGCCTAAGCCTAGGGGTGCCCTAGCCTAAGCCTAGGGGTGCCCTAGCCTAAGCCTAGGGGTTCCCTAGCCCAAGCCTAGGGGTGCCCTATCCTAAGCCCAGGGGTGCCCTAGCCTAAGCCTAGGGGTGCCCTAGCCTAAGCCTACGGGTGCCCTAGCCTAAGCCTAGTGGTGCCCTAGAGTTAGGCTTGGGGAGCCCTAGACTTAGCCTAAGCCTAGGGGTGCCCTAGCCTAAGCCTAGTGGTGCCCTAACCTTAGGCTAGGGGATCCCTAGCCTTCGGCTAATTCGAGGGGTGCCCTAGCCTAATCCTAGGGGTGCCCTAGCCTAAGCCTAGGTGTACCCTAGCCTAAGCCTAGGTGTGCCCTAGCCGAAGCTTAGGGGTGCCCTAGCCTTAGGCTAGGGAATCCCTATCCTTAGCCTAAGCCTAGGGGTGCCCTAGCCTAAGCCTAGGGGTGCCCTGGCACTACCCTAAGCCTAGGGGTGCCATAGCCTAAGCATAGGGGTGCCCAATCCTAAGCCTAAGGGTGCCCTAGCCTTAGTCTAGGGGAGCCCTAGCCTTAGCCTAAGCCTAGGGGTGCCTAGCCTAAGCCTAGGGGTGCCCTAGCCTAAGCCTAGGGGCGCCATAACCTAAGCCTAGCGGTGCCCAAGCCTAAGCCTAAGGGTGCCCTAGTCTAAGCCTAGGGGTGCCCTAGCCTAAGCTTAGGGGTTCCCGAGCCTTAGGCTAGGGGACCCCTAGCCTTAGCCTAAGCCTAGTGGTGCCCTAGCCTAAACTTAGGGGTGACCTAGCCTAAGCTTAGTGGTGTCCTAGCCTAAGCCTAGTGGTGCCCTAGCCTTAGGCTAGGGGAGCGCTAGACTTAGCCTAAGCCTGGGGGTGCCCTAGCCTAAGCCTAGGGGTGCCCTAGCCTTAGTCTAGGGAAGCCCTAGCCTTAGCCTATGCCTAGGGGTGCCCTAGCCTAAGCCTAGGGGTGCCCTAGCCTAAGCCTAGGGGTGCCCTAGTAAGCCTAGGGGTGCACTAGTAAGCCTACGGGTGCCCTGCCAAAACCTAGGGGATCCCTAGCCTTAGGCTAGGGGAGCCCTAGCCTTAGCCTAAGCCTAGGGGTGCCCTAGCCTAAGCCTAGGTGTGCCCTAACCAAAGCCTAGGGGTCCCCTAGCCTAAGCCTAGGTGTGCCCTAGCCTATGCCGAGGGGTGCCCTAGCCTTAGGCTAGGGGAGCCCCAGCCTTAGCCTAAGCCTAGGGGTGCCCTAGCCTAAGCGTAGGGGTGCCCTAGCCTAAGCCTAGTGGTGCCCTAGCCCCTAGCCTTAGCTTAAGGCTAGGGGTGCCCTATCCTAAGCCTAGGGTTGGCCTAGCCTAAGCCTAGGGGTGCACTAGCCTAAGCCTAGAGGTGCCTTAGCCTAAGCCTAGGGATGCCCAAGCCTAAGCCTAAGGGTGCCCTAGCCTTAGGCTAGGGGAGCCCTAGCCTTAGCCTAAGCCTAGGGGTGCCCTAGCCTAAGACTAGGCGTGCCTTATCCTAAGCCTAGGGGTGCCCTATCCTAAGCCTAGGGGAGCCCTAGCCTCAGCCTACGGATGCCCTGCCAAAGCCTAGGGGTGCCCTAGCCTTAGGCTAGGGGAGCCCTAGCCTTAGCCTAAGCCTAGGGGTGCCCTAGCCTAAGCCTAGGGGTGCCCTAACCTAAGCCTAGGGTTGCCCTAGCCTAAGCCTAGGGCTGCCCTAGCCTAAGCCTAGGGGTGCCCTAGCCTAAGGCTAGTTGATCCATAGCCTTAGCCTAATCTAGAGGTGCCCTAGCCTAAGCTAGGGGTACCCTAGCCTAAGCCTAGGGGTGCCCTAGCCTAAGCCTAGGGGTGCCCTAGCATTATGCTAGGGGAGCCCTAGCCTTATGCTAAGCCTAGTCGTGCGCTAGCCTAAGTCTAGGGGTGCCCTTGCCTAAGCCTAGGGGTGCCCTGTCCTAAGTCTAGGGGTGCCCTAGCCTACGCCTAGGGGTGACCTAGCCTAAGTCTAGGGGTGCCCTAGCCTTAGCCTAAGCCTAATGGTGTCCTAGTCTAAGACTAGGGGTGCCCTAGCCTAAGTCTAGGGGTGCCCTAGACTTAGGTTAGGGGAGCCCTAGCCTTAGCCTAAGCCTAGGGGTGCCCTGGCCTAAGAATAGGGGTGCCCTGGACTAAGCCTAGGGGTGCACTAGCCTAAACCTTGGGGTGCCCTAGCCTTAGGCTGTGGGAGCCCTAGCCTTAGCCTAAACCTAGGGGTGCCCTAGCCTAAGCCTAGGGGTGCCCTAGCATAAGCCTTGGGGTGCCCTAGCCTAAGCCTAGGGGTACCTTAGCCTTAGGCTAGGGGAGCCCTAGTCTTAGCCTAAGTCTAGGGGTGCCCTAGCCTAAGCCTAGGGGTGCCCTAGCCTAAGCCTAGGGGTGCCTTAGCCTTATGCTAGGGGAGCCCTAGCCTTAGCTTAAGCTTAGGGGTGCCCTAACCTAAGCAGAAGGGTGCCCAAGCCTAAGCCTAGGGGTGCCCTAGCCTTAGGCTAGGGGAGCCCTAGACTTAGCCTAAGCCTAGGGGTGCCCTAGCCTAAGACTAGGGGTACCATAACGTAAGCCTAGGGGTGCCCAAGCCTAAGCCTAAGGGTGCCCTAGCCTTAGGCTAGGGGAGCGCTAGCGTAAAACTAAGCCTAGTGGTGCCCTAGCCTAAGTCTAGGGGTGCCCTACCCTAAGCCTAGGGGTGCCCTAGCCTTAGGCTAGGGGAGCCCTAGCCTTAGCCTAAGCCTAGGGGTGCCCTACCCTTAGGCTAGGGGAGCCCTAGCCTTAGCTTAAGCCTAGGGGTGCCCTAGCCTAAGCCTAGGGGTGCCGTAGCCTAAGCCTAGAGGTGCCCTAGCCTAAGCCTAGGGGTGTCCTAGTCTAAGCCTAGGGGTACCCTAGCCTAAGTCTAGGGGAGCCCTAGCCTTAGCCTAAGCCTAGGGGTGCCCTGGCCTAAGAATAGGGGTGCCCTTGCCTAAGCCTAGGGGTGCCCTAGCCTAAGGTTAGTGATGCCCTAACCTTAGGCTAGGGGATCCCTAGCCTTAGGCTAAATCTAGGGGTGCCCTAGCTTAATCCTAGGGATGCCCTAGCTTAATCCTAGGGGTGCCCTAGCCTAAGCCTAGGGGTGCCCTAGCCTAAGATTAGTGGTGCCCTAGCCTTAGGCTAGGAGAGTCCTAGCCTTAGCCTAAGCCTAGGGGTGCCCTAGCCTAAGCCTAGGGGTGCCCTAGCCTTAGACTAGGGGAGCCCTAGCCTTAGCCTAAGCTAGGTGTTCCCTAGCCTAAGCCTAGGCGTGCCCTATCCTAAGCCTATCGGTGCCCTAGCCTAAGCCAAGGGGTGCCCTAGCCTAAGCCTAGGGGTGCCCTAGCCTAAGCCTAGTGGTGCCCTAACCTTAGGCTAGGGCATCCCTAGCCTTAGGCTAATTCGAGGGGTGCCCTAGCCTAATACTAGGGGTGCCCTAGCCTAAGCCTAGGTGTACCCTAGCCTAAGCCTAGGGGTGCCCTAGCCGAAGCCGAGGGTTGCCCTAGCCTTAGGCTTGGGAATCCCTATCCTTAGCCTAAGCAAATGGGTGCCCTAGCCTAAGCCTAGGGGTGCCCTGGCACTAGCCTAAGCCTAGGGGTGCCATAGCCTAAGCATAGGGGTGCCCAATCCTAAGCCTAAGGGTGCCGTAGCCTTAGGCTAAGGGAGCCCTAGCCTTAGCCTAAGCCTAGGGGTGCCCTAGCCTAAGCCTAGGTGTGCCCTAACCTAAGCCTAGGGGTGCCCTAGCCTAAGCCTAGGGGTGCCCTAACCTTAGGCTAGGGGATCCCTAGCCTTAGGCTAAATCTAGGGATGCCCTAGCCTAATCCTAGGGGTGCCCTAGCCTAAGTTTAGGTGTGCTCTAGCCTAAGCCTAGGGGTGCCCTAGCCTAAGATTAGGGGTGCCCTAGCCTTAGGCTAGGAGAGTCCTAGCCTTAGCCTAAGCCTAGGGGTGCCATAGCCTAAGCCTAGGGGTGCCCTAGCCTTAGGCTAGGGGAGCCCTAGCCTTAGCCTAAGCCTAGGTGTGCCTTAGCCTAAGCCTAGGGGTGCCCTATCCTAAGCCTATGGGTGCCCTAGCCTAAGACTAGGGGTGCCCTACCCTAAGCCTAGGGGTGCCCTAGCCTAAGCCTAGTGGTGCCCTAGATTTAGGCTAGGGGAGCCCTAGACTTAGCCTAAGCCTAGGGGTGCCCTAGCCTAAGCCTAGTGGTGCCCTAACCTTAGGCTAGGGGATCCCTAGCTTTAGGCTATTTCGAGGGGTGCCCTAGCCTAATCCTACGGGTGCCCTAGCCTAAGCCTAGGTGTACCCTAGCCTAAGCCTTAGGGTGCCCTAGCCGAAGCCTAGGGGTGCCCTAGCCTTAGGGTAGGGAATCCCTATCCTTAGCCTAAGCCTAGGGGTGCCTAGCCTAAGCCTAGGGGTGCCCTGGCACTAGCCTAAGCCTAGGGGTGCCATAGCCTAAGCATAGGGGTGTCCAAGCCTAAGCCTAAGGGTGCCCTAGGCGTAGGCTAGGGGAGCCTAAGCCTTAGCCTAAGCCTAGGGGTGCCCTAGCCTAAGCCTCGGTGTGCCGTAACCTAAGCCTAGGGGTTCCCTAGCCTAAGCCTAGGCGTTCCCAAGCCTTAGGCTAGGGAAACCCTAGCCTTAGCCTAAGCCTAGGGGTGCCCTATCCTAAGCCTAGGGGTGTCCTAGCCTAAGCCTACGGGTGCCCTAGCCTTAGGCTAGGGGAGACCTAGCCTTAGCCTAAGCCTAGGGGTGCCCTAGCCTAAGCCTAGGGGTGCCCTAGCCTTAGGCTAGTTGAGACATAGCCTTAGCCTAAGCTAGGGGTGCCCAAGCCTAAGCCTAGTGGTGCCCTAGCCTAAGCCAAGGGGTGCCCTAGCCTAAGCCTAGGGGTGCCCTAGCCTAAGCCTAGGGGTGCCCGGGCACTAGCCTAAGCCTTGGGGTGCCATAGCCTAAGCATAGGGGTGCCCAAGCCTAAGCCTAAGGGTGCCCAAGGCGTAGGCTAGGGGAGCCCTAGCCTTAGCCTAAGCCTAGGGGTGCCCTAGCCTAAGCCTAGGTGTGCCCTAACCTAAGCCTAGGGGTTCCAGAGCCTAAGCCTAGGCGTTCCCAAGCCTTAGGCTAGGGAAACCCTAGCCTTAGCCTAAGCCTAGGGGTGCCCTAGCCTAAGCCTAGGGGTGTCCTAGCCTAAGCCTACGGGTGCGCTAGC
Source organism: Tenrec ecaudatus (assembly GCF_050624435.1). Taxonomy (NCBI): domain Eukaryota; kingdom Metazoa; phylum Chordata; class Mammalia; order Afrosoricida; family Tenrecidae; genus Tenrec; species Tenrec ecaudatus. Next base: position 83,436 of record NW_027459372.1, read on the forward strand.
CTTAGGCTAGGGGAGTCTTATCCTTAGCCTAAGCATAGGGGTGCCCTAGCCTAAGCCTAGGGGTGCCCTAGCCTTAGGCTAGTTGAGACATAGCCTTAGCCTAAGCTAGGGGTGCCCAAGCCTAAGCCTAGTGGTGCCCTAGCCTAAGCCAAGGGGTGCCCTAGCCTAAGCCTAGGGGTGCCCTAGCCTAAGCCTAGGGGTGCCCTAGCATTATGCTAGTGGAGCCCTAGCCTCATGCTAAGCCTATTTGTGCCCTAGCCTAAGCCTAGGGGTGCCCTAGCCTAAGCCTAGGGGTGCCCTATCCTAAGACTATTGGTGCCCTAGCCTAAGCCTAGGGGTGCCCTAGCCTAAGTCTAGGGGTGCCCTAGCCTTAGGGTAGGGGAGCCCTAGCCTTAGCCTACGCCTAGTGGTGCCCTGGCCTAAGAATAGGGGTGCCCTGGCCTAAGCCTAGGAGTGCCCTAGCCTAAGGTTAGTGGTGCCCTAACCTTAGGCTAGGGGATTCCCTAGCCTTAGGCTAAATCTAGGGGTGCCCTAGCCTAATCCTAGGGGTGCCCTAGCTTAAGCTTAGGTGTGCCCTAGCCTAAGCCTAGGGGTGCCCTAGCCTAAGATTAGGGGAGCCCTAGCCTTAGCCTAAGCTAGGGGTTCCCTAGACTAAGCCTAGGTGTGCCCTATCCTAAGCCTAGGGGTGCCCTAGCCTAAGCCTAGGGGTGCCCTAGCCTAAGCCTAGGGGTGCCCTAGCCTAAGCCTAGGGGTTCCCTAGCCCAAGCCTAGGGGTGCCCTATCCTAAGCCCAGGGGTGCCCTAGCCTAAGCCTAGGGGTGCCCTAGCCTAAGCCTACGGGTGCCCTAGCCTAAGCCTAGTGGTGCCCTAGAGTTAGGCTTGGGGAGCCCTAGACTTAGCCTAAGCCTAGGGGTGCCCTAGCCTAAGCCTAGTGGTGCCCTAACCTTAGGCTAGGGGATCCCTAGCCTTCGGCTAATTCGAGGGGTGCCCTAGCCTAATCCTAGGGGTGCCCTAGCCTAAGCCTAGGTGTACCCTAGCCTAAGCCTAGGTGTGCCCTAGCCGAAGCTTAGGGGTGCCCTAGCCTTAGGCTAGGGAATCCCTATCCTTAGCCTAAGCCTAGGGGTGCCCTAGCCTAAGCCTAGGGGTGCCCTGGCACTACCCTAAGCCTAGGGGTGCCATAGCCTAAGCATAGGGGTGCCCAATCCTAAGCCTAAGGGTGCCCTAGCCTTAGTCTAGGGGAGCCCTAGCCTTAGCCTAAGCCTAGGGGTGCCTAGCCTAAGCCTAGGGGTGCCCTAGCCTAAGCCTAGGGGCGCCATAACCTAAGCCTAGCGGTGCCCAAGCCTAAGCCTAAGGGTGCCCTAGTCTAAGCCTAGGGGTGCCCTAGCCTAAGCTTAGGGGTTCCCGAGCCTTAGGCTAGGGGACCCCTAGCCTTAGCCTAAGCCTAGTGGTGCCCTAGCCTAAACTTAGGGGTGACCTAGCCTAAGCTTAGTGGTGTCCTAGCCTAAGCCTAGTGGTGCCCTAGCCTTAGGCTAGGGGAGCGCTAGACTTAGCCTAAGCCTGGGGGTGCCCTAGCCTAAGCCTAGGGGTGCCCTAGCCTTAGTCTAGGGAAGCCCTAGCCTTAGCCTATGCCTAGGGGTGCCCTAGCCTAAGCCTAGGGGTGCCCTAGCCTAAGCCTAGGGGTGCCCTAGTAAGCCTAGGGGTGCACTAGTAAGCCTACGGGTGCCCTGCCAAAACCTAGGGGATCCCTAGCCTTAGGCTAGGGGAGCCCTAGCCTTAGCCTAAGCCTAGGGGTGCCCTAGCCTAAGCCTAGGTGTGCCCTAACCAAAGCCTAGGGGTCCCCTAGCCTAAGCCTAGGTGTGCCCTAGCCTATGCCGAGGGGTGCCCTAGCCTTAGGCTAGGGGAGCCCCAGCCTTAGCCTAAGCCTAGGGGTGCCCTAGCCTAAGCGTAGGGGTGCCCTAGCCTAAGCCTAGTGGTGCCCTAGCCCCTAGCCTTAGCTTAAGGCTAGGGGTGCCCTATCCTAAGCCTAGGGTTGGCCTAGCCTAAGCCTAGGGGTGCACTAGCCTAAGCCTAGAGGTGCCTTAGCCTAAGCCTAGGGATGCCCAAGCCTAAGCCTAAGGGTGCCCTAGCCTTAGGCTAGGGGAGCCCTAGCCTTAGCCTAAGCCTAGGGGTGCCCTAGCCTAAGACTAGGCGTGCCTTATCCTAAGCCTAGGGGTGCCCTATCCTAAGCCTAGGGGAGCCCTAGCCTCAGCCTACGGATGCCCTGCCAAAGCCTAGGGGTGCCCTAGCCTTAGGCTAGGGGAGCCCTAGCCTTAGCCTAAGCCTAGGGGTGCCCTAGCCTAAGCCTAGGGGTGCCCTAACCTAAGCCTAGGGTTGCCCTAGCCTAAGCCTAGGGCTGCCCTAGCCTAAGCCTAGGGGTGCCCTAGCCTAAGGCTAGTTGATCCATAGCCTTAGCCTAATCTAGAGGTGCCCTAGCCTAAGCTAGGGGTACCCTAGCCTAAGCCTAGGGGTGCCCTAGCCTAAGCCTAGGGGTGCCCTAGCATTATGCTAGGGGAGCCCTAGCCTTATGCTAAGCCTAGTCGTGCGCTAGCCTAAGTCTAGGGGTGCCCTTGCCTAAGCCTAGGGGTGCCCTGTCCTAAGTCTAGGGGTGCCCTAGCCTACGCCTAGGGGTGACCTAGCCTAAGTCTAGGGGTGCCCTAGCCTTAGCCTAAGCCTAATGGTGTCCTAGTCTAAGACTAGGGGTGCCCTAGCCTAAGTCTAGGGGTGCCCTAGACTTAGGGTAGGGGAGCCCTAGCCTTAGCCTAAGCCTAGGGGTGCCCTGGCCTAAGAATAGGGGTGCCCTGGACTAAGCCTAGGGGTGCACTAGCCTAAACCTTGGGGTGCCCTAGCCTTAGGCTGTGGGAGCCCTAGCCTTAGCCTAAACCTAGGGGTGCCCTAGCCTAAGCCTAGGGGTGCCCTAGCATAAGCCTTGGGGTGCCCTAGCCTAAGCCTAGGGGTACCTTAGCCTTAGGCTAGGGGAGCCCTAGTCTTAGCCTAAGTCTAGGGGTGCCCTAGCCTAAGCCTAGCGGTGCCCTAGCCTAAGCCTAGGGGTGCCTTAGCCTTATGCTAGGGGAGCCCTAGCCTTAGCTTAAGCTTAGGGGTGCCCTAACCTAAGCAGAAGGGTGCCCAAGCCTAAGCCTAGGGGTGCCCTAGCCTTAGGCTAGGGGAGCCCTAGACTTAGCCTAAGCCTAGGGGTGCCCTAGCCTAAGACTAGGGGTACCATAACGTAAGCCTAGGGGTGCCCAAGCCTAAGCCTAAGGGTGCCCTAGCCTTAGGCTAGGGGAGCGCTAGCGTAAAACTAAGCCTAGTGGTGCCCTAGCCTAAGTCTAGGGGTGCCCTACCCTAAGCCTAGGGGTGCCCTAGCCTTAGGCTAGGGGAGCCCTAGCCTTAGCCTAAGCCTAGGGGTGCCCTACCCTTAGGCTAGGGGAGCCCTAGCCTTAGCTTAAGCCTAGGGGTGCCCTAGCCTAAGCCTAGGGGTGCCGTAGCCTAAGCCTAGAGGTGCCCTAGCCTAAGCCTAGGGGTGCCCAAGCCTAAGCCTAAGGGTGTCCTAGCCTTAGGCTAGGGGAGCCCTAGCCTTAGCCTAAGCCTAGGGGTGCCCAAGCCTAAGCCTAAGAGTGCCCTTGCCTAACCCTAGGGCTGCCCTAGCCTTAGCCAAAGCCTAGGGGTGCCCTAGCCTAAGCCTAGGGTTGCCTTAGCCTTAGGCGAGGGGAGTCCTAGCCTTAGCCTAAGCCGACGGGTTCCCTAGCGTAAGCCTAGGAGTGCCCTATTCTAAGCCTAGGGGTGCCCTAGACTTAACCTAAGCCTAGGGGTGCCCTTGCCTAATACTTGTGGTGCCCTAGCCTAAGTCTAGGGGTGCCCTAGCCTAAGCGTAGGGGTGCCCTAGCTTAAGCCTAGGGGTGCCCTAGCCTAAGCCTAGGGGTGCCATAGCCTAAGCCTAGGGGAGCCCTAGACTTAACCTAAGCCTAGGGGTGCCCTTGCCTAATACTTGTGGTGCCCTAGCCTAAGCCTAGGTGTACCCTAGCCTAAGCCTAGGGGTGCCCTAGCCTTAGTCTAGGCGAGCCCTAGCTTTAGCCTAAGCCTAGCGTGCCCTAGCCTAAGCATAGGGGTGCCCTAGCCTAAGCCTAGGGGTGCCCTAGCCTTAGGCTAGGGAAGCCCTTGCCTTAGCCTAAACCTAGGGTTACCCTATCCTAAGCCTAGGGGTGCCCTATCCTAAGCCTATGGGTGCCCTAGCCTAAGGTTAGTGGTGCCCTAACCTTAGGCTAGGAGATCCTTAGCCTTAGGCTAAATCTAGGGGTGCCCTAGCCTAATCCTAGGGGTGCCCTAGCCTAAGCTTAGGTGTGCCCTAGCCTAAGCCTAGGGGTGACCTAGCCTAAGATTAGGGGTGCCCTAGCCTTAGGCTAGGGGAGCCCTAGCCTTAGCCTAAGCCTTGGGGTGCCCTAGCCTAAGCCTAGGGGTGCCCTAGCCTAAGCCAAGTGGTGCCTTAGCCTTAGGCTAGGGGAGCCCTAGCCTTAGCTTAAGCTTAGGGGTGCCCTAACCTAAGCAGAGGGGTGCCCAAGCCTAAGCCTAGGGGTGCCCTAGCCTTAGGCTAGGGGAGCCCTAGACTTAGCCTAAGCCTAGGGGTACCCTAGCATAAGCCTAGGGGTGCACTATCCTAAGCCTAGGGGTGTCCTAGCCTTAGGCTAGGGGAGCCCTAAGCTTAACCTAAGCCTAGGGGTGCCCTAGCCTAAGCCAAGGGGTGCCTCAGCCTTAGGCTAGGGGAGCCCTAGCCTTAGCTTAAGCTTAGGGGTCCCCTAACCTAAGCAGAGGGGTGCCCCAGCCTAAGCCTAGGGGTGCCCTAGCCTAAGCCTAGGGGTACCATAACGTAAGCCTAGGGGTGCCCTACCCTAAGCCTAGGGGTGCCCTAGCCTTAGGCTAGGGGAGCCCTAGCCTTAGCCTAAGCCTAGGGGTGCCCTAGCCTCAGGCTAGGGGAGCCCTAGCCTTAGCTTAAGCCTAGGGGTGCCCTAGCCTAAGCCTAGGGGTGCCCTAGCCTTAGGCTAGGGGAGCCCTAGCCTTAGCTTAAGCCTAGGGGTGCCCTAGCCTAAGCCTAGGGGTGCCCAAGCCTAAGCCTAAGGGTGTCCTAGCCTTAGGCTAGGGGAGCCCTACCCTAAGCCTAAGACTAGTGTTGCCCTAGCCTAAGCCTAGGGTGCCCTAGCCTAAGCCTAGGGGTGCCCTAGCCTTAGGCTAGGGGAGCCCTAGCCTTAGCCAAAGCCTAGGGGTGCCCAAGCCTAAGCCTAGGAGTGCCCTAGCCTAACCCTAAGGTGCCCTAGCCTTAGGCTAGGGAAGCCCTTGCCTTAGCCTAAACCTAGGGGTGCCCTATCCTAAGCCTAGGGGTGCCCTATCCTAAGCCTAGGGGTGCCCTAGCCTAAGGTTAGTGGTGCCATAACCTTAGGCTAGGGGATCCCTAGCCTTAGGCTAAATCTAGGGGTGCCCTAGCCTAATCCTAGGGGTGCCCTAGCCTAAGCTTAGGTGTGCCCTAGCCTAAGTCTAGGGGTGCCCTAGCCTAAGCCTAGGGGTGCCCTAGCCTTAGGCTAGGGGAGCCCTAGCCTTAGCCTAAGCCTTGGGGTACCCTAGCCTAAGCCTTGGGGTGCCCTAGCCTTAGGCTAAGGGAGCCCTAGCCTTAGCCAAAGCCTAGGGGTGCCCAAGCCTAAGCCTAGGAGTGCGCTAGCCTAACCCTAAGGTGCCCTAGCCTTAGGCTAGGGAAGCCCTTGCCTTAGCCTAAACCTCGGGGTGCCCTATCCTAAGCCTAGGGGTGCCCTATCCTAAGCCTAGGGGTGCCCTAGCCTAAGGTTAGTGGTGCCCTAACCTTAGGCTAGGGGATCCCTAGCCTTAGGCTAAATCTAGGGGTGCCCTAGCCTAATCCTAGGGGTGCCCTAGCCTAAGCTTAGGTGTGCCCTAGCCTAAGCCTAGGGGTGCCCTAGCCTAAGATTAGGGGTGCCCTAGCCTTAGGCTAGGGGAGCCCTAGCCTTAGCCTAAGGCTAGGGGTGCCCTAGCCTAAGCCTAGGGGTGCCCTAGCCTTAGGCTAGGGGAGCCCTAGCCTTAGCCTAAGCTAGGGGTTCCCTAGCCTAAGCCTAGGGGTGCCCTATCCTAAGCCTAGGGGTGCCCTAGCCTAAGCCTAGGGGTGCCCTAGCCTAAGCCTAGTGGTGCCCTAGACTAAGAATAGTGGTGCCCTAGACTTAGGCTAGGGGAGCCCTAGACTTAGCCTAAGCCTAGTGATGCCCTAGCCTAAGCCTAGTGGTGGCCTAACCTTAGGCTAGGGGATCCCTAGCCTTAGGCTAATTCTAGGGGTGCCCTAGCCTAATCCTAGGTGTTCCCTAGCCTAAGCCTAGGTGTACCCTAGCCTAAGTCTAGGGGTGCCTTAGCCGAAGCCTAGGGGTGCCCTAGCCTTAGGCTAGGGAATCCCTATCCTTAGCCTAAGCCTAGGGGTGCCCTAGCCTAAGCCTAGGGTTGCCCTGGCACTAGCCTAAGCCTAGGGGTGCCTTAGCCTAAGCCTAGGGGTGCCCTAGCCTAAGGTTATTGGTGCCCTAACCTTAGGCTAGGGGAGCCCTAGCCTTAGCCTAAGCCTAGGGGTGCCCTAGCCTAAGCCTAGGGGTGCCCTAGCCTAAGCCAAGGTGTGCTCTAGCCTTAGGCTAGGGGAACCCTAGCCTTAGCCTAAGCCTAGCGGTGCCCTAGCCTAAGCCAAGGGGTGCCCTAGCCTTAGGCTAGGGGAACCCTAGCCTTAGCCTAAGCCTAGGGGTGCCCTAGCCTAAGCCTAGGGGTGCCCTAGCCTAAGCCTAGGGGTGCCCTAGCATTATGCTAGGGGAGCCCTAGCCTTATGCTAAGCATAGTCGTGCCCTAGCCTAAGCCTAGGGGTGTCCTAGTCTAAGCCTAGGGGTGCCCTAGCCTAAGTCTAGGGGTGCCCTAGCCTTAGGGTAGGGGAGCCCTAGCCTTAGCCTAAGCCTAGGGGTGCCCTGGCCTAAGAATAGGGGTGCCCTGGCCTAAGCCTAGGGGTGCCCTAGCCTAAGGTTAGTGATGCTCGAACCTTAGGCTAGGGGATCCCTAGCCTTAGGCTAAATCTAGGGGTGCCCTAGCTTAATCCTAGGGGTGCCCTAGCCTAAGCTTAGGTGTGCCCTAGCCTAAGCCTAGGGGTGCCCTAGCCTAAGATTAGTGGTGCCCTAGCCTTAGGCTAGGAGAGTCCTAGCCTTAGCCTAAGCCTAGGGGTGCCCTAGCCTTAGGCTAGGGGAGCCCTAGCCTTAGCCTAAGCTAGGTGTTCCCTAGCCTAAGCCTAGGGGTGCCCTATTCTAAGCCTATGGGTGCCCTAGCCTAAGCCAAGGGGTGCCCTAGCCTAAGCCTAGGGGTGCCCTAGCCTAAGCCTAGGGGTGCCCTAGCCTTAGGCTAGGGGAGCCCTAGCCTTAGCCTAAGCCTAGGGGTGCCCTAGCCTTAGGCTAGGGGAGCCCTAGCCTTAGCTTAAGCCTAGGGGTGCCCTAGCCTAAGCCTAGGGGTGCCCTAGCCTTAGGCTAGGGGAGCCCTAGCCTTAGCTTAAGCCTAGGGGTGCCCTAGCCTAAGCCTAGGGGTGCCCTAGCCTAAGCCTAGGGGTGCCCAAGCCTAAGCCTAAGGGTGTCCTAGCCATAGGCTAGGGGAGCCCTACCCTAAGCCTAAGACTAGTGTTGCCCTAGCCTAAGCCTAGGGTGCCCTAGTCTAAGCCTAGGGGTGCCCTAGCCTTAGGCTAGGGGAGCCCTAGCCTTAGCCTAAGCCTGGGGGTGCCCTAGCCTAAGCCTAGGGGTGCCCTAGCCTTAGGCTAGGGGAGCCCTAGCCTTAGCCTAAGCTAGGGGTTCCCTAGCCTAAGCCTAGGGGTGCCCTATCCTAAGCCTAGGGTTGCCCTAGCCTAAGCCTAGGGGTGCCCTAGCCTAAGCCTAGTGGTGCCCTAGCCTAAGACTAGTGGTGCCCTAGACTTAGGCTAGGGGAGCCCTAGACTTAGCCTAAGCCTAGTGATGCCCTAGCCTAAGCCTAGTGGTGGCCTAACCTTAGGCTAGGGGATCCCTAGCCTTAGGCTAATTCTAGGGGTGCCCTAGCCTAATCCTAGGTGTTCCCTAGCCTAAGCCTAGGTGTACCCTAGCCTAAGCCTAGGGGTGCCTTAGCCGAAGCCTAGGGGTGCCCTAGCCTTAGGCTAGGGATTCCCTATCCTTAGCCTAAGCCTAGGGGTGCCCTAGCCTAAGCCTAGGGGTGCCCTGGCACTAGCCTAAGCCTAGGGGTGCCTTAGCCTAAGCCTAGGGATGCCCAAGCCTAAGGCTAAGGGTGCCCTATCCTAAGCCTAGGGGTGCCCTAGCCTAAGGTTATTGGTGCCCTAACCTTAGGCTAGGGGAGCCCTAGCCTTAGCCTAAGCCTAGGGGTGCCCTAACCTAAGCCTAGGGGTGCCCTAGCCTAAGCCTAGAGGTGCCCTAGCCTATACCTAGAGTTGCCCTAGCCTAAGCCAAGGGGTGCCCTAGCCTTAGGCTAGGGGAACCCTAGCCTTGGCCTAAGCCTAGCGGTGCCCTAGCCTAAGCCAAGGGGTGCCCTAGCCTTAGGCTAGGGGATCCCTAGCCTTAGCCTAAGTCTAGGGGTGCCCTAGCCTAAGCCTAGGGGTGCCCTAGCCTAAGCCTAGGGGTGCCCTAGCATTATGCTAGGGGAGCCCTAGCCTTATGCTAAGCATAGTCGTGCCCTAGCTTAAGCCTAGGGGTGTCCTAGTCTAAGCCTAGGGGTGCCCTAGCCTAAGTCTAGGGGTGCCCTAGCCTTAGGGTAGGGGAGCCCTACCCTTAGCCTAAGACTAGGGGTGCCCTGGCCTAAGAATAGGGGTGCCCTGGCCTAAGCCTAGGGGTGCCCTAGCCTAAGGTTAGTGATGCTCTAACCTTAGGCTAGGGGATCCCTAGCCTTAGGCTAAATCTAGGGGTGCCCTAGCTTAATCCTAGGGGTGCCCTAGCCTAAGCTTAGGTGTGCCCTAGCCTAGGGGTGCCCTAGCCTAAGATTAGTGGTGCCCTAGCCTTAGGCTAGGAGAGTCCTAGCCTTAGCCTAAGCCTAGGGGTGCCCTAGCCTTAGGCTAGGGGAGCCCTAGCCTTAGCCTAAGCTAGGTGTTCCCTAGCCTAATCCTAGGGGTGCCCTAACCTTAGGCTAGGGCATCCCTAGCCTTAGGCTAATTCGAGGGGTGCCCTAGCCTAATCCTAGGGGTGCCCTAGCCTAAGCCTTGTGGTGCCCTAGCCTTAGGCTGTGGGAGCCCTAGCCTTAGCCTAAAGCTAGGGGTGCCCTAGCCTAAGCCTAGGGGTGCCCTAGCATAAGCCTTGGGGTGCCCTAGCCTAAGCCTAGGGGTACCTTAGCCTTAGGCTAGGGGAGCCCTAGTCTTAGCCTAAGTCTAGGGGTGCCCTAGCCTAAGCCTAGGGGTGCCCTAGCCTAAGCCTAGGGGTGCCTTAGCCTTATGCTAGGGGAGCCCTAGCCTTAGCTTAAGCTTAGGGGTGCCCTAACCTAAGCAGAGGGGTGCCCAAGCCTAAGCCTAGGGGTGCCCTAGCCTTAGGCTAAGGGAGCCCTAGACTTAGCCTAAGCCTAGGGGTGCCCTAACCTAAGCCTAGGGGTACCATAACGTAAGCCTAGGGGTGCCCAAGCCTAAGCCTAAGGGTGCCCTAGCCTTAGGCTAGGGGAGCGCTAGCGTAAAACTAAGCCTTGTGGTGCCCTAGCCTAAGTCTAGGGGTGCCCTACCCTAAGCCTAGGGGTGCCCTAGCCTTAGGCTAGGGGAGCCCTAGCCTTAGCCTAAGCCTAGGGGTGCCCTACCCTTAGGCTAGGGGAGCCCTAGCCTTAGCTTAAGCCTAGGGGTGCCCAAGCCTAAGCCTAGGGGTGCCGTAGCCTAAGCCTAGGGGTGCCCTAGCCTAAGCCTAAGGGTGTCCTAGCCTTAGGCTAGGGGAGCCCTAGCCTTAGCCTAAGCCTAGGGGTGCCCAAGCCTAAGCCTAAGAGTGCCGTTGCCTAACCCTAGGGTTGCACTAGCCTTAGCCAAAGCCTAGGGGTGCCCTAGCCTAAGCCTAGGGTTGCCTTAGCCTTAGGCGAGGGGAGTCCTAGCCTTAGCCTAAGCCGACAGGTGCCCTAGCCTAAGCCTAGGATTGCCCTATCCTAAGCCTAGGGGTGCCCTAGCCTAAGTCTAGGGGTGCCCTAGCCTAAGCGTAGGGGTGCCCTAGCTTAAGCCTAGGGGTGCCCTAGCCTAAGCCTAGGGGTGCCCTAGCCTAAGCCTCGGGGAGCCCTAGACTTAACCTAAGCCTAGGGGTGCCCTAGCCTAATACTTGTGGTGTCCTAGCCTAAGCCTAGGTGTACCCTAGCCTAAGCCTAGGGGTGCCCTAGCCTTAGTCTAGGCTAGCCCTAGCTTTAGCCTAAGCCTAGGGGTGCCCTAGCCTAAGCATAGGGGTGCCCTAGCCTAAGCCTAGGGGTGCCCTAGCCCTAGGCTAGGGAAGCCCTTGCCTTAGCCTAAACCTAGGGGTGCCCTATCCTAAGCCTAGTGGTGCCCTATCCTAAGCCTAGGGGTGCCCTAGCCTAAGGTTAGTGGTGCCCTAACCTTAGGCTAGGGGATCCCTAGCCTTAGGCTTAATCTAGGGGTGCCCTAGCCTAATCCTAGGGGTGCCCTAGCCTAAGTTTAGGTGTGCCCTAGCCTTAGCCTAGGGGTGCCCTAGCCTAAGATTAGGGGTGCCCTAGTCTTAGGCTAGGGGAGCCCTACCCTTAGCCTAAGCCTAGGGGTGCCCTAGCCTAAGCCTATGGGTGCCTTAACCTTAGGCTAGGGGAGGCCTAGCCTTAGATTAAGCTTAGGGGTGCCCTAACCTAAGCAGAGGGGTGCCCAAGCCTAAGCCTAGGGGTGCCCTAGCCTTAGGCTAGGGGAGCCCTAGACTTAGCCTAAGCCTAGGGGTGCCCTAGCCTAAGCCTAGGGGTACCATAACGTAAGCCTAGGGGTGCCCAAGCCTAAGCCTAAGGGTGCCCTAGCCTTAGGCTAGGGGAGCGCTAGCGTAAAACTAAGCCGAGTGGTGCCCTAGCCTAAGTCTAGGGGTGCCCTACCCTAAGCCTAGGGGTGCCCTAGCCTTAGGCTAGGGGAGCCCTAGCCTTAGCCTAAGCCTAGGGGTGCCCTAGCCTTAGGCTAGGGGAGCCCTAGCCTTAGCTTAAGCCTAGGGGTGCCCTAGCCTAAGCCTAGGGGTGCCCTAGCCTTAGGCTAGGGGAGCCCTAGCCTTAGCTTAAGCCTAGGGGTGCCCTAGCCTAAGCCTAGGGGTGCCCTAGCCTAAGCCTAGGGGTGCCCAAGCCTAAGCCTAAGGGTGTCCTAGCCGTAGGCTAGGGGAGCCCTACCCTAAGCCTAAGACTAGTGTTGCCCTAGCCTAAGCTTAGGGTGCCCTAGCCTAAGCCTAGGGGTGCCCTAGCCTTAGGCTAGGGGAGCCCTAGCCTTAGCCAAAGCCTAGGGGTGCCCAAGCCTAAGCCTAGGAGTGCCCTAGCCTAACCCTAAGGTGCCCTAGCCTTAGGCTAGGGAAGCCCTTGCCTTAGCCTAAACCTAGGGGTGCCCTATCCTAAGCCTAGGGGTGCCCTATCCTAAGCCTAGGGGTGCCCCAACCTAAGGTTAGTGGTGCCATAACCTTAGGCTAGGGGATCCCTAGCCTTAGGCTAAATCTAGGGGTGCCCTAGCCTAATCCTAGGGGTGCCCTAGCCTAAGCTTAGGTGTGCCCTAGCCTAAGCCTAGGGGTGCCCTAGCCTAAGATTAGGGGTGCTCTAGCCTTAGGCTAGGGGAGCCCTAGCCTTAGCCTAAGCCTTGGGGTGCCCTAGCCTAAGCCTAGGGGTGCCCTAGCCTTAGGCTAAGGGAGCCCTAGCCTTAGCCAAGCATAGGGGTGCCCTAGCCTAAGCCTAGGGGTGCCCAAGCCTAAGACTAGGGGTGCCCTAGCATTAGGCTAGGGGAGCCCTAGCCTTAGCCTAAGCTAGGGGTTCCCTAGCCTAAGCCTAGGGGTGCCCTATCCTAAGCCTAGGGGTGCCCTAGCCTAAGCCAAGGGGTGCCCTAGCCTAAGCCTAGTGGTGCCCTAGCCTAAGACTAGTGGTGCCCTAGACTTAGGCTAGGGGAGCCCTAGACTTAGCCTAAGCCTAGTGATGCCCTAGCCTAAGCCTAGTGGTGGCCTAACCTTAGGCTAGGGGATCCCTAGCCTTAGGCTAATTCTAGGGGTGCCCTAGCCTAATCCTAGGGGTTCCCTAGCCTAAGCCTAGGTGTACCCTAGCCTAAGCCTAGGGGTGCCCTAGCCGAAGCCTAGGGGTGCCCTAGCCTTAGGCTAGGGAATCCCTATCCTTAGCTTAAGCCTAGGGGTGCCCTAGCCTAAGCCTAGGGGTGCCCTGGCACTAGCCTAAGCCTAGGGGTGCCTTAGCCTAAGCCTAGGGATGCCCAAGCCTAAGGCTAAGGGTGCCCTATCCTAAGCCTAGGGGTGCCCTAGCCTAAGGTTATTGGTGCCCTAACCTTAGGCTAGGGGAGCCCTAGCCTTTGCCTAAGCCTAGGGGTGCCCTAGCCTAAGCCTAGGGGTGCCCTAGCCTAAGCCTAGGGGTGCCCTAGCCTATACCTTGGGTTGCCCTAGCCTAAGCCAAGGGGTGGCCTAGCCTTAGGCTAGGGGAACCCTAGCCTTAGCCTAAGCCTAGGGGTGCCCTAGCCTAAGCCAAGGGGTGCCCTAGCCTTAGGCTAGGGGAACCCTAGCCTTAGCCTAAGCCTAGGGGTGCCCTAGCCTAAGCCTACGGGTGCCCTAGCCTAAGAATAGGGGTGCCCTAGCATTATGCTAGGGGAGCCCTAGCCTTATGCTAAGCATAGTCGTGCCCTAGCCTAAGCCTAGGGGTGTCCTAGTCTAAGCCTAGGGGTGCCCTAGCCTAAGTCTAGTGGTGCCCTAGCCTTAGGGTAGGGGAGCCCTAGCCTTAGCCTAAGCCTAGGGGTGCCCTGGCCTAAGAATAGGGGTGCCCTGACCTAAGCCTAGGGGTGCCCTAGCCTAAGGTTAGTGATGCCCTAACCTTAGGCTAGGGTATCCCTAGCCTTAGGCTAAATCTAGGGGTGCCCTAGCTTAATCCTAGGGGTGCCCTAGCCTAAGCTTAGGTGTGCCCTAGCGTAAGATTAGTGGTGCCCTAGCCTTAGGCTAGGAGAGTCCTAGCCTTAGCCTAAGCCTAGGGGTGCCCTAGCCTTAGGCTAGGGGAGCCCTAGCCTTAGCCTAAGCTAGGTGTTCCCTAGCCTAAGCCTAGGGGTGCCCTATCCTAAGCCTATGGGTGCCCTAGCCTAAGCCAAGGGGTGCCCTAGCCTAAGCCTAGGGGTGCCCTAGCCTAAGCCTAGTGGTGCCCTAGACTTAGGCTAGGGGAGCCCTAGACTTAGCCTAAGCCTAGGTGTGCCCTAGCCTAAGCCTAGTCGTGCCCTAACCTTAGGCTAGGGCATCCCTAGCCTTAGGCTAATTCGAGGGGTGCCCTAGCCTAATCCTAGGGGTGCCCTAGCCTAAGCCTAGGTGTACCCTAGCCTAAGCCTAGGGGTGCCCTAGCCGAAGCCGAGGGTTGCCCTAGCCTTAGGCTTGGGAATCCCTATCCTTAGCCTAAGCAAATGGGTGCCCTAGCCTAAGCCTAGGGGTGCCCTGGCACTAGCCTAAGCCTAGGTGTGCCATAGCCTAAGCATAGGGGTGCCCAAGTCTAAGCCTAAGGGTGCCCTAGCCTTAGGCTAGGGGAGCCCTAGCCTTAGGCTAGGGGAGCCCTAGCCTTAGCCTAAGCCTAGGGATCCCTAGCCTAAGCCTAGGTGTGCCCTAACCTAAGCCTAGGGGTGCCGTAGCCTAAGCCTAGGCGTTCCCTAGCCTTAGGGTAGGGAAACCCTAGCCTTAGCCTAAGCCTAGGGGTGCCCTAGCCTAAGCCTAGGGGTGCCCTATCCTAAGCCTAGGGGTGCCCTAGCCTAAGTTTAGTGGTTCCCTAACCTTAGGCTAGGGGATCCCTAGCCTTAGGCTAAATCTAGTGGTGCCCTAGCCTAATCCTAGGGGTGCCCTAGCCTAAGCCTAGGGGTGTCCTAGCCTAAGCCTACGGGTGCCCTAGCCTTAGGCTAGGGGAGCCCTAGCCTTATCCTAAGCCTAGGGGTGCCCTAGCCTAAGCCTAGGGGTGCCCTAGCCTTAGGCTAGTTGAGACATAGCCTTAGCCTAAGCTTGGGGTGCCCAAGCCTAAGCCTAGTGGTGCCCTAGCCTAAGCCAAGGGGTGCACTAGCCTAAGTCTAGGGGTGGCCTAGCGTAAGCCTAGGGGTGCCCTGGCACTAGCCTAAGCCTAGGGGTGCCATAGCCTAAGCATAGGGGTGCCCAAGCCTAAGCCTAAAGGTGCCCTAGGCGTAGGCTAGGGGAGCCCTAGCCTTAGCCTAAGCCTAGGGGTGCCCTAGCCTAAGCGTAGGTGTGTCCTAACCTAAGCCTAGGGGTTCCCTAGCCTAAGCCTAGGCGTTCCCAAGCCTTAGGCTAGGGAAACCCTAGCCTTAGCCTAAGCCTAGGGGTGCCCTAGCCTTAGCCTAGGGGTGTCCTAGCCTAAGCCTACGGGTGCCCTAGCCTTAGGCTAGTTGAGACATAGCCTTAGCCTAAGCTAGGGGTGCCCAAGCCTAAGCCTAATGGTGCCCTAGCCTAAGCCAAGGGGTGCCCTAGCCTAAGCCTAGGGGTGCCCTAGCCTAAGACTAGGGGTGCCCTAGCATTATGCTAGGGGAGCCCTAGCCTTATGCTAAGCCTATTTGTGCCCTAGCCTAAGCCTAGGGGTGCCCTAGCCTAAGCCTAGGGGTGCCTTATCCTAAGCCTAGGGGTGCCCTAGCCTAAGCCTAGGGGTGCCCTAGCCTAAGTCTAGGGGTGCCCTAGCCTTAGCCTAAGCCTAGGGGTGTCCTAGTGTAAGCCTAGGGGTGCCCTAGCCTAAGTCTAGGGGTGCCCTAGCCTTAGGGTAGGGGAGCCCTAGCCTTAGCTTACGCCTAGGGGTGCCCTGGCCTAAGAATAGGGGTGCCCTGGCCTAAGCCTAGGAGTGGCCTAGCCTAAGGTTAGTGGTGCCCTAACCTTAGGCTAGGGGATCCCTAGCCTTAGGCTAAATCTAGGGGTGCCCTAGCCTAATCCTAGGGGTGCCCTAAGCTAAGCTTAGGTGTGCCCTAGCCTAAGCCTAGGGGTGCCCTAGCCTAAGATTAGGGGAGCCCTAGCCTTAGCCTAAGCTAGGGGTTCCCTAGCCTAAGCCTAGGGGTGCCCTATCCTAAGCCTAGAGGTGCCCTAGCCTAAGCCTAGGGGTGCCCTAGCCTAAGCCTAGGGGTGCCCTAGCCTAAGCCTAGGGGTTCCCTAGCCTAAGCCTAGGGGTGCCCTATCCTAAGCCCAGGGGTGCCCTAGCCTAAGCCTAGGGGTGCCCTAGCCTAAGCCTACGGGTGCCCTAGCCTAAGCCTAGTGGTGCCCTAGACTTGGGCTTGGGGAGCCCTAGACTTAGCCTAAGCTTAGGGGTGCCCTATCCTAAGCCTAGTGGTGCCCTAACCTTAGGCTAGGGAATCCCTATCCTTAGCCTAAGCCTAGGGGTGCCCAAGCCTAAGCCTAGGGGTGCCCTGGCACTACCCTAAGCCTAGGGGTGCCATAGCCTAAGCATAGGGGTGCCCAAGCCTAAGCCTAAGGGTGCCCTAGCCTTAGTCTAGGGGAGCCCTAGCCTTAGCCTAAGCCTAGGGGTGCCTAGCCTAAGCCTAGGGGTGCCCTAGCCTAAGCCTAGGGGTGCCATAGCCTAAGCCTAGGGGTGCCCAAGCCTAAGCCTAAGGGTGCCCTAGTCTAAGCCTAGGGGTGCCCTAGCCTAAGCTTAGGGGTTCCCGAGCCTTAGGCTAGGGGACCCCTAGCCTTAGCCTAAGCCTAGTGGTGCCCTAACCTAAACCTAGGGGTGACCTAGCCTAAGCTTAGGGGTGCCCTAGCCTAAGCCTAGGGGTACCTTAGCCTTAGGCTAGGGGAGCCCTAGTCTTAGCCTAAGTCTAGGGGTGCCCTAGCCTAAGCCTAGGGGTGCCCTAGCCTAAGCCTAGGGGTGCCTTAGCCTTATGCTAGGGGAGCCCTAGCCTTAGCTTAAGCTTAGGGGTGCCCTAACCTAAGCAGAGGGGTGCCCAAACCTAAGCCTTCGGGTGCCCTAGCCTTAGGCTAGGGGAGCCCTAGACTTATCCTACGCCTAGGGGTGCCCTAGCCTAAGCCTAGGGGTACCATAACGTAAGCCTAGGGGTGCCCAAGCCTAAGCCTAAGGGTGCCCTAGCGTTAGGCTAGGGGAGCGCTAGCGTAAAACTAAGCCTAGTGGTGCACTAGCCTAAGTCTAGGGGTGCCCTACCCTAAGCCTAGGGGTGCCCTAGCCTTAGGCTAGGGGAGCCCTAGCCTTAGCCTAAGCCTAGGGGTGCCCTAGCCTTAGGCTAGGGGAGCCCTAGCCTTAGCTTAAGCCTAGGGGTGCCCTAGACTAAGCCTAGGGGTGCCGTAGCCGAAGCCTAGGGGTGCCCTAGCCTAAGCCTAGGGGTGCCCAAGCCTAAGCCTAAGGGTGTCCTAGCCTTAGGCTAGGGGAGCCCTACCCTAAGCCTAGGGGTGCCCAAGCCTAAGCCTAAGAGTGCCCTTGCCTAACCCTAGGGGTGCCCTAGCCTTAGCCAAAGCCTAGGGGTGCCCTAGCCTAAGCCTAGGGTTGCCTTAGCCTTAGGCGAGGGGAGTCCTAGCCTTAGCCTAAGCCGATGGGTGCCCTAGCCTAAGCCTAGGAGTGCCCTATCCTAAGCCTAGGGGTGCCCTAGCCTAAGTCTAGGGGTGCCCTAGCCTAAGCGTAGGGGTGCCCTAGCTTAAGCCTAGGGGTGCCCTAGCCTAAGCCTAGGTGTGCCATAGCCTAAGCCTAGGGGAGCCCTAGACTTAACCTAAGCCTAGGGGTGCCTTAGCCTTAGGCGAGGGGAGTCCTAGCCTTAGCCTAAGCCGACGGGTGCCCTAGCCTAAGCCTAGGAGTGCCCTATCCTAAGCCTAGGGGTGCCCTAGCCTAAGTCTAGGGGTGCCCTAGCCTAAGCGTAGGGGTGCCCTAGCTTAAGCCTAGGGGTGCCCTAGCCTAAGCCTAGGGGTGCCATAGCCTAAGCCTAGGGGAGCCCTAGACTTAACCTAAGCCTAGGGGTGCCCTAGCCTAATACTTGTGGTGCCCTAGCCTAAGCCTAGGTGTACCCTAGCCTAAGCCTAGGGGTGCCCAAGCCTAAGCCTAAGGGTGTCCTAGCCTTAGGCTAGGGGAGCCCTACCCTAAGCCTAAGACTAGTGTTGCCCTAGCCTAAGCCTAGGGTGCCCTAGCCTAAGCCTAGGGGTGCCCTAGCCTTAGGCCAGGGGAGCCCTAGCCTTAGCCAAAGCCTAGGGGTGCCCAAGCCTAAGCTAGGGAGCCTAACCCTAAGGTGCCCTAGCCTTAGGCTAGGGAAGCCCTTGCCTTAGCCTAAACCTAGGGGTGCCCTATCCTAAGCCTAGGGGTGCCCTATCCTAAGCCTAGGGGTGCCCTAGCCTAAGGTTAGTGGTGCCCTAACCTTAGGCTAGGGTATCCCTAGCCTTAGGCTAAATCTAGGGTTGCCCTAGCCTAATCCTAGGGGTGCCCAAGCCTAAGCTTAGGTATGCCCTAGCCTAAGCCTAGGGTTGCCCTAGCCTAAGATTAGGGGTGCTCTAGCCTTAGGCTAGGGGAGCCCTAGCCTTAGCCTAAGCCTAGGGGTGCCCAAGCCTAAGCCTAGGAGTGCGCTAGCCTAACCCTAAGGTGCCCTAGCCTTAGGCTAGGGAAGCCCTTGCCTTAGCCTAAACCTAGGGGTGCCCTATCCTAAGCCTAGGGGTGCCCTATCCTAAGCCTAGGGGTGCCCTAGCCTAAGGTTAGTGGTGCCCTAACCTTAGGCTAGGGGATCCCTAGCCTTAGGCTAAATCTAGGGGTGCCCTAGCCTAATCCTAGGGATGCCCTAGCCTAAGCTTAGGTGTGCCCTAGCCTAAGCCTAGGGGTGCCCTAGCCTAAGATTAGGGGTGCCCTAGCCTTAGGCTAGGGGAGCCCTAGCCTTAGCCTAAGCCTAGGGGTGCCCTAGCCTAAGCCTAGGGGTGCCCTAGCCTTAGGCTAGGGGAGCCCTAGCCTTAGCCTAAGCTAGGGGTTCCCTAGCCTAAGCCTAGGGGTGTCCTATCCTAAGCCTAGGGGTGCCCTAGCCTAAGCCTAGGGGTGCCCTAGCCTAAGCCTAGTGGTGCCCTAGCCTAAGACTAGTGGTGCCCTAGCCTTAGGCTAATTCTAGGGGTGCCCTAGCCTAATCCTAGGGGTTCCCTAGCCTAAGCCTAGGTATACCCTAGCCTAAGCCTAGGGGTGCCCTAGCCGAAGCCTAGGGGTGCCCTAGCCTTATGCTAGGGAATCCCTATCCTTAGCCTAAGCCTAGGGGTGCCCTAGCCTAAGCCTAGGGGTGCCCTGGCACTAGCCTAAGCCTAGGGGTGCATTAGCCTAAGCCTAGGGGTGCCCTAGCCTAAGCCTAGGGGTGCCCTAGCCTATACCTAGGGTTGCCCTAGCCTAAGCCAAGGGGTGCCCTAGCTTTAGGCTAGGGGAACCTTAGCCTTAGCCTAAGCCTAGGGGTGCCCTAGCCTAAGCCAAGGGGTGCCCTAGCCTTAGGCTAGGGGAACCCTAGCCCTAGTCTAAGCCTAGGGGTGCCCTAGCCTAAGCCTAGGGGTGCCCTAGCCTAAGCCTAGGGGTGCCCTAGCATTATGCTAGGGGAGCCCTAGCCTTATGCTAAGCATAGTCGTGCCCTAGCCTAAGCCTAGGGGTGTCCTAGTCTAAGCCTAGGGGTGCCCTAGCCTAAGTCTAGGGGTGCCCTAGCCTTAGGGTAGGGGAGCCCTAGCCTTAGCCTAAGCCTAGGGGTGCCCTGGCCTAAGAATAGGGGTGCCCTGGCCTAAGCCTAGGGGTGCCCTAGCCTAAGGTTAGTGATGCCCTAACCTTAGGCTAGGGGATCCCTAGCCTTAGGCTAAATCTAGGGGTGCCCTAGCTTAATCCTAGGGGTGCCCTAGCCTAAGCTTAGGTGTGCCCTAGCCTAAGCCTAGGGGTGCCCTAGCCTAAGATTAGTGGTGCCCTAGCCTTAGGCTAGGTGAGTCCTAGCCTTAGCCTAAGCCTAGGGGTGCCCTAGCCTTAGGCTAGGCGAGCCCTAGCCTTAGCCTAAGCTAGGTGTTCCCTAGCCTAAGCCTAGGGGTGCCCTATCCTAAGCCTATGGGTGCCCTAGCCTAAGCCAAGGGGTGCCCTAGCCTAAGCCTAGGGGTGCCCTAGCCTAAGCCTAGTGGTGCCCTAACCTTAGGCTAGGGCATCCCTAGACTTAGGCTAATTCGAGGGGTGCCCTAGCCTAATCCTAGGGGTGCCCTAGCCTAAGCCTTGGGGTGCCCTAGCCTTAGGCTGTGGGAGCCCTAGCCTTAGCCTAAACTAGGGGTGCCCTAGCCTACGCCTAGGGGTGCCCTAGCATAAGCCTTGGGGTGCCCTAGCCTAAGCCTAGGGGTACCTTAGCATTAGGCTAGGGGAGCCCTAGTCTTAGCCTAAGTCTAGGGGTGCCCTAGCCTAAGCCTAGGGGTGCCCTAGCCTAAGCCTAGTGGTGGCTTAGCCTTATGCTCGGGGAGCCCTAGTCTTAGCTTAAGCTTAGGGGTGCCCTAACCTAAGCAGAGGGGTGCCCAAGCCTAAGCCTAGGGGTGCCCTAGCCTTAGTCTAGGGGAGCCCTAGACTTAGCCTAAGCCTAGGGGTGCCCTAGCCTAAGCCTAGGGGTACCATAACTTAAGCCTAGGGGTGCCCAAGCCTAAGCCTAAGGGTGCCCTAGCCTAAGTCTAGGGGTGCCCTACCCTAAGCCTAGGAGTGCCCTAGCCTTAGGCTAGGGGAGCCCTAGCCTTAGCCTAAGCCTAGGGGTGCCCTAGTCTTAGGCTAGGGGAGCCCTAGCCTTAGCTTAAGCCTAGGGGTGCCCTAGCCTAAGCCTAGGGGTGCCGTAGCCTAAGCCTAGGGGTGCCCTAGCCTAAGCCTAGGGGTGCCCAAGCCTAAGCCTAAGGGTGTCCTAGCCTTAGGCTAGGGGAGCCCTAGCCTTAGCCTAAGCCTAGGGGTGCCCAAGCCTAAGCCTAAGAGTGCCCTTGCCTAACCCTAGGGGTGCCCTAGCCTTAGCCAAAGCCTAGGGGTGCCCTAGCCTAAGCCTAGGGTTGCCTTAGCCTTAGGCGAGGGGAGTCCTAGCCTTAGCCTAAGCCGACGGGTGCCCTAGCCTAAGCCTAGGAGTGCCCTATCCTAAGCCTAGGGGTGCCCTAGCCTAAGTCTAGGGGTGCCCTAGCCTAAGCGTAGGGGTGCCCTAGCTTAAGCTAGGGGTGCCCTAGCCTAAGCCTAGGGGTGCCATAGCCTAAGCCTAGGGGAGCCCTAGACTTAACCTAAGCCTAGGGGTGCCCTAGCCTAATAATTGTGGTGCCCTAGCCTAAGCCTAGGTGTACCCTAGCCTAAGCCTAGGGGTGCCCTAGCCTTAGTCTAGGCGAGCCCTAGCTTTAGCCTAAGCCTAGGGGTGCCCTAGCCTAAGCCTAGGGGTGCCCTAGCCTAAGCCTAGGGGTGCCCTAGCCTAAGGTTAGTGGTGCCCTAACCTTAGGCTAGGGGATCCCTAGCCTTAGGCTAAATCTAGGGGTGCCCTAGCCTATTCCTAGGGGTGCCCTAGGCTAAGCTTAGGTGTGCCCTAGCCTAAGCCTAGGGGTGCCCTAGCCTAAGATTAGGAGTGCAATAGCCTTAGGCTAGGGGAGCCCTAGCCTTAGCCTAAGCCTTGGGGTGCCCTAGCCTAAGCCTAGGGGTGCCCTAGCCTAAGCCTAGGGGTGCCTTAGCCTTAGGCTAGGGGAGCCCTAGCCTTAGCTTAAGCTTAGGGGAGCCCTAGCCTTAGCTTAAGCCTAGGGGTGCCCTAGCCTAAGCCTAGGGGTGCACTAGCCTTAGGCTAGGGGAGCCCTAGCCTTAGCTTAAGCCTAGGGGTGCCCTAGCCTAAGCCTAGGGGTGCACTAGCCTAAGCCTAGGGGTGCCAAGCCTAAGCCTAAGGGTGTCCTAGCCTTAGGCTAGGGGAGCCCTACCCTAAGCCTAAGACTAGTGTTGCCCTAGCCTAAGCCTAGGGTGCCCTAGCCTAAGCCTAGGGGTGCCCTTGCCTTAGGCTAGGGGAGCCCTAGCCTTAGCCAAAGCCTAGGGGTGCCCAAGGCTAAGCCTAGGAGTGCCCTAGCCTAACCCTAAGGTGCCCTAGCCTTAGGCTAGGGAAGCCCTTGCCTTAGCCTAAACCTAGGGGTGCCCTATCCTAAGCCTAGGGGTGCCCTATCCTAAGCCTAGGGGTGCCCTAGCCTAAGGTTAGTGGTGCCCTAACCTTAGGCTAGGGGATCCCTAGCCTTAGGCTAAATCTAGGGGTGCCCTAGCCTAATCCTAGGGGTGCCCTAGCCTAAGCTTAGGTGTGCCCTAGCCTAAGCCTAGGGGTGCCCTAGCCTAAGATTAGGGGTGCCCTAGCCTTTGGCTAGGGGAGCCCTAACCATAGCCTAAGCCTTGGGGTGCCCTAGCCTAAGCCTAGGGGTGTCCTAGCCTTAGGCTAAGGGAGCCCTAGCCTTAGCCAAAGCCTAGGGGTGCCCAAGCCTAAGCCTAGGAGTGCGCTAGCCTAACCCTAAGGTGCCCTAGCCTTAGGCTAGGGAAGCCCTTGCCTTAGCCTAAACCTAGGGGTGCCCTATCCTAAGCCTAGGGGTGCCCTATCCTAAGGCTAGGGGTGCCCTAGCCTAAGGTTAGTGGTGCCCTAACCTTAGGCTAGGGGATCCTTAGCCTTAGGTTAACTCTAGGGGTGCCCTAGCCTAATCCTAGGGGTGCCCTAGCCTAAGCTTAGATGTGCCCTAGCCTAAGCCTAGGGGTGCCCTAGCCTAAGATTAGGGGTGCCCTAGCCTTAGGCTAGGGGAGCCCTAGCCTTAGCCTAAGCCTAGGGGTGCCCTAGCCTAAGCCTAGGGGTGCCCTAGCCTTAGGCTAGGGGAGCCCTAGCCTTAGCCTAAGCTAGGGGTTCCCTAGCCTAAGCCTAGGGGTGCCTTAGCCTTAGGCTAGGGGAGCCCTAGCCTTAGCTTAAGCTTAGGGGTGCCCTAACCTAAGCAGAGGGGTGCCCAAGCCTAAGCCTAGGGGTGCCCTAGCCTTAGGCTAGGGGAGCCCTAGACTTAGCCTACCTAGGGGTGCCCTAGCCTAAGCCTAGGGGTACCATAACGTAAGCCTAGGGGTGCCCTAGCCTAAGCCTAGGGGTGCCCTAGCCTAAGCCTAGTGGTGCCCTAGCCTAAGACTAGTGGTGCCCTAGACTTAGGCTAGGGGAGCCCTAGACTTAGCCTAAGCCTAGTGATGCCCTAGCCTAAGGCTAGTGGTGGCCTAACCTTAGGCTAGGGGATACCTAGCCTTAGGCTAATTCTAGGGGTGCCCTAGCCTAATCCTAGGGGTTCCCTAGCCTAAGCCTAGGTGTACCCTAGCCTAAGCCTAGGGGTGCCCTGGCCTAAGAATAGGGGTGCCCTGGCCTAAGCCTAGGGGTGCTCTAGCCTAAGGTTAGTGATGTCCTAACCTTAGGCTAGGGGATCCCTAGTCTTAGGCTAAATCTAGGGGTGCCCTAGCTTAATCCTAGGGGTGCCCTAGCCTAAGCTTAGGTGTGCCCTAGCCTAAGCCTAGGGGTGCCCTAGCCTAAGATTAGTGGTGCCCTAGCCTTAGGCTAGGAGAGTCCTAGCCTTAGCCTAAGCCTAGGGGTGCCCTAGCCTTAGGCTAGGGGAGCCCTAGCCTTAGCCTAAGCTAGGTGTTCCCTAGCCTAAGCCTAGGCGTGCCCTATCCTAAGCCTATGGGTGCCCTAGCCTAAGCCAAGGGGTGCCCTAGCCTAAGCCTAGGGGTGCCCTAGCCTAAGCCTAGTGGTGCCCTAGACTTAGGCTAGGGGAGCCCTAGACTTAGCCTAAGCCTAGGTGTGCCCTAGCCTAAGCCTAGTGGTGCCCTAACCTTAGGCTAGGGCATCCCTACCCTTAGGCTAATTCGAGGTGTGCCCTAGCCTAATCCTAGGGGTGCCCTAGCCTAAGCCTAGGTGTACCCTAGTCTAAGCCTAGGGGTGCCCTAGCCGAAGCCGAGGGTTGCCCTAGCCTTAGTCTTGGGAATCCCTATCCTTAGCCTAAGCAAATGGGTGCCCTAGCCTAAGCCTAGGGGTGCCCTGGCACTAGCCTAAGCATAGGGGTGCCATAGCCTAAGCATAGGGGTGCCCAAGCCTAAGCCTAAGGGTGCCCTAGCCTTAGGCTAGGGGAGCCCTAGCCTTAGCCTAAGCCCAGGGGTGCCCTAGCCTAAGCCTAGGGGTACCCTGGCACTAGCCTAAGCCTAGGGGTGCCTTAGCCTAAGCCTAGGGATGCCCAAACCTAAGGCTAAGGGTGCCCTATCCTAAGCCTAGGGGTGCCCTAGCCTAAGGTTATTGGTGCCCTAACCTTAGGCTAGGGGAGCCCTAGCCTTAGCCTAAGCCTAGGGGTGCCCTAGCCTAAGCATAGGGGTGCCCTAGCCTATACCTAGGGTTGCCCTAGCCTAAGCCAAGAGGTGCCCTAGCCTTAGGCTAGGGGAACCCTAGCCTTAGCCTAAGCCTAGGGGTGCCCTAGCCTAAGCCTAGGGGTGCCCTAGCCTAAGCCTAGGGGTGCCCTAGCATTATGCTAGGGGAGCCCTAGCCTTATGCTAAGCATAGTCGTGCCCTAGCCTAAGCCTAGGGGTGTCCTAGTCGAATCCTAGGGGTGCCCTAGCCTAAGTCTAGGGGTGCCCTAGCCTTAGGGTAGGGGAGCCCTAGCCTTAGCCTAAGCCTAGGGGTGCCCTGGCCTAAGAATAGGGGTGCCCTGGCCTAAGCCTAGGGGTGCCCTAGCCTAAGGTTAGTGATGCCCTAACCTTAGGCTAGGGGATCCCTAGCCTTAAGCTAAATCTAGGGGTGCCCTAGCTTAATCCTAGGGGTGCCCTAGCCTAAGCTTAGGTGTGCCCCAGCCTAAGCCTAGGGGTGCCCTAGCCTAAGATTAGTGGTGCCCTAGCCTTAGGCTAGGAGAGTCCTAGCCTTAGCCTAAGCCTAGGGGTGCCCTAGCCTTAGGCTAGGGGAGCCCTAGCCTTAGCCTAAGCTAGGTGTTCCCTAGCCTAAGCCTAGGGGTGCCCTATCCTAAGCCTATGGGTGCCCTAGCCTAAGCCAAGGGGTGCCCTAGCCTAAGCCTAGGGGTGCCCTAGCCTAAGCCTAGTAGTGCCCTAGACTTAGGCTAGGGGAGCCCCAGACTTAGCCTAAGCCTAGGTGTGCCCTAGCCTAAGCCTAGTGGTGCCCTAACCTTAGGCTAGGGCATCCCTAGCCTTAGGCTAATTCGAGGGGTGCCCTAGCCTAATCCTAGGGGTGCCCTAGCCTAAGCCTAGGTGTACCCTAGCCTAAGCCTAGGGGTGCCCTAGCCTAAGCCTAGGTGTGCCCTAACCTAAGCCTAGGGGTGCTGTAGCCTAAGCCTAGGCGTTCCCTAGCCTTCGGGTAGGGAGACCCTAGCCTTAGCCTAAGCCTAGGGGTGCCCTAGCCTAAGCCTAGGGGTGCCCTATCCTAAGCCTAGGGGTGACCTAGCCTAAGGTTAGTGGTGCCCTAACCTTAGGCTAGGGGATCCCTAGCTTTAGGCTAATTCGAGGGGTGCCCTAGCCTAATCCTAGGGGTGCCCTAGCCTAAGCCTAGGTGTACCCTAGCCTAAGCCTTAGGGTGCCCTAGCCGAAGCCTAGGGGTGCCCTAGCCTTAGGCTAGGGAATCCCTATCCTTAGCCTAAGCCTAGGGGTGCCCTAGCCTAAGCCTAGGGGTGCCCTGACACTAGCCTAAGCCTAGGGGTGCCATAGCCTAAGCATAGGGGTGCCCAAGCCTAAGCCTAAGGGTGCCCTAGGCGTAGACTAAGGGAGCCCTAGCCTTAGCCTAAGCCTAGGGGTGCCCTAGCCTAAGCCTAGGTGTGCCCTAACCTAAGCCTAGGGGTTCCCTAGCCTGAGCCTAGGCGTTCCCAAGCCTTAGGCTAGGGAAACCCTAGCCTTAGCCTAAGCCTAGGGGTGCCCTAGCCTAAGCCTAGGGGTGTCCTAGCCTAAGCCTACGGGTGCCCTAGCCTTAGGCTAGGGGAGCCCTAGCCTTAGCCTAAGCCTAGGGGTGCCCTAGCCTAAGCCTGGGGCTGCCCTAGCCTTAGGCTAGTTGAGACATAGCCTTAGCCTAAGCTAGGGGTGCCCAAGCCAAAGCCTAGTGGTGCCCTAGCCTAAGCCAAGGGGTGCCCTAGCCTAAGCCTAGGGGTGCCCTAGCCTAAGCCTAGGGGTGCCCTAGCATTATGCTAGGGGAGCCCTAGCCTTATGCTAAGCCTATTTGTGCCCTAGCCTAAGCCTAGGGGTGCCCTAGCCTAAGCTTAGGGGTGCCCTATCCTAAGTCTAGGGGTGCCCTAGCCTAAGCCTAGGGGTGCCCTAGCCTAAATCTAGGGGTGCCCTAGCCTTAGCCTAAGCCTAGGGGTGTCCTAGTGTAAGCCTAGGGGTGCCCTAGCCTAAGTCTAGGGGTGCCCTAGCCTTAGGGTAGGGGAGCCCTAGCCTTAGCCTACGCCTAGGGGTGCCCTGGCCTAAGAATAGGGGTGCCCTGGCCTATGCCTAGGGTTGCCCTAGCCTAAGGTTAGTGGTGCCCTAACCTTAGGCTAGGGGATCCCTAGCCGTAGGCTAAATCTAGGGGTGCCCTAGCCTAATCCTAGGGGTGCCCTAGCCTAAGCTTAGGTGTGCCCTAGCCTAAGCCTAGGGATGTCCTAGCCTAAGATTAGGGGTGCCCTAGCCTTAGGCTAGGGGAGCCCTAGCCTTAGCCTAAGCCTAGGGGTGCCCTAGCCTAAGCCTAGGGGTGCCCCAACCTTAGGCTAGGGGAGCCCTAGCCTTAGCCTAAGCCTAGGGGTGCCCTAGCCTTAGGCTAGGGGAGCCCTAGCCTTAGCCTAAGCTAGGGGTTCCCTAGCCTAAGCCTAGGGGTGCCCTATCATAAGCCTAGGGGTGCCCTAGCCTCAGCCTAGGGGTGCCCTAGCCTAAGCCTAGTGGTGCCCTAGCCTAAGACTAGTGGTGCCCTAGACTTACGCTAGGGGAGCCCTAGACTTAGCCTAAGCCTAGTGATGCCCTAGCCTAAGCCTAGTGGTGGCCTAACCTTAGGCTAGGGGATCCCTAGCCTTAGGCTAATTCTAGGGGTGCCCTAGCCTAATCCTAGGGGTTCCCTAGCCTAAGCCTAGGTGTACCCTAGCCTAAGCCTAGGGGTGCCCTAGCCGAAGCCTAGGGGTCCCCTAGCCTTAGGCTAGGGAATCCCTATCCTTAGCCTAAGCCTAGGGGTGCCCTAGCCTAAGCCTAGGGGTGCCCTGGCACTAGCCTAAGCCTAGGGGTGCCTTAGCCTAAGCCTAGGGATGCCCAAGCCTAAGGCTAAGGGTGCCCTATGCTAAGCCTAGGGGTGTCCTAGCCTAAGGTTATTGGTGCCCTAACCTTAGGCTAGGGGAGCCCTAGCCTTAGCCTAAGCCTAGGGGTGCCCTAGCCTAAGCATAGGGGTGCCCTAGCCTATAGCTAGGGTTGCCCTAGCCTAAGTCAAGAGGTGCCCTAGCCTTAGGCTAGGAGAGTCCTAGCCTTAGCCTAAGCCTAGGGGTGCCCTAGCCTTAGGCTAGGGGAGCCCTAGCCTTAGCCTAATCTAGGTGTTCCCTAGCCTAAGCCTAGGGGTGCCCTATCCTAAGCCTATGGGTGCCCTAGCCTAAGCCAAGGGGTGCCCTAGCCTAAGCTTAGGGGTTCCCTAGCCTAAGCCTAGTAGTGCCCTAGACTTAGGCTAGGGGAGCCCCAGACTTAGCCTAAGCCTAGGTGTGCCCTAGCCTAAGCCTAGTGGTGCCCTAACCTTAGGCTAGGGCATCCCTAGCCTTAGGCTAATTCGAGGGGTGCCCTAGCCTAATCCTAGGGGTGCCCTAGCCTAAGCCTAGGTGTACCCTAGCCTAAGCCTAGGGGTGCCCTAGCCTAAGCCTAGGTGTGCCCTAACCTAAGCCTAGGGGTGCTGTAGCCTAAGCCTAGGCGTTCCTTACCTTAGGGTAGGGAGACCCTAGCCTTAGTCTAAGCCTAGGGGTGCCCTAGCCTAAGCCTAGGGGTGCCCTATCCTAAGCCTAGGGGTGACCTAGCCTAAGGTTAGTGCTGCCCTAACCTTAGGCTAGGGGATCCCTAGCCTTAGGCTAAATCTAGGGGTGCCATAGCCTAAGCCTAGGGGTGCCCTAGCCTTAGGCTAGGGGAGCCCTAGCCTTAGCCTAAGCTAGGGGTTCCCTAGCCTAAGCCTAGGGGTGCCCTATCATAAGCCTAGGGGTGCCCTAGCCTCAGCCTAGGGGTGCCCTAGCCTAAGCCTAGGGGTGCCCTACCCTAATCTTAGGGGTGCCCTAGCCTAAGCCTAGTGGTGCCCTAGACTTAGGCTAGGGGAGCCCTAGACTTAGCCTAAGCCTAGGGGTGCCCTAGCCTAAGCCTAGTGGTGCCCTAACCTTAGGCTAGGGGATCTATAGCTTTAGGCTAATTCGAGGGGTGCCCTAGCCTAATCCTAGGGGTGCCCTAGCCTAAGCCTAGGTGTATCCTAGCCTAAGCCTTAGGGTGCCCTAGCCGAAGCCTAGGGGTGCCCTAGCCTTAGGCTAGGGAATCCCTATCCTTAGCCTAAGCCTAGGGGTGCCCTAGCCTAAGCCTAGGGGTGCCCTGGCACTAGCCTAAGCCTAGGGGTGCCATAGCCTAAGCATAGGGGTGCCCAAGCCTAAGCCTAAGGGTGCCCTAGGCGTAGACTAAGGGAGCCCTAGCCTTAGCCTAAGCCTAGGGGTGCCCTAGCCTAAGCCTAGGTGTGCCCTAACCTAAGCCTAGGGGTTCCCTAGCCTAAGCCTAGGCGTTCCCAAGCCTTAGGCTAGGGAAACCCTAGCCTTAGCCTAAGCCTAGGGGTGCCCTAGCCTAAGCCTAGGGGTGTCCTAGCCTAAGCCTACGGGTGCCCTAGCCTTAGGCTAGGGGAGCCCTAGCCTTAGCCTAAGCCTAGGGGTGCCCTAGCCTAAGCCTAGGGGTGCCCTAGCCTTAGGCTAGTTGAGACATAGCCTTAGCCTAAGCTAGGGGTGCCCAAGCCAAAGCCTAGTGGTGCCCTAGCCTAAGCCAAGGGGTGCCCTAGCCTAAGCCTAGGGGTGCCCTAGCCTAAGCCTAGGGGTGCCCTAGCATTATGCTAGGGGAGCCCTAGCCTTATGCTAAGCCTATTTGTGCCCTAGCCTAAGCCTAGGGGTGCCCTAGCCTAAGCTTAGGGGTGCCCTATCCTAAGTCTAGGGGTGCCCTAGCCTAAGCCTAGGGGTGCCCTAGCCTAAATCTTGGGGTGCCCTAGCCTTAGCCTAAGCCTAGGCGTGTCCTAGTGTAAGCCTAGGGGTGCCCTAGCCTAAGTCTAGGGGTGCCCTAGCCTTAGGGTAGGGGAGCCCTAGCCTTAGCCTACGCCTAGGGGTGC
Source organism: Tenrec ecaudatus (assembly GCF_050624435.1). Classification (NCBI taxonomy): domain Eukaryota; kingdom Metazoa; phylum Chordata; class Mammalia; order Afrosoricida; family Tenrecidae; genus Tenrec; species Tenrec ecaudatus. The sequence goes on from NW_027459372.1 coordinate 111,924, forward strand.
CCTGGCCTAAGAATAGGGGTGCCCTGGCCTATGCCTAGGGGTGCCCTAGCCTAAGGTTAGTGGTGCCCTAACCTTAGGCTAGGGGATCCCTAGCCGTAGGCTAAATCTAGGGGTGCCCTAGCCTAATCCTAGGGGTGCCCTAGCCTAAGCTTAGGTGTGCCCTAGCCTAAGCCTAGGGATGCCCTAGCCTAAGATTAGGGGTGCCCTAGCCTTAGGCTAGGGGAGCCCTAGCCTTAGCCTAAGCCTAGGGCTGCCCTAGCCTAAGCCTAGGGGTGCCCCAGCCTTAGGCTAGGGGAGCCCTAGCCTTAGCCTAAGCCTAGGGGTGCCCTAGCCTAAGCCAAGGGGTGCCCTAGCCTTAGGCTAGGGGAACCCTAGCCTTACCTAAGCCTAGGGGTGCCCTAGCCTAAGCCTAGGGGTTCCCTAGCCTAAGCCTAGGGGTGCCCTAGCATTATGCTAGGGGAGCCCTAGCCTTATGCTAAGCATAGTCGTGCCCTAGCCTAAGCCTAGGGGTGTCCTAGTCGAATCCTAGGGGTGCCCTAGCCTAAGTCTAGGGGTGCCCTAGCCTTAGGCTAATTCGAGGGGTGCCCTAGCCTAATCCTAGGGGTGCCCTAGCCTAAGCCTAGGTGTACCCTAGCCTAAGCCTAGGGGTGCCCTAGCCGAAGCCGAGGGTTGCCCTAGCCTTAGGTTTGGGATCCCTATCCTTAGCCTAAGCAAATGGGTGCCCTAGCCTAAGCCTAGGGGTGCCCTGGCACTAGCCTAAGCCTAGGGGTGCCATAGCCTAAGCATAGGAGTGCCCAAGCCTAAGCCTAAGCCTAGGGGTGCCCTAGCCTAAGCCTAGGTGTGCCCTAACCTAAGCCTAGGGGTGCCCTAGCCTAAGCCTAGGCGTTCCCTAGCCTTAGAGTAGGGAATCCCTATCCTTAGCCTAAGCCTAGGGGTGCCCTAGCCTAAGCCTAGGGGTGCCCTGGCACTAGCCTAAGCCTAGGGGTGCCTTAGCCTAAGCCTAGGGATGCCCAAGCCTAAGGCTAAGGGTGCCCTATCCTAAGCCTAGGGGTGCCCTAGCCTAAGGTTATTGGTGCCCTAACCTTACGCTAGGGGAGCCCTAGCCTTAGCCTAAGCCTAGGGGTGCCCTAGCCTAAGCATAGGGGTGCCCTAGCCTATACCTAGGGTTGCCCTAGCCTAAGCCAAGAGGTGCCCTAGCCTTAGGCTAGGGGAACCCTAGCCTTAGCCTAAGCCTAGGGGTGCCCTAGCCTAAGCCAAGGGGTGCCCTAGCCTTAGGCTAGGGGAACCCTAGCTTTAGCCTAAGCTTGGGGTGCCCTAGCCTAAGCCTAGGGGTGCCCTAGCCTAAGCCTAGGGGTGCCCTAGCATTATGCTAGGGGAGCCCTAGCCTTATGCTAAGCATAGTCGTGCCCTAGCCTAAGCCTAGGGGTGTCCTAGTCGAATCCTAGGGGTGCCCTAGCCTAAGTCTAGGGTGCCCTAGCCTTAGGGTAGGGGAGCCCTAGCCTTAGCCTAAGCCTAGGGGTGCCCTGGCCTAAGAATAGGGGTGCCCTGGCCTAAGCCTAGGGGTGCCCTAGCCTAAGGTTAGTGATGCCCTAACCTTAGGCTAGGGGATCCCTAGCCTTAGGCTAAATCTAGGGGTGCCCTAGCTTAATCCTAGGGGTGCCCTAGCCTAAGCTTAGGTGTGCCCCAGCCTAAGCCTAGGGGTGCCCTAGCCTAAGATTAGTGGTGCCCTAGCCTTAGGCTAGGAGAGTCCTAGCCTTAGCCTAAGCCTAGGGGTGCCCTAGCCTTAGGCTAGGGGAGCCCTAGCCTTAGCCTAAGCTAGGTGTTCCCTAGCCTAAGCCTAGGGGTGCCCTATCCTAAGCCTATGGGTGCCCTAGCCTAAGCCAAGGGGTGCCCTAGCCTAAGCCTAGTGGTGCCCTAACCTTAGGCTAGGGCATACCTAGCCTTAGGCTAATTCGAGGGGTGCCCTAGCCTAATCCTATGGGTGCCCTAGCCTAAGCCTAGGTGTACCCTAGCCTAAGCCTAGGGGTGCCCTAGCCGAAGCCGAGGGTTGCCCTAGCCTTAGGCTTGAGAATCCCTATCCTTAGCCTAAGCAAATGGGTGCCCTAGCCTAAGCCTAGGGGTGCCCTGGCACTAGCCTAAGCCTAGGGGTGCCATAGCCTAAGCATAGGGGTGCCCAAGCCTAAGCCTAAGGGTGCCCTAGCCTTAGGCTAGGGGAGCACTAGCCTTAGCCTAAGCCTAGGGGTGCCCTAGCCTAAGCCTAGGTGTGCCCTAACCTAAGCCTAGGGGTGCCCTAGCCTAAGCCTAGGCGTTCCCTAGCCTTAGGGTAGGGAAACCCTAGCCTTAGCCTAAGCCTAGGGGTGCCCTAGCCTAAGCCTAGGGGTGCCCTATCCTAAGCCTATGGGTGCCCTAGCTTAAGATTAGGGGTGCCCTAGCCTTAGGCTAGGAGAGTCCTAGCCTTAGCCTAAGCCTAGGGGTGCCATAGCCTAAGCCTAGGGGTGCCCTAGCCTTAGGCTAGGGGAGCCCTAGCCTTAGCCTAAGCCTAGGTGTGCCTTAGCTTAAGCCAAGGGGTGCCCTATCCTAAGCCTATGTGTACCCTAGCCTAAGCCTAGGGGTGCCCTACCCTAAGCCTAGGGGTGCCCTAGCCTAAGCCTCGTGGTGCCCTAGACTTAGGCTAGGGGAGCCCTAGACTTAGCCTAAGCCTAGGGGTGCCCTAGCCTAAGCCTAGTGGTGCCCTAACCTTAGGCTAGGGGATCCCTAGCTTTAGGCTAATTCGATGGGTGCCCTAGCCTAATCCTAGGGGTGCCCTAGCCTAAGCCTAGGTGTACCCTAGTCTAAGCCTTAGGGTGCCCTAGCCGAAGCCTAGGGGTGCCCTAGCCTTAGGCCAGGGGAGCCCTAGCCTTAGCCAAAGCCTAGGGGTGCCCAAGCCTAAGCCTAGGAGTGCCCTAGCCTAACCCTAAGGTGTCCTAGCCTTAGGCTAGGGGAGCCCTACCCTAAGCCTAAGACTAGTGTTGCCCTAGCCTAAGCCTAGGGTGCCCTAGCCTAAGCCTAGGGGTGCCCTAGCCTTAGGCCAGGGGAGCCCTAGCCTTAGCCAAAGCCTAGGGGTGCCCAAGCCTAAGCCTAGGAGTGCCCTAGCCTAACCCTAAGGTGCCCTAGCCTTAGGCTAGGGAAGCCCTTGCCTTAGCCTAAACCTAGGGGTGCCCTATCCTAAGCCTAGGGGTGCCCTATCCTAAGCCTAGGGGTGCCCTAGCCTAAGGTTAGTGGTGCCCTAACCTTAGGCTAGGGTATCCCTAGCCTTAGGCTAAATCTAGGGGTGCCCTAGCCTAATCCTAGGGGTGCCCTAGCCTAAGCTTAGGTATGCCCAACCTAAGCCTAGGGTTGCCCTAGCCTAAGATTAGGGGTGCTCTAGCCTTAGGCTAGGGGAGCCCTAGCCTTAGCCTAAGCCTTGGGGTGCCCTAGCATAAGCCTAGGGGTGTCCTAGCCTTAGGCTAAGGGAGCCCTAGCCTTAGCCAAAGCCTAGGGGTGCCCAAGCCTAAGCCTAGGAGTGCGCTAGCCTAACCCTAAGGTGCCCTAGCCTTAGGCTAGGGAAGCCCTTGCCTTAGCCTAAACCTAGGGGTGCCCTATCCTAAGCCTAGGGGTGCCCTATCCTAAGCCTAGGGGTGCCCTAGCCTAAGGTTAGTGGTGCCCTAACCTTAGGCTAGGGGATCCCTAGCCTTAGGCTAAATCTAGGGGTGCCCTAGCCTAATCCTTGGGGTGCCCTAGCCTAAGCTTAGGTGTGCCCTAGCCTAAGCCTAGGGGTGCCCTAGCCTAAGATTAGGGGTGCCCTAGCCTTAGGCTAGGGGAGCCCTAGCCTTAGCCTAAGCCTAGGGGTGCCCTAGCCTAAGCCTAGGGGTGCCCTAGCCTTAGGCTAGGGGAGCCCTAGCCTTAGCCTAAGCTAGGGGTTCCCTAGCCTAAGCCTAGGGGTGCCCTAGCCTAAGCCTAGTGGTGCCCTAGCCTAAGACTAGTGGTGCCCTAGCCTTAGGCTAATTCTAGGGGTGCCCTAGCCTAATCCTAGGGGTTCCCTAGCCTAAGCCTAGGTATACCCTAGCCTAAGCCTAGGGGTGCCCTAGCCGAAGCCTAGGGGTGCCCTAGCCTTATGCTAGGGAATCCCTATCCTTAGCCTAAGCCTAGGGGTGCCCTAGCCTAAGCCTAGGGGTGCCCTGGCACTAGCCTAAGCCTAGGGGTGCATTAGCCTAAGCCTAGGGGTGCCCTAGCCTAAGCCTAGGGGTGCCCTAGCCTATACCTAGGGTTGCCCTAGCCTAAGCCAAGGGGTGCCCTAGCTTTAGGCTAGGGGAACCTTAGCCTTAGCCTAAGCCTAGGGGTGCCCTAGCCTAAGCCAAGGGGTGCCCTAGCCTTAGGCTAGGGGAACCCTAGCCCTAGTCTAAGCCTAGGGGTGCCCTAGCCTAAGCCTAGGGGTGCCCTAGCCTAAGCCTAGGGGTGCCCTAGCATTATGCTAGGGGAGCCCTAGCCTTATGCTAAGCATAGTCGTGCCCTAGCCTAAGCCTAGGGGTGTCCTAGTCTAAGCCTAGGGGTGCCCTAGCCTAAGTCTAGGGGTGCCCTAGCCTTAGGGTAGGGGAGCCCTAGCCTTAGCCTAAGCCTAGGGGTGCCCTGGCCTAAGAATAGGGGTGCCCTGGCCTAAGCCTAGGGGTGCCCTAGCCTAAGGTTAGTGATGCCCTATCCTTAGGCTAGGGGATCCCTAGCCTTAGGCTAAATCTAGGGGTGCCCTAGCTTAATCCTAGGGGTGCCCTAGCCTAAGCTTAGGTGTGCCCTAGCCTAAGCCTAGGGGTGCCCTAGCCTAAGATTAGTGGTGCCCTAGCCTTAGGCTAGGTGAGTCCTAGCCTTAGCCTAAGCCTAGGGGTGCCCTAGCCTTAGGCTAGGCGAGCCCTAGCCTTAGCCTAAGCTAGGTGTTCCCTAGCCTAAGCCTAGGGGTGCCCTATCCTAAGCCTATGGGTGCCCTAGCCTAAGCCAAGGGGTGCCCTAGCCTAAGCCTAGGGGTGCCCTAGCCTAAGCCTAGTGGTGCCCTAACCTTAGGCTAGGGCATCCCTAGACTTAGGCTAATTCGAGGGGTGCCCTAGCCTAATCCTAGGGGTGCCCTAGCCTAAGCCTTGGGGTGCCCTAGCCTTAGTCTGTGGGAGCCCTAGCCTTAGCCTAAACTAGGGGTGCCCTAGCCTACGCCTAGGGGTGCCCTAGCATAAGCCTTGGGGTGCCCTAGCCTAAGCCTAGGGGTACCTTAGCATTAGGCTAGGGGAGCCCTAGTCTTAGCCTAAGTCTAGGGGTGCCCTAGCCTAAGCCTAGGGGTGCCCTAGCCTAAGCCTAGTGGTGGCTTAGCCTTATGCTCGGGGAGCCCTAGTCTTAGCTTAAGCTTAGGGGTGCCCTAACCTAAGCAGAGGGGTGCCCAAGCCTAAGCCTAGGGGTGCCCTAGCCTTAGTCTAGGGGAGCCCTAGACTTAGCCTAAGCCTAGGGGTGCCCTAGCCTAAGCCTAGGGGTACCATAACTTAAGCCTAGGGGTGCCCAAGCCAAAGCCTAAGGGTGCCCTAGCCTAAGTCTAGGGGTGCCCTACCCTAAGCCTAGGAGTGCCCTAGCCTTAGGCTAGGGGAGCCCTAGCCTTAGCCTAAGCCTAGGGGTGCCCTAGTCTTAGGCTAGGGGAGCCCTAGCCTTAGCTTAAGCCTAGGGGTGCCCTAGCCTAAGCCTAGGGGTGCCGTAGCCTAAGTCTAGGGGTGCCCTAGCCTAAGCCTAGGGGTGCCCAAGCCTAAGCCTAAGGGTGTCCTAGCCTTAGGCTAGGGGAGCCCTAGCCTTAGCCTAAGCCTAGGGGTGCCCAAGCCTAAGCCTAAGAGTGCCCTTGCCTAACCCTAGGGGTGCCCTAGCCTTAGCCAAAGCCTAGGGGTGCCCTAGCCTAAGCCTAGGGTTGCCTTAGCCTTAGGCGAGGGGAGTCCTAGCCTTAGCCTAAGCCGACGGGTGCCCTAGCCTAAGCCTAGGAGTGCCCTATCCTAAGCCTAGGGGTGCCCTAGCCTAAGTCTAGGGGTGCCCTAGCCTAAGCGTAGGGGTGCCCTAGCTTAAGCTAGGGGTGCCCTAGCCTAAGCCTAGGGGTGCCATAGCCTAAGCCTAGGGGAGCCCTAGACTTAACCTAAGCCTAGGGGTGCCCTAGCCTAATAATTGTGGTGCCCTAGCCTAAGCCTAGGTGTACCCTAGCCTAAGCCTAGGGGTGCCCTAGCCTTAGTCTAGGCGAGCCCTAGCTTTAGCCTAAGCCTAGGGGTGCCCTAGCCTAAGCCTAGGGGTGCACTAGCCTAAGCCTAGGGGTGCCCTAGCCTTAGGCTAGGGAAGCCCTTGCCTTAGCCTAAACCTAGGGGTGCCCTATCCTAAGCATAGGGGTGCCCTAGCCTAAGCCTAGGGGTGCCCTAGCCTAAGCCTAGGCGTGCCCTAGCCTAAGGTTAGTGGTTCCCTAACCTTAGGCTAGGGGATCCCTAGCCTTAGGCTAAATCTAGGGGTGCCCTAGCCTATTCCTAGGGGTGCCCTAGGCTAAGCTTAGGTGTGCCCTAGCCTAAGCCTAGGGGTGCCCTAGCCTAAGATTAGGGGTGCAATAGCCTTAGGCTAGGGGAGCCCTAGCCTTAGCCTAAGCCTTGGGGTGCCCTAGCCTAAGCCTAGGGGTGCCCTAGCCTAAGCCTAGGGGTGCCTTAGCCTTAGGCTAGGGGAGCCCTAGCCTTACCTTAAGCTTAGGGGTGCCCTAACCTAAGCAGAGGGGTGCCCAAGCCTAAGACTAGGGGTGCCCTAGCCTTAGGCTAGCGGAGCCCTAGACTTAGCCTAAGCTTAGGGGTGCCCTAGCCTAAGCCTAGGGGTACCATAACGTAAGCCTAGGGGTGCCCAAGCCTAAGCCTAAGGGTGCCCTAGCCTTAGGCTAGGGGAGCACTAGCGTAAAACTAAGCCTAGTGGTGCCCTAGCCTAAGTCTTAGGGTGCCCTACCCTAAGCCTAGGGGTGCCCTAGCCTTAGGCTAGGGGAGCCCTAGCCTTAGCCTAAGCCTAGGGGTGCCCTAGCCTTAGGCTAGGGGAGCCCTAGCCTTAGCTTAAGCCTAGGGGTGCCCTAGCCTAAGCCTAGGGGTGCACTAGCCTTAGGCTAGGGGAGCCCTAGCCTTAGCTTAAGCCTAGGGGTGCCCTAGCCTAAGCCTAGGGGTGCACTAGCCTAAGCCTAGGGGTGCCAAGCCTAAGCCTAAGGGTGTCCTAGCCTTAGGCTAGGGGAGCCCTACCCTAAGCCTAAGACTAGTGTTGCCCTAGCCTAAGCCTAGGGTGCCCTAGCCTAAGCCTAGGGGTGCCCTTGCCTTAGGCTAGGGGAGCCCTAGCCTTAGCCAAAGCCTAGGGGTGCCCAAGGCTAAGCCTAGGAGTGCCCTAGCCTAACCCTAAGGTGCCCTAGCCTTAGGCTAGGGAAGCCCTTGCCTTAGCCTAAACCTAGGGGTGCCCTATCCTAAGCCTAGGGGTGCCCTATCCTAAGCCTAGGGGTGCCCTAGCCTAAGGTTAGTGGTGCCCTAACCTTAGGCTAGGGGATCCCTAGCCTTAGGCTAAATCTAGGGGTGCACTAGCCTAATCCTAGGGGTGCCCTAGCCTAAGCTTAGGTGTGCGCTAGCCTAAGCCTAGGGGTGCCCTAGCCTAAGATTAGGGGTGCCCTAGCCTTAGGCTAGGGGAGCCCTAACCATAGCCTAAGACTTGGGGTGCCCTAGCCTAAGCCTAGGGGTGTCCTAGCCTTAGGCTAAGGGAGCCCTAGCCTTAGCCAAAGCCTAGGGGTGCCCAAGCCTAAGCCTAGGAGTGCGCTAGCCTAACCCTAAGGTGCCCTAGCCTTAGGCTAGGGAAGCCCTTGCCTTAGCCTAAACCTAGGGGTGCCCTATCCTAAGCCTAGGGGTGCCCTATCCTAAGCCTAGGGGTGCCCTAGCCTAAGGTTAGTGGTGCCCTAACCTTAGGCTAGGGGATCCTTAGCCTTAGGTTAACTCTAGGGGTGCCCTAGCCTAATCCTAGGGGTGCCCTAGCCTAAGCTTAGATGTGCCCTAACCTAAGCCTAGGGGTGCCCTAGCCTAAGATTAGGGGTGCCCTAGCCTTAGGCTAGGGGAGCCCTAGCCTTAGCCTAAGCCTAGGGGTGCCCTAGCCTAAGCCTAGGGGTGCCCTAGCCTTAGGCTAGGGGAGCCCTAGCCTTAGCCTAAGCTAGGGGTTCCCTAGCCTAAGCCTAGGGGTGCCTTAGCCTTAGGCTAGGGGAGCCCTAGCCTTAGCTTAAGCTTAGGGGTGCCCTAACCTAAGCAGAGGGGTGCCCAAGCCTAAGCCTAGGGGTACCCTAGCCTTAGGCTAGTGGAGCCCTAGACTTAGCCTAAGCCTAGGGGTGCCCTAGCCTAAGCCTAGGGGTACCATAACGTAAGCCTAGGGGTGCCCTAGCCTAAGCCTAGGGGTGCCCTAGCCTAAGCCTAGTGGTGCCCTAGCCTAAGACTAGTGGTGCCCTAGACTTAGGCTAGGGGAGCCCTAGACTTAGCCTAAGCCTAGTGATGCCCTAGCCTAAGGCTAGTGGTGGCCTAACCTTAGGCTAGGGGATACCTAGCCTTAGGCTAATTCTAGGGGTGCCCTAGCCTAATCCTAGGGGTTCCCTAGCCTAAGCCTAGGTGTACCCTAGCCTAAGCCTAGGGGTGCCCTGGCCTAAGAATAGGGGTGCCCTGGCCTAAGCCTAGGGGTGCCCTAGCCTAAGGTTAGTGATGCCCTAACCTTAGGCTAGGGGATCCCTAGTCTTAGGCTAAATCTAGGGGTGCCCTAGCTTAATCCTAGGGGTGCCCTAGCCTAAGCTTAGGTGTGCCCTAGCCTAAGCCTAGGGGTGCCCTAGCCTAAGATTAGTGGTGCCCTAGCCTTAGGCTAGGAGAGTCCTAGCCTTAGCCTAAGCCTAGGGGTGCCCTAGCCTTAGGCTAGGGGAGCCCTAGCCTTAGCCTAAGCTAGGTGTTCCCTAGCCTAAGCCTAGGCGTGCCCTATCCTAAGCCTATGGGTGCCCTAGCCTAAGCCAAGGGGTGCCCTAGCCTAAGCCTAGGGGTTCCCTAGCCTAAGCCTAGTGGTGCCCTAGACTTAGGCTAGGGGAGCCCTAGACTTAGCCTAAGCCTAGGTGTGCCCTAGCCTAAGCCTAGTGGTGCCCTAACCTTAGGCTAGGGCATCCCTAGCCTTAGGCTAATTCGAGGGGTGCCCTAGCCTAATACTAGGGGTGCCCTAGCCTAAGCCTAGGTGTACCCTAGCCTAAGCCTAGGGGTGCCCTAGCCGAAGCCGAGGGTTGCCCTAGCCTTAGTCTTGGGAATCCCTATCCTTAGCCTAAGCAAATGGGTGCCCTAGCCTAAGCCTAGGGGTGCCCTGGCACTAGCCTAAGCATAGGGGTGCCATAGCCTAAGCATAGGGGTGCCCAAGCCTAAGCCTAAGGGTGCCCTAGCCTAAGCCTAGGGGTACCCTGGCACTAGCCTAAGCCTAGGGGTGCCTTAGCCTAAGCCTAGGGATGCCCAAACCTAAGGCTAAGGGTGCCCTATCCTAAGCCTAGGGGTGCCCTAGCCTAAGGTTATTGGTGCCCTAACCTTAGGCTAGGGGAGCCCTAGCCTTAGCCTAAGCCTAGGGGTGCCCTAGCCTAAGCATAGGGGTGCCCTAGCCTATACCTAGGGTTGCCCTAGCCTAAGCCAAGAGGTGCCCTAGCCTTAGGCTAGGGGAACCCTAGCCTTAGCCTAAGCCTAGGGGTGCCCTAGCCTAAGCCAAGGGGTGCCCTAGCCTTAGGCTAGGGGAACCCTAGCCTTAGCCTAAGCCTAGGGGTGCCCTAGCCTAAGCCTAGGGGTGCCCTAGCCTAAGCCTAGGGGTGCCCTAGCATTATGCTAGGGGAGCCCTAGCCTTATGCTAAGCATAGTCGTGCCCTAGCCTAAGCCTAGGGGTGTCCTAGTCGAATCCTAGGGGTGCCCTAGCCTAAGTCTAGGGGTGCCCTAGCCTTAGGGTAGGGGAGCCCTAGCCTTAGCCTAAGCCTAGGGGTGCCCTGGCCTAAGAATAGGGGTGCCCTGGCCTAAGCCTAGGGGTGCCCTAGCCTAAGGTTAGTGATGCCCTAACCTTAGGCTAGGGGATCCCTAGCCTTAAGCTAAATCTAGGGGTGCCCTAGCTTAATCCTAGGGGTGCCCTAGCCTAAGCTTAGGTGTGCCCCAGCCTAAGCCTAGGGGTGCCCTAGCCTAAGATTAGTGGTGCCCTAGCCTTAGGCTAGGAGAGTCCTAGCCTTAGCCTAAGCCTAGGGGTGCCCTAGCCTTAGGCTAGGGGAGCCCTAGCCTTAGCCTAAGCTAGGTGTTCCCTAGCCTAAGCCTAGGGGTGCCCTATCCTAAGCCTATGGGTGCCCTAGCCTAAGCCAAGGGGTGCCCTAGCCTAAGCCTAGGGGTGCCCTAGCCTAAGCCTAGTAGTGCCCTAGACTTAGGCTAGGGGAGCCCCAGACTTAGCCTAAGCCTAGGTGTGCCCTAGCCTAAGCCTAGTGGTGCCCTAACCTTGGGCTAGGGCATCCCTAGCCTTAGGCTAATTCGAGGTGTGCCCTAGCCTAATCCTAGGGGTGCCCTAGCCTAAGCCTAGGTGTACCCTAGCCTAAGCCTAGGGGTGCCCTAGCCTAAGCCTAGGTGTGCCCTAACCTAAGCCTAGGGGTGCTGTAGCCTAAGCCTAGGCGTTCCCTAGCCTTCGGGTAGGGAGACCCTAGCCTTAGCCTAAGCCTAGGGGTGCCCTAGCCTAAGCCTAGGGGTGCCCTATCCTAAGCCTAGGGGTGACCTAGCCTAAGGTTAGTGGTGCCCTAACCTTAGGCTAGGGGATCCCTAGCTTTAGGCTAATTCGAGGGGTGCCCTAGCCTAATCCTAGGGGTGCCCTAGCCTAAGCCTAGGTGTACCCTAGCCTAAGCCTTAGGGTGCCCTAGCCGAAGCCTAGGGGTGCCCTAGCCTTAGGCTAGGGAATCCCTATCCTTAGCCTAAGCCTAGGGGTGCCCTAGCCTAAGCCTAGGGGTGCCCTGGCACTAGCCTAAGCCTAGGGGTGCCATAGCCTAAGCATAGGAGTGCCCAAGCCTAAGCCTAAGGGTGCCCTAGGCATAGACTAAGGGAGCCCTAGCCTTAGCCTAAGCCTAGGGGTGCCCTAGCCTAAGCCTAGGTGTGCCCTAACCTAAGCCTAGGGGTTCCCTAGCCTGAGCCTAGGCGTTCCCAAGCCTTAGGCTAGGGAAACCCTAGCCTTAGCCTAAGCCTAGGGGTGCCCTAGCCTAAGCCTAGGGGTGTCCTAGCCTAAGCCTACGGGTGCCCTAGCCTTAGGCTAGGGGAGCCCTAGCCTTAGCCTAAGCCTAGGGGTGCCCTAGCCTAAGCCTGGGGGTGCCCTAGCCTTAGGCTAGTTGAGACATAGCCTTAGCCTAAGCTAGGGGTGCCCAAGCCAAAGCCTAGTGGTGCCCTAGCCTAAGCCAAGGGGTGCCCTAGCCTAAGCCTAGGGGTGCCCTAGCCTAAGCCTAGGGGTGCCCTAGCATTATGCTAGGGGAGCCCTAGCCTTATGCTAAGCCTATTTGTGCCCTAGCCTAAGCCTAGGGGTGCCCTAGCCTAAGCTTAGGGGTGCCCTATCCTAAGTTTAGGGGTGCCCTAGCCTAAGCCTAGGGGTGCCCTAGCCTAAATCTAGGGGTGCCCTAGCCTTAGCCTAAGCCTAGGGGTGTCCTAGTGTAAGCCTAGGGGTGCCCTAGCCTAAGTCTAGGGGTGCCCTAGCCTTAGGGTAGGGGAGCCCTAGCCTTAGCCTACGCCTAGGGGTGCCCTGGCCTAAGAATAGGGGTGCCCTGGCCTATGCCTAGGGTTGCCCTAGCCTAAGGTTAGTGGTGCCCTAACCTTAGGCTAGGGGATCCCTAGCCGTAGGCTAAATCTAGTGGTGCCCTAGCCTAATCCTAGGGGTGCCCTAGCCTAAGCTTAGGTGTGCCCTAGCCTAAGCCTAGGGATGTCCTAGCCTAAGATTAGGGGTGCCCTAGCCTTAGGCTAGGGGAGCCCTAGCCTTAGCCTAAGCCTAGGGGTGCCCTAGCCTAAGCCTAGGGGTGCCCCAACCTTAGGCTAGGGGAGCCCTAGCCTTAGCCTAAGCCTAGGGGTGCCCTAGCCTAAGCCTAGGGGTGCCCTAGCCTTAGGCTAGGGGAGCCCTAGCCTTAGCCTAAGCTAGGGGTTCCCTAGCCTAAGCCTAGGGGTGCCCTATCATAAGCCTAGGGGTGCCCTAGCCTCAGCCTAGGGGTGCCCTAGCCTAAGCCTAGTGGTGCCCTAGCCTAAGACTAGTGGTGCCCTAGACTTACGCTAGGGGAGCCCTAGACTTAGCCTAAGCCTAGTGATGCCCTAGCCTAAGCCTAGTGGTGGCCTAACCTTAGGCTAGGGGATCCCTAACCTTAGGCTAATTCTAGGGGTGCCCTAGCCTAATCCTAGGGGTTCCCTAGCCTAAGCCTAGGTGTACCCTAGCCTAAGCCTAGGGGTGCCCTAGTCGAAGCCTAGGGGTCCCCTAGCCTTAGGCTAGGGAATCCCTATCCTTAGCCTAAGCCTAGGGGTGCCCTAGCCTAAGCCTAGGGGTGCCCTGGCACTAGCCTAAGCCTAGGGGTGCCTTAGCCTAAGCCTAGGGATGCCCAAGCCTAAGGCTAAGGGTGCCCTATCCTAAGCCTAGGGGTGTCCTAGCCTAAGGTTATTGGTGCCCTAACCTTAGGCTAGGGGAGCCCTAGCCTTAGCCTAAGCCTAGGGGTGCCCTAGCCTAAGCATAGGGGTGCCCTAGCCTATACCTAGGGTTGCCCTAGCCTAAGTCAAGAGGTGCCCTAGCCTTAGGCTAGGAGAGTCCTAGCCTTAGCCTAAGCCTAGGGGTGCCCTAGCCTTAGGCTAGGGGAGCCCTAGCCTTAGCCTAATCTAGGTGTTCCCTAGCCTAAGCCTAGGGGTGCCCTATCCTAAGCCTATGGGTGCCCTAGCCTAAGCCAAGGGGTGCCCTAGCCTAAGCCTAGGGGTGCCCTAGCCTAAGCCTAGTAGTGCCCTAGACTTAGGCTAGGGGAGCCCCAGACTTAGCCTAAGCCTAGGTGTGCCCTAGCCTAAGCCTAGTGGTGCCCTAACCTTAGGCTAGGGCATCCCTAGCCTTAGGCTAATTCGAGGGGTGCCCTAGCCTAATCCTAGGGGTGCCCTAGCCTAAGCCTAGGTGTACCCTAGCCTAAGCCTAGGGGTGCCCTAGCCTAAGCCTAGGTGTGCCCTAACCTAAGCCTAGGGGTGCTGTAGCCTAAGCCTAGGCGTTCCTTACCTTAGGGTAGGGAGACCCTAGCCTTAGTCTAAGCCTAGGGGTGCCCTAGCCTAAGCCTAGGGGTGCCCTATCCTAAGCCTAGGGGTGACCTAGCCTAAGGTTAGTGCTGCCCTAACCTTAGGCTAGGGGATCCCTAGCCTTAGGCTAAATCTAGGGGTGCCATAGCCTAAGCCTAGGGGTGCCCTAGCCTTAGGCTAGGGGAGCCCTAGCCTTAGCCTAAGCCTAGGGGTGCCCTATCCTAAGCCTAGGGGTGCCCTATCCTAAGCCTATGGGTGCCCTAGCCTAAGCCTAGGGGTGCCCTACCCTAATCTTAGGGGTGCCCTAGCCTAAGCCTAGTGGTGCCCTAGACTTAGGCTAGGGGAGCCCTAGACTTAGCCTAAGCCTAGGGGTGCCCTAGCCTAAGCCTAGTGGTGCCCTAACCTTAGGCTAGGGGATCTATAGCTTTAGGCTAATTCGAGGGGTGCCCTAGCCTAATCCTAGGGGTGCCCTAGCCTAAGCCTAGGTGTATCCTAGCCTAAGCCTTAGGGTGCCCTAGCCGAAGCCTAGGGGTGCCCTAGCCTTAGGCTAGGGAATCCCTATCCTTAGCCTAAGCCTAGGGGTGCCCTAGCCTAAGCCTAGGGGTGCCCTGGCACTAGCCTAAGCCTAGGGGTGCCATAGCCTAAGCATAGGGGTGCCCAAGCCTAAGCCTATGGGTGCCCTAGGCGTAGACTAAGGGAGCCCTAGCCTTAGCCTAAGCCTAGGGGTGCCCTAGCCTAAGCCTAGGTGTGCCCTAACCTAAGCCTAGGGGTTCCCTAGCATAAGCCTAGGCGTTCCCAAGCCTTAGGCTAGGGAAACCCTAGCCTTAGCCTAAGCCTAGGGGTGCCCTAGCCTAAGCCTAGGGGTGTCCTAGCCTAAGCCTACGGGTGCCCTAGCCTTAGGCTAGGGGAGCCCTAGCCTTAGCCTAAGCCTAGGGGTGCCCTAGCCTAAGCCTAGGGGTGCCCTAGCCTTAGGCTAGTTGAGACATAGCCTTAGCCTAAGCTAGGGGTGCCCAAGCCAAAGCCTAGTGGTGCCCTAGCCTAAGCCAAGGGGTGCCCTAGCCTAAGCCTAGGGGTGCCCTAGCCTAAGCCTAGGGGTGCCCTAGCATTATGCTAGGGGAGCCCTAGCCTTATGCTAAGCCTATTTGTAACCTAGCCTAAGCCTAGGGGTGCCCTAGCCTAAGCTTAGGGGTGCCCTATCCTAAGTCTAGGGGTGCCCTAGCCTAAGCCTAGGGGTGCCCTAGCCTAAATCTTGGGGTGCCCTAGCCTTAGCCTAAGCCTAGGCGTGTCCTAGTGTAAGCCTAGGGGTGCCCTAGCCTAAGTCTAGGGGTGCCCTAGCCTTAGGGTAGGGGAGCCCTAGCCTTAGCCTACGCCTAGGGGTGCCCTGGCCTAAGAATAGGGGTGCCCTGGCCTATGCCTAGGGGTGCCCTAGCCTAAGGTTAGTGGTGCCCTAACCTTAGGCTAGGGGATCCCTAGCCGTAGGCTAAATCTAGTGGTGCCCTAGCCTAATCCTAGGGGTGCCCTAGCCTAAGCTTAGGTGTGCCCTAGCCTAAGCCTAGGGATGCCCTAGCCTAAGATTAGGGGTGCCCTAGCCTTAGGCTAGGGGAGCCCTAGCCTTAGCCTAAGCCTAGGGCTGCCCTAGCCTAAGTCTAGGGGTGCCCCAGCCTTAGGCTAGGGGAGCCCTAGCCTTAGCCTAAGCCTAGGGGTGCCCTAGCCTAAGCCTAGGGGTGCCCTAGCCTTAGGCTAGGGGAGCCCTAGCCTTAGCCTAAGCTAGGGGTTCCCTAGCCTAAGCCTAGGGGTGCGCTATCCTAAGCCTAGGGGTGCCCTAGCCTAAGCCTAGGGGTGCCCTAGCCTAAGCCTAGTGGTGCCCTAGCCTAAGACTAGTGGTGCCCTAGACTTAGGCTAGGGGAGCCCTAGACTTAGCCTAAGCCTAGTGATGCCCTAGCCTAAGTTTAGTGGTGGCCTAACCTTAGGCTAGGGGATCCCTAGCCTTAGGCTAATTCCAGGGGATGCCCTAGCCTAATCCTAGGGGTTCCCTAGCCTAAGCCTAGGTGTACCCTAGCCTAAGCCTAGGTGTGCCCTAGCCGAAGCCTAGGGGTCCCCTAGCCTTAAGCTAGGGAATCCCTATCCTTAGCCTAAGCCTAGGGGTGCCCTAGCCTAAGCCTAGGGGTGCCCTGGCACTAGCCTAAGCCTAGGGGTGCCTTAGCCTAAGCCTAGGGATGCCCAAGCCTAAGGGTAAGGGTGCCCTATCCTAAGCCTAGGGGTGCCCTAGCCTAAGGTTATTGGTGCCCTAACCTTAGGCTAGGGGAGCCCTAGCCTTAGCCTAAGCCTAGGGGTGCCCTAGCCTAAGCATAGGGGTGCCCTAGCCTATACCTAGGGTTGCCCTAGCCTAAGCCAAGAGGTGCCCTAGCCTTAGGCTAGGGGAACCCTAGCCTTAGCCTAAGCCTAGGGGTGCCCTAGCCTAAGCCAAGGGGTGCCCTAGCCTTAGGCTAGGGGAACCCTAGCCTTAGCCTAAGCCTAGGGGTGCCCTAGCCTAAGCCTAGGGGTGCCCTAGCCTAAGCCTAGGGGTGCCCTAGCATTATGCTAGGGGAGCCCTAGCCTTATGCTAAGCATAGTCGTGCCCGAGCCTAAGCCTAGGGGTGTCCTAGTCGAATCCTAGGGGTGCCCTAGCCTAAGTCTAGGGGTGCCCTAGCCTTAGGCTAATTCGAGGGGTGCCCTAGCCTAATCCTAGGGGTGCCCTAGCCTAAGCCTAGGTGTACCCTAGCCTAAGCCTAGGGGTGCCCTAGCCGAAGCCGAGGGTTGCCCTAGCCTTAGGTTTGGGATCCCTATCCTTAGCCTAAGCAAATGGGTGCCCTAGCCTAAGCCTAGGGGTGCCCTGGCACTAGCCTAAGCCTAGGGGTGCCATAGCCTAAGCATAGGGGTGCCCAAGCCTAAGCCTAAGCCTAGGGGTGCCCTAGCCTAAGCCTAGGTGTGCCCTAACCTAAGCCTAGGGGTGCCCTAGCCTAAGCCTAGGCGTTCCCTAGCCTTAGAGTAGGGAATCCCTATCCTTAGCCTAAGCCTAGGGGTGCCCTAGCCTAAGCCTAGGGGTGCCCTGGCACTAGCCTAAGCCTAGGGGTGCCTTAGCCTAAGCCTAGGGATGCCCAAGCCTAAGGCTAAGGGTGCCCTATCCTAAGCCTAGGGGTGCCCTAGCCTAAGGTTATTGGTGCCCTAACCTTACGCTAGGGGAGCCCTAGCCTTAGCCTAAGCCTAGGGGTGCCCTAGCCTAAGCATAGGGGTGCCCTAGCCTATACCTAGGGTTGCCCTAGCCTAAGCCAAGAGGTGCCCTAGCCTTAGGCTAGGGGAACCCTAGCCTTAGCCTAAGCCTAGGGGTGCCCTAGCCTAAGCCAAGGGGTGCCCTAGCCTTAGGCTAGGGGAACCCTAGCTTTAGCCTAAGCCTAGGGGTGCCCTAGCCTAAGCCTAGGGGTGCCCTAGCATTATGCTAGGGGAGCCCTAGCCTTATGCTAAGCATAGTCGTGCCCTAGCCTAAGCCTAGGGGTGTCCTAGTCGAATCCTAGGGGTGCCCTAGCCTAAGTCTAGGGTGCCCTAGCCTTAGGGTAGGGGAGCCCTAGCCTTAGCCTAAGCCTAGGGGTGCCCTGGCCTAAGAATAGGGGTGCCCTGGCCTAAGCCTAGGGTTGCCCTAGCCTAAGGTTAGTGATGCCCTAACCTTAGGCTAGGGGATCCCTAGCCTTAGGCTAAATCTAGGGGTGCCCTAGCTTAATCCTAGGGGTGCCCTAGCCTAAGCTTAGGTGTGCCCCAGCCTAAGCCTAGGGGTGCCCTAGCCTAAGATTAGTGGTGCCCTAGCCTTAGGCTAGGAGAGTCCTAGCCTTAGCCTAAGCCTAGGGGTGCCCTAGCCTTAGGCTAGGGGAGCCCTAGCCTTAGCCTAAGCTAGGTGTTCCCTAGCCTAAGCCTAGGGGTGCCCTATCCTAAGCCTATGGGTGCCCTAGCCTAAGCCAAGGGGTGCCCTAGCCTAAGCCTAGGGGTGCCCTAGCCTAAGCCTAGTAGTACCCTAGACTTAGGTTAGGGGAGCCCCAAACTTAGCCTAAGCCTAGGTGTGCCCTAGCCTAAGCCTAGTGGTGCCCTAACCTTAGGCTAGGGCATACCTAGCCTTAGGCTAATTCGAGGGGTGCCCTAGCCTAATCCTAGGGGTGCCCTAGCCTAAGCCTAGGTGTACCCTAGCCTAAGCCTAGGGGTGCCCTAGCCGAAGCCGAGGGTTGCCCTAGCCTTAGGCTTGAGAATCCCTATCCTTAGCCTAAGCAAATGGGTGCCCTAGCCTAAGCCTAGGGGTGCCCTGGCACTAGCCTAAGCCTAGGGGTGCCATAGCCTAAGCATAGGGGTGCCCAAGCCTAAGCCTAAGGGTGCCCTAGCCTTAGGCTAGGGGAGCCCTAGCCTTAGCCTAAGCCTAGGGGTGCCCTAGCCTAAGCCTAGGTGTGCCCTAACCTAAGCCTAGGGGTGCCCTAGCCTAAGCCTAGGCGTTCCCTAGCCTTAGGGTAGGGAAACCCTAGCCTTAGCCTAAGCCTAGGGGTGCCCTAGCCTAAGCCTAGGGGTGCCCTATCCTAAGCCTATGGGTGCCCTAGCCTAAGGTTAGTGGTGCCCTAACCTTAGGCTAGGGGATCCCTAGCCTTAGGCTAAATCTAGGGGTGCCCTAGCCTAATCCTAGGGGTGCCCTAGCCTAAGCTTAGGAGTGCCCTAGCCTAAGCCTAGGGGTGCCCTAGCTTAAGATTAGGGGTGCCCTAGCCTTAGGCTAGGAGAGTCCTAGCCTTAGCCTAAGCCTAGGGGTGCCATAGCCTAAGCCTAGGGGTGCCCTAGCCTTAGGCTAGGGGAGCCCTAGCCTTAGCCTAAGCCTAGGTGTGCCTTAGCTTAAGCCAAGGGGTGCCCTATCCTAAGCCTATGTGTGCCCTAGCCTAAGCCTAGGGGTGCCCTACCCTAAGCCTAGGGGTGCCCTAGCCTAAGCCTCGTGGTGCCCTAGACTTAGGCTAGGGGAGCCCTAGACTTAGCCTAAGCCTAGGGGTGCCCTAGCCTAAGCCTAGTGGTGCCCTAACCTTAGGCTAGGGGATCCCTAGCTTTAGGCTAATTCGAGGGGTGCCCTAGCCTAATCCTAGGGGTGCCCTAGCCTAAGCCTAGGTGTACCCTAGTCTAAGCCTTAGGGTGCCCTAGCCGAAGCCTAGGGGTGCCCTAGCCTTAGGCTAGGGAATCCCTATCCTTAGCCTAAGCCTAGGGGTGCCCTAGCCTAAGCCTAGGGGTGCCCTGGCACTAGACTAAGCCTAGGGGTGCCATAGCCTAAGCATAGGGGTGCCTAAGCCTAAGCCTAAGGGTGCCCTAGGCGTAGACTAAGGGAGCCCTAGCCTTAGCCTAAGCCTAGGGGTGCCCTAGCCTAAGCCTAGGTGTGCCCTAACCTAAGCCTAGGGGTTCCCTAGCCTAAGCCTAGGCGTTCCCAAGCCTTAGGCTAGGGAAACCCTAGCCTTAGCCTAAGCCTAGGGGTACCCTAGCCTAAGCCTAGGGGTGCCCTAGCCTTAGGCTAGTTGAGACATAGCCTTAGCCTAAGCTAGGGGTGCCCAAGCCTAAGCCTAGTGGTGCCCTAGCCTAAGCCAAGGGGTGCCCTAGCCTAAGCCTAGGGGTGCCCTAGCCTAAGCCTAGGGGTGCCCTAGCATTATGCTAGGGGAGCCCTAGACTTATGCTAAGCCTATTTGTGCCCTAGCCTAAGCCTAGGGGTGCCCTAGCCTAAGCCTAGGGGTGCCCTATCCTAAGTCTAGGGGTGCCCTAGCCTAAGCCTAGGTGTGCCCTAGCCTAAGTCTAGGGGTGCCCTAGCCTTAGCCTAAGCCTAGCTGTGTCCTAGTGTAAGCCTAGGGGTGCCCTAGCCTAAGTCTAGGGGTGCCCAAGCCTTAGGGTAGGGGAGCCCTAGCCTTAGCCTACGCCTAGGGGTGCCCTGGCCTAAGAATAGGGGTGCCCTGGCCTAAGCCTAGGGGTTCTCTAGCCTAAGGTTTGTGGTGCCCTAACCTTAGGCTAGGGGATCCCTAGCCTTAGGCTAAATTTAGGGGTGCCCTAGCCTAATCCTAGGGGTGCCCTAGCCTAAGCTTAAGTGTGCCCTAGCGTAAGCCTAGGGATGCAATAGCCTAAGATTAGGGGTTCCCTAGCCTTAGGCTAGGGGAGCCCTAGCCTTAGCCTAAGCCTAGGGGTGCCCTAGCCTAAGCCTAGGGGTGCCCCAGCCTTAGGCTAGGGGAGCCCTAGCCTTAGCCTAAGCTAGGGGTTCGCTAGCTTAAGCCTAGGTGTGCCCTATCCTAAGCCTAGGGGTGCCCTAGCCTAAGCCTAGGGGTGCCCTAGCCTAAGCCTAGGGGTGCCCTAGCCTAAGCCTAGTGGTGCCATAACCTTAGGCTAGGGGATCCCTAGCCTTAGGCTTATTTGAGGGGTGCCCTAGCCTAATCCTAGGGGTGCCCTAGACTAAGCCTAGGTGTACCCTAGCCTAAGCCTAGGGGTGCCCTGGCCGAAGCCTAGGGGTGCCCTAGCCTTAGGCTAGGGAATCCCTATCCTTAGCCTAAGCCTAGGGGTGCCCTAGCCTAAGCCTAAGGGTGCCCTAGCCTTAGTCTAGGAGAGCCCTAGCCTTAGCCTAAGCCTAGGGGTGCCATAGCCTAAGCCTAGGGGGGCCCTAGCCTTAGGCTAGGGGAGTCCTAGCCTTAGCCTAAGCATAGGTGTGCCTTAGCTTAAGCCAAGGGGTGCCCTATCCTAAGCCTATGTGTGCCCTAGCCTAAGCCTAGGGGTGCCCTACCTTAAGCCTAGGGGTGCCCTAGCCTAAGCCTCGTGGTGCCCTAGACTTAGGCTTGGGGAGCCCTAGACTTAGCCTAAGCCTAGGGGTGCCCTAGCCTAAGCCTAGTGGTGCCCTAACCTTAGGCTAGGGGATCCCTAGCTTTAGGCTAATTCGAGGGGTGCCCTAGCCTAATCCTAGGGGTGCCCTAGCCTAAGCCTAGGTGTACCCTAGTCTAAGCCTTAGGGTGCCCTAGCCGAAGCCTAGGGGTGCCCTAGCCTTAGGCTAGGGAATCCCTATCCTTAGCCTAAGCCTAGGGGTGCCCTAGCCTAAGCCTAGGGGTGCCCTGGCACTAGCCTAAGCCTAGGGTTGCCATAGCCTAAGCATAGGGGTGCCTAAGCCTAAGCCTAAGGGTGCCCTAGGCGTAGACTAAGGGAGCCCTAGCCTTAGCCTAAGCCTAGGGGTGCCCTAGCCTAAGCCTAGGTGTGCCCTAACCTAAGCCTAGGGGTTCCCTAGCCTAAGCCTAGGCGTTCCCAAGCCTTAGGCTAGGGAAACCCTAGCCTTAGCCTAAGCCTAGGGGTGCCCTAGCCTAAGCCTAGGGGTGCCCTAGCCTTAGGCTAGTTGAGACATAGCCTTAGCCTAAGCTAGGGGTGCCCAAACCTAAGCCTAGTGGTGCCCTAGCCTAAGCCAAGGGGTGCCCTAGCCTAAGACTAGGGGTGCCCTAGCCTAAGCCTAGGGGTGCCCTAGCATTATGCTAGGGGAGTCCTAGCCTTATGCTAAGCCTATTTGTGCCCTAGCCTAAGCCTAGGGGTGCCCTAGCCTAAGCCTAGGGGTGCCCTATCCTAAGTCTAGGGGTGCCCTAGCCTAAGCCTAGGGGTGCCCTAGCCTAAGTCTAGGGGTGCCCTAGCCTTAGCCTAAACCTAGCTGTGTCCTAGTGTAAGCCTAGGGGTGCCCTAGCCTAAGTCTAGGGGTGCCCTAGCCTTAGGGTAGGGGAGCCCTAGCCTTAGCCTACGCCTAGGGGTGCCCTGGCCTAAGAATAGGGGTGCCCTGGCCTAAGCCTAGGGGTGCTCTAGCCTAAGGTTTGTGGTGCCCTAACCTTAGGCTAGGGGATCCCTAGCCTTAGGCTAAATCTAGGGGTGCCCTAGCCTAATCCTAGGGGTGCCCTAGCCTAAGCTTAGGTGTGCCCTAGCGTAAGCCTAAGATGCCCTAGCCTAAGATTAGGGGTTCCCTAGCCTTAGGCTAGGGGAGCCCTAGCCTTAGCCTAAGCCTAGGGGTGCCCTAGCCTAAGCCTAGGGGTGCCCCAGCCTTAGGCTAGGGGAGCCCTAGCCTTAGCCTAAGCTAGGGGTTCGCTAGCCTAAGCCTAGGTGTGCCCTATCCTAAGCCTAGGGGTGCCCTAGCCTAAGCCTAGGGGTGCCCTAGCCTAAGCCTAGGGGTGCCCTAGCCTAAGCCTAGAGGTGCCCTAGACTTAGGCTTGGGGAGCCCTAGACTTAGCCTAAGCCTAGGGGTGCCCTAGCCTAAGCCTAGTGGTGCCCTAACCTTAGGCTAGGGGATCCCTAACCTTAGGCTTATTTGAGGGGTGCCCTAGCCTAATCCTAGGGGTGCCCTAGCCTAAGCCTAGGTGTACCCTAGCCTAAGCCTAGGGGTGCCCTAGCCGAAGCCTAGGGGTGCCCTAGCCTTAGGCTAGGGAATCCCTATCCTTAGCCTAAGCCTAGGGGTACCCTAGCCTAAGCCTAAGGGTGCCCTAGCCTTAGTCTAGGGGAGCCCTAGCCTTAGCCTAAGCCTAGGGGTGCCTAGCCTAAGCCTAGGGGTGCCCTAGCCTAAACCTAGGGGTGCCCTAGCCTTAGACTAGGGCAGCCCTAGCCTTAGCCTAAGCCTAGGGGTGCCCTAGCCTAAGCCTCGGGGTGCCATAGCCTAAGCCTAGGGGTGCCCAAGCCTAAGCCTAAGGGTGCCCTAGTCTAAGGCTAGGGGTGCCCTAGCCTAAGCCTAGGGGTGCCTTAACCTTAGGCTAGGGGAGCCCTAGCCTTAGCTTAAGGCTAGGGGTGCCCCAGCCTAAGCCTAGGGGTGCCCAAGCCTAAGCCTAGGGGTGCGCTAGCCTTAGGCTATGGGTCACTAGCCTAAGCCTAAGCCTAGTGGTACCCTAGCCTAAACCTAGTGGTGACCTAGCCTAAGCTTAGGGGTGCCCTAGCCTAAGCCTAGGGGTGCCCTAGCCTTAGGCTAGGGGAGCCCTATCCTTAGCCTAAGCCTCGGGGTGCCCTAGCCTAAGCCTAGGGGTGCCCTAGCCTTAGTCTAGGGAAGCCCTAGCCTTAGCCTATGCCTAGGGGTGCCCTAGCCTAAGCCTAGGGGAGCCCTAGCCTTAGCTTAAGCCTAGTGTTGCCTTAGCCTAGGCCTAGGGGTGCCCTAGCCTAAGCCTAGGGGTGCCCTATCCTAAGCCTAGGGATGCCCTAGCCTAAGGTTAGTGGTGCCCTAACCTTAGGCTAGGGGATCCCTAGCCTTAGGCTAAATCTAGGGGTGCCCTAGCCTAATCCTAGGGGTGCCCTAGCCTAAGCTTAGGTGTGCCCTAGCCTAAGCCTAGGGGTGCCCTAGCCTAAGATTAGGGGTGCCCTAGCCTTAGGCTAGGAGAGTCCTAGCCTTAGCCTAAGCCTAGTGGTGCCATAGCCTAAGCCTAGGGGTGCCCTAGCCTTAGGCTAGGGGAGCCCTAGCCTTAGCCTAAGCCTAGGTGTGCCTTAGCCTAAGCCTAGGGGTGCCCTATCCTAAGCCTATGGGTGCCCTAGCCTAAGCCTAGTGGTGCCCTAACCTTAGGCTAGGGGATCCCTAGCTTTAGGCTAATTCGAGGGGTGCCCTAGCCTAATCCTAGGGGTGCCCTAGCCTAAGCCTAGGTGTACACTAGCCTAAGCCTTAGGGTGCCCTAGCCGAAGCCTAGGGGTGCCCTAGCCTTAGGCTAGGGAATCCCAATCCTTAGCCTAAGCCTAGGGGTGCCCTAGCCTAAGCCTAGGCGTGCCCGGGCACTAGCCTAAGCCTAGGGGTGCCATAGCCTAAGCATAGGGGTGCCCAAGCCTAAGCCTAAGGGTGTCCTAGGCGTAGACTAAGGGAGCACTAGCCTTAGCCTAAGCCTAGGCGTGCCCTAGCCTAAGCCTAGGTGTGCCCTAACCTAAGCCTAGGGGTTCCCTAGCCTAAGCCTAGGCGTTCCCAAGCCTTAGGCTAGGGAAACCCTAGCCTTAGCCTAAGCCTAGGGGTACCCTAGCCTAAGCCTAGGGGTGTCGTAGCCTAAGCCTACGGGTGCCCTAGCCTTAGGCTAGGGGAGCCCTAGCCTTAGCCTAAGCCTAGGGGTGCCCTAGCCTAAGCCTAGGGGTGCCCTAGCCTTAGGCTAGTTGAGACATAGCCTTAGCCTAAGCTAGGGGTGCCCAAGCCTAAGCCTAGTGGTGCCCTAGCCTAAGCCAAGGGGTGCCCTAGCCTAAGCCTAGGGGTGCCCTAGCCTAAGCCGAGGGGTGCCCTAGCATTATGCTAGGGGAGCCCTAGCCTTATGCTAAGCCTATTTGTGCCCTAGCCTAAGCCTAGGGGTGCCCTAGCCTAAGCCTAGGGGTGCCCTATCCTAAGTCTAGGGGTGCCCTAGCCTAAGCCTAGGGGTGCCCTATCCTAAGTCTAGGGGTGCCCTAGCCTTAGCCTAAGCCTAGGGGTGTCCTAGTGTAAGCCTAGGGGTGCCCTAGCCTAAGTCTAGGGGTGCCCTAGCCTTAGGGTAGGGGAGCCCTAGCCTTAGCCTACGCATCGGGGTGCCCTGGCCTAAGAATAGGGGTGCCCTGGCCTAAGCCTAGGGGTGCCCTAGCCTAAGGTTAGTGGTGCCCTAACCTTAGGCTAGGGGATCCCTAGCCTTAGGCTAAATCTAGGGGTGCCCTAGTCTAATCCTAGGGGTGCCCTCGCCTAAGCTTAGGTGTGCCCTAGCCTAAGCCTAGGGGTGCCCTAGCCTAAGCCTTGGGGTGCCCCAGCCTTAGGCTAGGGGAGCCCTAGCCTTAGCCTAAGCTAGGGGTTCCCTAGCCTAAGCCTAGGGGTGCCCTATCCTAAGCCTAGGGGTGCCCTAGCCTAAGCCTAGGGGTGCCCTAGCCTAAGCCTAGGGGTGCCCTAGCCTAAGCCTAGTGGTACCCTAACCTTAGGCTAGGGGATCCCTAGCCTTAGGCTAATTCGAGGGTTGCCCAAGCCTAAACCTAGGGGTGCCCTAGCCTAAGCCTAGGTGTACCCTAGCCTAATACTAGGCCTGCCCTAGCCGAAGCCTAGGGGTGCCCTAGCCTTAGGCTAGGGAATCCCTATCCTTAGCCTAAGCCTAGGGGTGCCCTAGCCTAAGCCTAGGGGTGCCCTGGCACTACCCTAAGCCTAGGGGTGCCATAGCCTAAGCTTAGGTGTGCCCTAGCGTAAGCCTAGGGATGCCCTAGCCTAAGATTAGGGGTTCCCTAGCCTTAGGCTAGGGGAGCCCTAGCCTTAGCCTAAGCCTAGGGGTGCCCTAGCCTAAGCCTAGGGGTGCCCCAGCCTTAGGCTAGGGGAGCCCTAGCCTTAGCCTAAGCTAGGGGTTCGCTAGCCTAAGCCTAGGTGTGCCCTATCCTAAGCCTAGGGGTGCCCTAGCCTAAGCCTAGGGGTGCCCTAGCCTAAGCCTAGGGGTGCCCTAGCCTAAGCCTAGAGGTGCCCTAGACTTAGGCTTGGGGAGCCCTAGACTTAGCCTAAGCCTAGGGGTGCCCTAGCCTAAGCCTAGTGGTGCCCTAACCTTAGGCTAGGGGATCCCTAGCCTTAGGCTTATTTGAGGGGTGCCCTAGCCTAATCCTAGGGGTGCCCTAGCCTAAGCCTAGGTGTACCCTAGCCTAAGCCTAGGGGTGCCCTAGCCGAAGCCTAGGGGTGCCCTAGCCTTAGGCTAGGGAATCCCTATCCTTAGCCTAAGCCTAGGGGTACCCTAGCCTAAGCCTAAGGGTGCCCTAGCCTTAGTCTAGGGGAGCCCTAGCCTTAGCCTAAGCCTAGGGGTGCCTAGCCTAAGCCTAGGGGTGCCCTAGCCTAAACCTAGGGGTGCCCTAGCCTTAGGCTAGGGCAGCCCTAGCCTTAGCCTAAGCCTAGGGGTGCCCTAGCCTAAGCCTCGGGGTGCCATAGCCTAAGCCTAGGGGTGCCCAAGCCTAAGCCTAAGGGTGCCCTAGTCTAAGCCTAGGGGTGCCCTAGCCTAAGCCTAGGGGTGCCTTAACCTTAGGCTAGGGGAGCCCTAGCCTTAGCTTAAGGCTAGGGGTGCCCCAGCCTAAGCCTAGGGGTGCCCAAGCCTAAGCCTAGGGGTGCGCTAGCCTTAGGCTATGGGTCACTAGCCTAAGCCTAAGCCTAGTGGTACCCTAGCCTAAACCTAGTGGTGACCTAGCCTAAGCTTAGGGGTGCCCTAGCCTAAGCCTAGGGGTGCCCTAGCCTTAGGCTAGGGGAGCCCTATCCTTAGCCTAAGCCTCGGGGTGCCCTAGCCTAAGCCTAGGGGTGCCCTAGCCTTAGTCTAGGGAAGCCCTAGCCTTAGCCTATGCCTAGGGGTGCCCTAGCCTAAGCCTAGGGGAGCCCTAGCCTTAGCTTAAGCCTAGTGTTGCCTTAGCCTAGGCCTAGGGGTGCCCTAGCCTAAGCCTAGGGGTGCCCTATCCTAAGCCTAGGGATGCCCTAGCCTAAGGTTAGTGGTGCCCTAACCTTAGGCTAGGGGATCCCTAGCCTTAGGCTAAATCTAGGGGTGCCCTAGCCTAATCCTAGGGGTGCCCTAGCCTAAGCTTAGGTGTGCCCTAGCCTAAGCCTAGGGGTGCCCTAGCCTAAGATTAGGGGTGCCCTAGCCTTAGGCTAGGAGAGTCCTAGCCTTAGCCTAAGCCTAGTGGTGCCATAGCCTAAGCCTAGGGGTGCCCTATCCTTAGGCTAGGGGAGCCCTAGCCTTAGCCTAAGCCTAGGTGTGCCTTAGCCTAAGCCTAGGGGTGCCCTATCCTAAGCCTATGGGTGCCCTAGCCTAAGCCTAGTGGTGCCCTAACCTTAGGCTAGGGGATCCCTAGCTTTAGGCTAATTCGAGGGGTGCCCTAGCCTAATCCTAGGGGTGCCCTAGCCTAAGCCTAGGTGTACACTAGCCTAAGCCTTAGGGTGCCCTAGCCGAAGCCTAGGGGTGCCCTAGCCTTAGGCTAGGGAATCCCAATCCTTAGCCTAAGCCTAGGGGTGCCCTAGCCTAAGCCTAGGCGTGCCCGGGCACTAGCCTAAGCCTAGGGGTGCCATAGCCTAAGCATAGGGGTGCCCAAGCCTAAGCCTAAGGGTGTCCTAGGCGTAGACTAAGGGAGCACTAGCCTTAGCCTAAGCCTAGGCGTGCCCTAGCCTAAGCCTAGGTGTGCCCTAACCTAAGCCTAGGGGTTCCCTAGCCTAAGCCTAGGCGTTCCCAAGCCTTAGGCTAGGGAAACCCTAGCCTTAGCCTAAGCCTAGGGGTACCCTAGCCTAAGCCTAGGGGTGTCGTAGCCTAAGCCTACGGGTGCCCTAGCCTTAGGCTAGGGGAGCCCTAGCCTTAGCCTAAGCCTAGGGGTGCCCTAGCCTAAGCCTAGGGGTGCCCTAGCCTTAGGCTAGTTGAGACATAGCCTTAGCCTAAGCTAGGGGTGCCCAAGCCTAAGCCTAGTGGTGCCCTAGCCTAAGCCAAGGGGTGCCCTAGCCTAAGCCTAGGGGTGCCCTAGCCTAAGCCGAGGGGTGCCCTAGCATTATGCTAGGGGAGCCCTAGCCTTATGCTAAGCCTATTTGTGCCCTAGCCTAAGCCTAGGGGTGCCCTAGCCTAAGCCTAGGGGTGCCCTATCCTAAGTCTAGGGGTGCCCTAGCCTAAGCCTAGGGGTGCCCTATCCTAAGTCTAGGGGTGCCCTAGCCTTAGCCTAAGCCTAGGGGTGTCCTAGTGTAAGCCTAGGGGTGCCCTAGCCTAAGTCTAGGGGTGCCCTAGCCTTAGGGTAGGGGAGCCCTAGCCTTAGCCTACGCATCGGGGTGCCCTGGCCTAAGAATAGGGGTGCCCTGGCCTAAGCCTAGGGGTGCCCTAGCCTAAGGTTAGTGGTGCCCTAACCTTAGGCTAGGGGATCCCTAGCCTTAGGCTAAATCTAGGGGTGCCCTAGTCTAATCCTAGGGGTGCCCTCGCCTAAGCTTAGGTGTGCCCTAGCCTAAGCCTAGGGGTGCCCTAGCCTAAGCCTTGGGGTGCCCCAGCCTTAGGCTAGGGGAGCCCTAGCCTTAGCCTAAGCTAGGGGTTCCCTAGCCTAAGCCTAGGGGTGCCCTATCCTAAGCCTAGGGGTGCCCTAGCCTAAGCCTAGGGGTGCCCTAGCCTAAGCCTAGGGGTGCCCTAGCCTAAGCCTAGTGGTACCCTAACCTTAGGCTAGGGGATCCCTAGCCTTAGGCTAATTCGAGGGTTGCCCAAGCCTAAACCTAGGGGTGCCCTAGCCTAAGCCTAGGTGTACCCTAGCCTAATACTAGGCCTGCCCTAGCCGAAGCCTAGGGGTGCCCTAGCCTTAGGCTAGGGAATCCCTATCCTTAGCCTAAGCCTAGGGGTGCCCTAGCCTAAGCCTAGGGGTGCCCTGGCACTACCCTAAGCCTAGGGGTGCCATAGCCTAAGCTTAGGTGTGCCCTAGCGTAAGCCTAGGGATGCCCTAGCCTAAGATTAGGGGTTCCCTAGCCTTAGGCTAGGGGAGCCCTAGCCTTAGCCTAAGCCTAGGGGTGCCCTAGCCTAAGCCTAGGGGTGCCCCAGCCTTAGGCTAGGGGAGCCCTAGCCTTAGCCTAAGCTAGGGGTTCGCTAGCCTAAGCCTAGGTGTGCCCTATCCTAAGCCTAGGGGTGCCCTAGCCTAAGCCTAGGGGTGCCCTAGCCTAAGCCTAGGGGTGCCCTAGCCTAAGCCTAGAGGTGCCCTAGACTTAGGCTTGGGGAGCCCTAGACTTAGCCTAAGCCTAGGGGTGCCCTAGCCTAAGCCTAGTGGTGCCCTAACCTTAGGCTAGGGGATCCCTAGCCTTAGGCTTATTTGAGGGGTGCCCTAGCCTAATCCTAGGGGTGCCCTAGCCTAAGCCTAGGTGTACCCTAGCCTAAGCCTAGGGGTGCCCTAGCCGAAGCCTAGGGGTGCCCTAGCCTTAGGCTAGGGAATCCCTATCCTTAGCCTAAGCCTAGGGGTACCCTAGCCTAAGCCTAAGGGTGCCCTAGCCTTAGTCTAGGGGAGCCCTAGCCTTAGCCTAAGCCTAGGGGTGCCTAGCCTAAGCCTAGGGGTGCCCTAGCCTAAACCTAGGGGTGCCCTAGCCTTAGGCTAGGGCAGCCCTAGCCTTAGCCTAAGCCTAGGGGTGCCCTAGCCTAAGCCTCGGGGTGCCATAGCCTAAGCCTAGGGGTGCCCAAGCCTAAGCCTAAGGGTGCCCTAGTCTAAGCCTAGGGGTGCCCTAGCCTAAGCCTAGGGGTGCCTTAACCTTAGGCTAGGGGAGCCCTAGCCTTAGCTTAAGGCTAGGGGTGCCCCAGCCTAAGCCTAGGGGTGCCCAAGCCTAAGCCTAGGGGTGCGCTAGCCTTAGGCTATGGGTCACTAGCCTAAGCCTAAGCCTAGTGGTACCCTAGCCTAAACCTAGTGGTGACCTAGCCTAAGCTTAGGGGTGCCCTAGCCTAAGCCTAGGGGTGCCCTAGCCTTAGGCTAGGGGAGCCCTATCCTTAGCCTAAGCCTCGGGGTGCCCTAGCCTAAGCCTAGGGGTGCCCTAGCCTTAGTCTAGGGAAGCCCTAGCCTTAGCCTATGCCTAGGGGTGCCCTAGCCTAAGCCTAGGGGAGCCCTAGCCTTAGCTTAAGCCTAGTGTTGCCTTAGCCTAGGCCTAGGGGTGCCCTAGCCTAAGCCTAGGGGTGCCCTATCCTAAGCCTAGGGATGCCCTAGCCTAAGGTTAGTGGTGCCCTAACCTTAGGCTAGGGGATCCCTAGCCTTAGGCTAAATCTAGGGGTGCCCTAGCCTAATCCTAGGGGTGCCCTAGCCTAAGCTTAGGTGTGCCCTAGCCTAAGCCTAGGGGTGCCCTAGCCTAAGATTAGGGGTGCCCTAGCCTTAGGCTAGGAGAGTCCTAGCCTTAGCCTAAGCCTAGTGGTGCCATAGCCTAAGCCTAGGGGTGCCCTATCCTTAGGCTAGGGGAGCCCTAGCCTTAGCCTAAGCCTAGGTGTGCCTTAGCCTAAGCCTAGGGGTGCCCTATCCTAAGCCTATGGGTGCCCTAGCCTAAGCCTAGTGGTGCCCTAACCTTAGGCTAGGGGATCCCTAGCTTTAGGCTAATTCGAGGGGTGCCCTAGCCTAATCCTAGGGGTGCCCTAGCCTAAGCCTAGGTGTACCCTAGCCTAAGCCTTAGGGTGCCCTAGCCGAAGCCTAGGGGTGCCCTAGCCTTAGGCTAGGGAATCCCAATCCTTAGCCTAAGCCTAGGGGTGCCCTAGCCTAAGCCTAGGCGTGCCCGGGCACTGGCCTAAGCCTACGGGTGCCATAGCCTAAGCATAGGGGTGCCCAAGCCTAAGCCTAAGGGTGTCCTAGGCGTAGACTAAGGGAGCACTAGCCTTAGCCTAAGCCTAGGCGTGCCCTAGCCTAAGCCTAGGTGTGCCCTAACCTAAGCCTAGGGGTTCCCTAGCCTAAGCCTAGGCGTTCCCAAGCCTTAGGCTAGGGAAACCCTAGCCTTAGCCTAAGCCTAGGGGTACCCTAGCCTAAGCCTAGGGGTGTCGTAGCCTAAGCCTACGGGTGCCCTAGCCTTAGGCTAGGGGAGCCCTAGCCTTAGCCTAAGCCTAGGGGTGCCCTAGCCTAAGCCTAGGGGTGCCCTAGCCTTAGGCTAGTTGAGACATAGCCTTAGCCTAAGCTAGGGGTGCCCAAGCCTAAGCCTAGTGGTGCCCTAGCCTAAGCCAAGGGGTGCCCTAGCCTAAGCCTAGGGGTGCCCTAGCCTAAGCCGAGGGGTGCCCTAGCATTATGCTAGGGGAGCCCTAGCCTTATGCTAAGCCTATTTGTGCCCTAGCCTAAGCCTAGGGGTGCCCTAGCCTAAGCCTAGGGGTGCCCTATCCTAAGTCTAGGGGTGCCCTAGCCTAAGCCTAGGGGTGCCCTATCCTAAGTCTAGGGGTGCCCTAGCCTTAGCCTAAGCCTAGGGGTGTCCTAGTGTAAGCCTAGGGGTGCCCTAGCCTAAGTCTAGGGGTGCCCTAGCCTTAGGGTAGGGGAGCCCTAGCCTTAGCCTACGCATAGGGGTGCCCTGGCCTAAGAATAGGGGTGCCCTGGCCTAAGCCTAGGGGTGCCCTAGCCTAAGGTTAGTGGTGCCCTAACCTTAGGCTAGGGGATCCCTAGCCTTAGGCTAAATCTAGGGGTGCCCTAGTCTAATCCTAGGGGTGCCCTCGCCTAAGCTTAGGTGTGCCCTAGCCTAAGCCTAGGGGTGCCCTAGCCTAAGCCTTGGGGTGCCCCAGCCTTAGGCTAGGGGAGCACTAGCCTTAGCCTAAGCTAGGGGTTCCCTAGCCTAAGCCTAGGGGTGCCCTATCCTAAGCCTAGGGGTGCCCTAGCCTAAGCCTAGGGGTGCCCTAGCCTAAGCCTAGGGGTGCCCTAGCCTAAGCCTAGTGGTACCCTAACCTTAGGCTAGGGGATCCCTAGCCTTAGGCTAATTCGAGGGTTGCCCAAGCCTAAACCTAGGGGTGCCCTAGCCTAAGCCTAGGTGTACCCTAGCCTAATACTAGGCCTGCCCTAGCCGAAGCCTAGGGGTGCCCTAGCCTTAGGCTAGGGAATCCCTATCCTTAGCCTAAGCCTAGGGGTGCCCTAGCCTAAGCCTAGGGGTGCCCTGGCACTACCCTAAGCCTAGGGGTGCCATAGCCTAAGCATTGGGGTGCCCAAACCTAAGCCTAAGGGTGCCCAAGCCTTAGTCTAGGGGAGCCCTAGCCTTAGCCTAAGCCTAGGGGTGCCTAGCCTAAGCCTAGGGGTGCCTTAGCCTAAGCCTAGGGGTGCCCTAGCCTAAGCCTCGGGGTGCCATAGCCTAAGCCTAGGGGTGCCCAAGCCTAAGCCTAAGGGTGCCCTAGTCTAAGCCTAGGGGTACCCTAGCCTAAGCTTAGGGGTTCCCGAGCCTTAGGCTAGGGCACCCCTAGCCTTAGCCTAAGCCTAGGGGTGCCCTAGCCTAAGGCTAGGGGTGCCCTAGCCTAAGCCTAGGGGTGCCTTAACCTTAGGCTAGGGGAGCCCTAGCCTTAGCTTAAGGCTAGATGTGCCCTAGCCTAAGCCTAGGGGTGCCCAAGCCTAAGCCTAGGGGTGCGCTAGCCTTAGGTTATGGGTGCACTAGCCTAAGCCTAAGCCTAGTGGTGCCCTAGCCTAAACCTAGGGGTGACCTAGCCTAAGCTTAGGGGTGCCCTAGCCTAAGCCTAGGGGTGCCCTAGCCTTAGGCTAGGGGAGCCCTAGCCTTAGCCTAAGCCTCGGGGTGCCCTAGCCTAAGCCTAGGGGTGCCCTAGCCTTAGTCTAGGGAAGACCTAGCCTTAGCCTATGCCTACGGGTGCCCTAGCCTAAGCCTAGGGGTGCCCTAGCCTAAGCCTAGGGGTGCCCTAGTAAGCCTAGGGGTGCACTAGTAAGCCTACGGGTGCCCTGCCTAAGCCTAGGGGATCCCTAGCCTTAGGCTAGGGGAGCCCTAGCCTTAGCCTAAGCCTAGGGGTGCCCTAGCCTAAGCCTAGGTGTGCCCTAACCTAAGCCTAGGGGTGCCCTAGCCTAAGCCTAGGTGTGCCCTAGCCTATGCCGATGGGTGCCATAGCCTTAGGCTAGGGGATCCCCAGCCTTAGCCTAAGCCTAGGGGTGCCCTAGCCTAAGCCTAGGGGTGCCCTAGCCTAAGCCTAGTGGGGCCCTAGCCTTAGGTTAGGGGAGCCCTAGCCTTAGCTTAAGCCTAGGGGTGCCCTATCCTAAGCCTATGGTTGCCCTAGCCTAAGCCTAGGGGTGCCCTAGCCTTAGGCTAGGGGAGCCCTAGTTTTAGCCTAAGCCTAGGGGTGCACTAGCCTAAGCCTAGGGGTGCCTTAGCCTAAGCCTAGGGATGCCCAAGCCTAAGCCTAAGGGTGCCCTAGCCTTAGGCTAGGGGAGCCCTAGCCTTAGCCTAAGCCTAGGGGTGCCCTAGCCTAAGCCTAGGCGTGCCTTATCCTAAGCCTATGGGTGCCTATCCTAAGCCTAGGGGTGCCCTAGCCTAAGCCTACGGATGCCCTGCCAAAGCCTAGGGGTGCCCTAGCCTAAGGCTAGGGGAGCCCTAGCCTTAGCCTAAGCCTATGGGTGCCCTAGCCAAAGCCTAGGGGTGCCCTAACCTAAGCCTAGGGTTGCCCTAGCCTAAGCCTAGGGCTGCCCTAGCCTAAGCCTAGGGGTGCCCTAGCCTAAGGCTAGTTGATCCATAGCCTTAGCCTAAACTAGAGGTGCCCTAGCCTAAGCCTAGGGGTACCCTAGCCTAAGCCTAGGGGTGCCCTAGCCTAAGCCTAGGGGTGCCCTAGCATTATGCTAGGGGAGCCCTAGCCTTATGCTAAGCCTAGTCGTGCGCTAGCCTAAGCCTAGGGGTGCCCTACCCTAAGCCTAGGGGTGCCCTGGCACTACCCTAAGCCTAGGGGTGCCATAGCCTAAGCATAGGGGTGCCGAAACCTAAGCCTAAGGGTGCCCTAGCCTTAGTCTAGGGGAGCCCTAGCCTTAGCCTAAGCCTAGGGCTGCCCAAGCCTAAGCCTAAGGGTGCCCTAGTCTAAGCCTAGGGGTCCCCTAGCCTAAGCTTAGGGGTTCCCGAGCCTTAGGCTAGGGGAGCCCTAGCCTTAGCCTAAGCCTAGGGGTGCCCTAGCCTAAGGCTAGGGGTGCACTAGCCTAAGCCTAGGGGTGCCTTAACCTTAGGGTAGGGGAGCCCTAGCCTTAGCTTAAGGCTAGGGGTGCCCCAGCCTAAGCCTAGGGGTGCCCAAGCCTAAGCCTAGGGGTGCGCTAGCCTTAGGCTATGGGAGCACTAGCCTAAGCCTAAGCCTAGAGGTGCTCTAGCCTAAACCTAGGGGTGACCTAGCCTAAGCTTAGGGGTGCCATAGCCTAAGCCTAGGGGTGCCCTAGCCTTAGGCTAGGGGAGCCCTAGCCTTAGCCTAAGCCTCGGGGTGCCCTAGCCTAAGCCTAGGGGTGCCCTAGCCTTAGTCTAGGGAAGCCCTAGCCTTAGCCTATGCCTAGGGGTGCCCTAGCCTAAGCCTAGGGGTGCCCTAGTAAGCCTAGGGGTGCACTAGTAAGCCTACGGGTGCCCTGCCTAAGCCTAGGGGATCCCTAGCCTTAGGCTAGGGGAGCCCTAATCTTAGCCTAAGCCTAGGGGTGCCCTAGCCTAAGCCTAGGTGTGCCCTAACCTAAGCCTAGGGGTGACCTAGCCTAAGCCTAGGTGTGCCCTAGCCTATGCCGATGGGTGCCCTAGCCTTAGGCTAGGGGAGCCCCAGCCTTAGCCTAAGCCTAGGGGTGCCCTAGCCTAAGCCTAGGGGTGCCTTAGCCTAAGCCTAGGGATGCCCAAGCCTAAGCCTAAAGGTGCCCTAGCCTTAGGCTAGGGGAGCCCTAGCCTTAGCCTAAGCCTAGGGGTGCCCTAGCCTAAGCCTAGGCGTGCCTTATCCTAAGCCAAGGGGTGCCCTATCCTAAGCCTAGGGGTGCCCTAGCCTAAGCCTACGGATGCCCTGCCAAAGCCTAGGGGTGCCCTAGCCTTAGGCTAGGGGAGCCCTAGCCTTAGCCTAAGCCTAGGGGTGCCCTAGCCAAAGCCTAGGGGTGCCCTAACCTAAGCCTAGGGTTGCCCGAGCCTAAGCCTAGGGCTGCCCTAGCCTAAGCCTAGGGGTGCCCTAGCCTAAGCCTAGGGGTGCCCTAGCATTATGCTAGGGGAGTCCTTGCCTTATGCTAAGCCTAGTCGTGCGCTAGCCAAAGCCTAGGGGTGCCCTTGCCTAAGCCTAGGTGTGCCCTGTCCTAAGTCTAGTGGTGCCCTAGCCTAAGCCTAGGGGTGCCCTACCCTAAGCCTAGGGGTGCCCTAGCCTAAGCCTAGTCGTGCCCTAGACTTAGGCTAGGGGAGCCCTAGACTTAGCCTAAGCCTAGGGGTGCCCTAGCCTAAGCCTAGTGGTGCCCTAACCTGAGGCTAGGGGATCCCTAGCTTTAGGCTAATTCGAGGGGTGCCCTAGCCTAATCCTAGGGGTGCCCTAGCCTAAGCCTAGGTGTACCCTAGCCTAAGCCTAGGGTGCCCTAGCCGACGCCTAGGGGTGCCCTAGCCTTAGGCTAGGGAATCCCAATCCTTAGCCTAAGCCTAGGGGTGCCCTAGCCTAAGCCTAGGGGTGCCCTGGCACTAGCCTAAGCCTAGGGGTGCCATAGCCTAAGCATAGGGGTGCCCAAGCCTAAGCCTAAGGGTGTCCTAGGCGTAGACTAAGGGAGCACTAGCCTTAGCCTAAGCCTAGGCGTGCCCTAGCCTAAGCCTAGGTGTGCCCTAACCTAAGCCTAGGGGTTCCCTAGCCTAAGCCTAGGCGTTCCCAAGCCTTAGGCTAGGGAAACCCTAGCCTTAGCCTAAGCCTAGGGGTACCCTAGCCTAAGCCTAGGGGTGTCGTAGCCTAAGCCTACGGGTGCCCTAGCCTTAGGCAAGGGGAGCCCTAGCCTTAGCCTAAGCCTAGGGGTGCCCTAGCCTAAGCCTAGGGGTGCCCTAGCCTTAGGCTAGTTGAGACATAGCCTTAGCCTAAGCTAGGGGTGCCCAAGCCTAAGCCTAGTGGTGCCCTAGCCTAAGCCAAGGGGTGCCCTAGCCTAAGCCTAGGGGTGCCCTAGCCTAAGCCTAGGGGTGCCCTAGCATTATGCTAGGGGAGCCCTAGCCTTATGCTAAGCCTATTTGTGCCCTAGCCTAAGCCTAGGGGTGCCCTAGCCTAAGCCTAGGGGTGCCCTATCCTAAGTCTAGGGGTGCCCTAGCCTAAGCCTAGGGGTTCCCTAGCCTAAGTCTAGGGGTGCCCTAGCCTTAGCCTAAGCCTAGGGGTGTCCTAGTGTAAGCCTAGGGGTGCCCTAGCCTAAGTCTAGGGGTGCCCTAGCCTTAGGGTAGGGGAGCCCTAGCCTTAGCCTACGCATAGGGGTGCCCTGGCCTAAGAATAGGGGTGCCCTGGCCTAAGCCTAGGGGTGCCCTAGCCTAAGGTTAGTGGTGCCCTAACCTTAGGCTAGGGGATCCCTAGCCTTAGGCTAAATCTAGGGGTGCCCTAGTCTAATCCTAGGGGTGCCCTCGCCTAAGCTTAGGTGTGCCCTAGCCTAAGCCTAGGGGTGCCCTAGCCTAAGCCTTGGGGTGCCCCAGCCTTAGGCTAGGGGAGCCCTAGCCTTAGCCTAAGCTAGGGGTTCCCTAGCCTAAGCCTAGGGGTGCCCTATCCTAAGCCTAGGGGTGCCCTAGCCTAAGCCTAGGGGTGCCCTAGCCTAAGCCTAGGGGTGCCCTAGCCTAAGCCTAGTGGTACCCTAACCTTAGGCTAGGGGATCCCTAGCCTTAGGCTAATTCGAGGGGTGCCCAAGCCTAATCCTAGGGGTGCCCTAGCCTAAGCCTAGGTGTACCCTAGCCTAATACTAGGGCTGCCCTAGCCGAAGCCTAGGGGTGCCCTAGCCTTAGGCTACGGAATCCCTATCCTTAGCCTAAGCCTAGGGGTGCCCTAGCCTAAGCCTAGGGGTGCCCTGGCACTACCCTAAGCCTAGGGGTGCCATAGCCTAAGCATTGGGGTGCCCAAACCTAAGCCTAAGGGTGCCCAAGCCTTAGTCTAGGGGAGCCCTAGCCTTAGCCTAAGCCTAGGGGTGCCTAGCCTAAGCCTAGGTGTGCCTTAGCCTAAGCCTAGGGGTGCCCTAGCCTAAGCCTCGGGGTGCCATAGCCTAAGCCTAGGGGTGCCCAAGCCTAAGCCTAAGGGTGCCCTAGTCTAAGCCTAGGGGTACCCTAGCCTAAGCTTAGGGGTTCCTGAGCCTTAGGCTAGGGGACCCCTAGCCTTAGCCTAAGCCTAGGGGTGCCCTAGCCTAAGGCTAGGGGTGCCCTAGCCAAAGCCTAGGGGTGCCTTAACCTTAGGCTAGGGGAGCCCTAGCCTTAGCTTAAGGCTAGATGTGCCCCAGCCTAAGCCTAGGGGTGCCCAAGCCTAAGCCTAGGGGTGCGCTAGCCTTAGGTTATGGGTGCACTAGCCTAAGCCTAAGCCTAGTGGTGCCCTAGCCTAAACCTAGGGGTGACCTAGCCTAAGCTTAGGGGTGCCCTAGCCTAAGCCTAGGGGTGCCCTAGCCTTAGGCTAGGGGAGCCCTAGCCTTAGCCTAAGCCTCGGGGTGCCCTAGCCTAAGCCTAGGGGTGCCCTAGCCTTAGTCTAGGGAAGCCCTAGCCTTAGCCTATGCCTAGGGGTGCCGTAGCCTAAGCCTAGGGGTGCCCTAGCCTAAGCCTAGGGGTGCCCTAGTAAGCCTACGGGTGCACTAGTAAGCCTACGGGTGCCCTGCCTAAGCCTAGGGGATCCCTAGCCTTAGGCTAGGGGAGCCCTAGCCTTAGCCTAAGCCTAGGTGTGCCCTAACCTAAGCCTAGGGGTGCCCTAGCCTAAGCATAGGGGTGCCCTAGCCTATGCCGATGGGTGCCCTAGCCTTAGGCTAGGGGATCCCCAGCCTTAGCCTAAGCCTAGGGGTGCCCTAGCCTAAGCCTAGGGGTGCCCTAGCCTAAGCCTAGTGGGGCCCTAGCCTTAGGTTAGGGGAGCCCTATCCTTAGCTTAAGCCTAGGGGTGCCCTATCCTAAGCCTATGGTTGCCCTAGCCTAAGCCTAGGGGTGCCCTAGCCTTAGGCTAGGGGAGCCCTAGTTTTAGCCTAAGCCTAGGGTTGCACTAGCCTAAGCCTAGGGGTGCCTTAGCCTAAGCCTAGGGATGCCCAAGCCTAAGCCTAAGGGTGCCCTAGCCTTAGGCTAGGGGAGCCCTAGCCTTAGCCTAAGCCTAGGGGTGCCCTAGCCTAAGCCTAGGCGTGCCTTATCCTAAGCCTAGGGGTGCCTATCCTAAGCCTAGGGGTGCCCTAGCCTAAGCCTACGGATGCCCTGCCAAAGCCTAGGGGTACCCTAGCCTAAGGCTAGGGGACCCCTAGCCTTAGCCTAAGCCTATTGGTGCCCTAGCCAAAGCCTAGGGGTGCCCTATCCTAAGCCTAGGGTTGCCCTAGCCTAAGCCTAGGGCTGCCCTAGCCTAAGCCTAGGCGTGCCCTAGCCTAAGGCTAGTTGATCCATAGCCTTAGCCTAAACTAGAGGTGCCCTAGCCTAAGCCTAGGGGTACCCTAGCCTAAGCCTAGGGGTGCCCTAGCCTAAGCCTAGGGGTTCCCTAGCATTATGCTAGGGGAGCCCTAGCCTTATGCTAAGCCTAGTCGTGCGCTAGCCTAAGCCTAGGGGTGCCCTACCCTAAGCCTAGGGGTGCCCTGGCACTACCCTAAGCCTAGGGGTGCCATAGCCTAAGCATAGGGGTGCCCAAACCTAAGCCTAAGGGTGCCCTAGACTTAGTCTAGGGGAGCCCTAGCCTTAGCCTAAGCCTAGGGCTGCCCAAGCCTAAGCCTAAGGGTGCCCTAGTCTAAGCCTAGGGGTCCCCTAGCCTAAGCTTAGGGGTTCCCGAGCCTTAGGCTAGGGGAGCCCTAGCCTTAGCCTAAGCCTAGGGGTGCCCTAGCCTAAGGCTAGGGGTGCACTAGCCTAAGCCTAGGGGTGCCTTAACCTTAGGCTAGGGGAGCCCTAGCCTTAGCTTAAGGCTAGGGGTGCCCCAGCCTAAGCCTAGGGGTGCCCAAGCCTAAGCCTAGGGGTGCGCTAGCCTTAGGCTATGGGAGCACTAGCCTAAGCCTAAGCCTAGAGGTGCTCTAGCCTAAACCTAGGGGTGACCTAGCCTAAGCTTAGGGGTGCCCTAGCCTAAGCCTAGGGGTGCCCTAGCCTTAGGCTAGGGGAGCCCTAGCCTTAGCCTAAGCCTCGGGGTGCCCTAGCCTAAGCCTAGGGGTGCCCTAGCCTTAGTCTAGGGAAGCCCTAGCCTTAGCCTATGCCTAGGGGTGCCCTAGCCTAAGCCTAGGGGTGGCCTAGTAAGCCTAGGGGTGCACTAGTAAGCCTACGGGTGCCCTGCCTAAGCCTAGGGGATCCCTAGCCTTAGGCTAGGGGAGCCCTAGCCTTAGCCTAAGCCTAGGGGTGCCCTAGCCTAAGCCTAGGTGTGCCCTAACCTAAGCCTAGGGGTGACCTAGCCTAAGCCTAGGTGTGCCCTAGCCTATGCCGATGGGTGCCCTAGCCTTAGGCTAGGGGAGCCCCAGCCTTAGCCTAAGCCTAGGGGTGCCCTAGCCTAAGCCTAGGGGTGCCTTAGCCTAAGCCTAGGGATGCCCAAGCCTAAGCCTAAAGGTGCCCTAGCCTTAGGCTAGGGGAGCCCTAGCCTTAGCCTAAGCCTAGGGGTGCCCTAGCCTAAGCCTAGGCGTGCCTTATCCTAAGCCAAGAGGTGCCCTATCCTAAGCCTAGGGGTGCCCTAGCCTAAGCCTACGGATGCCCTGCCAAAGCCTAGGGGTGCCCTAGCCTTAGGCTAGGGGAGCCCTAGCCTTAGCCTAAGCCTAGGGGTGCCCTAGCCAAAGCCTAGGGGTGCCCTAACCTAAGCCTAGGGTTGCCCGAGCCTAAGCCTAGGGCTGCCCTAGCCTAAGCCTAGGGGTGCCCTAGCCTAAGGCTAGTTGATCCATAGCCTTAGCCTAATCTAGAGGTGCCCTAGCCTAAGCCTAGGGGTACCCTAGCCTAAGCCTAGGGGTGCCCTAGCCTAAGCCTAGGGGTGCCCTAGCATTATGCTAGGGGAGTCCTTGCCTTATGCTAAGCCTAGTCGTGCACTAGCCTATGCCTAGGGGTGCCCTTGCCTAAGCCTAGGTGTGCCCTGTCCTAAGTCTAGTGGTGCCCTAGCCTACACCTAGGGGTGCCCTAGCCTAAGTCTAGGGGTGCCCTAGCCTAAGCCTAGGGGTGCCCTAGCCTAAGCCTAGGGGTTCCCTAGCCTTAGGCTAGTCGAGCCGTAGCCTTAGTCTAAGCCTAGGGGTGCCCTAGCCTAAGCCTATGGCTGCCCTAGCCTAAGCCTAGGGGTGCCCTAGCCTAAGGCTAGGGGTACCCTTGCCTTAGGCTAGGGGAATCCTAGCCTTACCCTAAGCCTAGTGGTGCCCTAGCGTAAGCCTAGGGTTACCTAGGCTAAGCCTAGGGGTGCCCAAGCCTAAGCGTAGGGGTGCCCTAGCCTTAGGCTAGGGGAATCCTAGCCTTAGCCATAGCCGGGGGGTGCCCTAGCCTAAGCCTTGGGGTACCCTAGCCTAAGCCTAGGTGTGCCCTAGCCTAAGCCTAGGGGTGCCCTAGCCTTAGGCTATGGGACCCTAGATTTAGTCTAAGCCTAGGAGTGCCCTAGTCTATGCCTAGGGGTGCCCTAGCCTAAGCCTAGGGCACCCTAGCCTAAGTTTAGGGGTGCCCTAGCCTAAACCTAGGGGTGCCCTATCCTAATCCTAGGGGTGCCCTATCCTAAGCCTAGGGGCGCCCTAGCCTAAGCTTAGGGGTGCCCTAGCCAAAGCCTAGGGGTGCCATAGCCTAAGCCTAGGGGTGCCCTATCCTAAGCCTAGGGGTGCCCTAGCCTAAGCCTTGGGGTGCCCTAGCCTAAGCCTAGGGGTGCCTTAGCCTAAGCCTTGGGGTGCCCTAGCCTAAGCCTAGGGGTGCCCTAGCCTAAGCCTAGGGGTGCCCTAGTAAGCCTAGGGGTGCACTAGTAAGCCTACGGGTGCCCTGCCTAAGCCTAGGGGATCCCTAGCCTTAGGCTAGGGGAGCCCTAGCCTTAGCCTAAGCCTAGGGGTGCCCAAGCCTAAGACTAGGTGTGCCCTAACCTAAGCCTAGGGGTGACCTAGCCTCAGCCTAGGGGTGCCCTAGCCTAAGGCTACGGGTGCCCTAGCCTAAGCCTAGGGGTGCCCTAGCCTAAGCCAAGGGGTGCCTAAGCCTTAGGCTAGGGGAGCCCTAGCCTTAGCCTAAGCCTAGGGGTGCCCTAGCCTAAGCCTAGTGGTGCCCTAGCCTAAGCTTAGGGGTTCCCTAGCCTTAGGCTAGTCGAGCCGTAGCCTTAGTCTAAGCCTAGGGGTGCCCTAGCCTAAGCCTATGGGTGCCCTAGCCTAAGCCTAGGGGTGTCCTAGCCTTACGCTAGGGGAGCCCTACCCTTAGGCTAATTCTGGGGGTGCCCTAGCCTAAGCGTAGGGGTTCCCTAGCCTAAGCTTAGGGGTGCCCTAGCCTAAGCCTAGTGGTGCCCTAGCCTAAGCGTAGGGGTTCCCTATCCTTAGGCTAGGGAAACCCTAGCATTAGCCTAAGCCTAGGGATCCCCTAGCTTAAGCCTAGGGGTGCCCTAGCCTAAGACTAGGGGTGCCCTAGCCTAAGCCTAGGGGAGCCCTAGCCTTAGCTTAAGCCTAGTGTTGCCTTAGCCTAGGCCTAGGGGTGCCCTAGCCTAAGCCTAGGGGTGCCCTAGCCTTAGGCTAGGGGAGCCCTAGCCTTAGCCTAAGCCTAGAGGTGCCATAGCCTAAGCCTAGGGGTGCCCAAGCCTAAGCCTAAGGGTGCCCAAGCCTTTGTCTAGGGGAGCCCTAGCCTAAGCCTAAG
Source organism: Tenrec ecaudatus (assembly GCF_050624435.1). Taxonomy (NCBI): domain Eukaryota; kingdom Metazoa; phylum Chordata; class Mammalia; order Afrosoricida; family Tenrecidae; genus Tenrec; species Tenrec ecaudatus. The sequence continues at coordinate 152,523 of NW_027459372.1, forward strand.
CCTAGAGGTGCCCTATCCTATGCCTAGGGGAGCCCTAGCCTAAGCCTAGGGTTGCCCTATCCTAAGCCTAGGGGTGCCCTAGCCTTAGCCTAAGCCTAGGTGTGCCCTAGCCTAAACCTAGGGATGCCCTAGCCTAAGACTAGGCTTACCTAGACTAAGCCTTGGCGTGCCATAGCCATAGGCTAGGGGAGCCCTAGCCTTAGCCTAAGGCTAGGGGTGCCTTAGCCTAAGCCTAGAGGTGCCCTAGCCTAAGCCTAGGGGTGCCCTAGCTTTGGGCTTTGGGAGTCCTAGACTTAGCCTAAGACGAGGGGTGCCCTAGACTAAGACTAGGGATGCCCTAGCCTAAGCCTAGGGTGCCGTAGCCTAAGCCTAGGGGTGCCCAAGTTTTAGGCTAGGGGAGTCCTAGCCTTAACCTAAGCCTAGGGATGCCCTATATTAAGCCTAGGGGTGCCCTAGCCTAAGCCTCGGGGTGCCCTCGCCTTAGGCTATGGGAGCGCTAGCCTTAGCCTAAGCGTAGGGGTGCCCTAGCCTATGCCTAGGGTGCCCTAGCTTTAGGCTAGGGGAGTCCTAGCATTAGCCTAAGCCGACGGGTGCCCTAGCCTAAGCCTAGTGGTGCCGTTGCCTAAGACTAGTGGTGCCCTAGCCTAAGCCTAGTTGTGCCCTAGCCTAAGCCTAGGGGTGCCCTAGCCTAAGCGTAAGGGTGCCCTAGCCTAAGCTTAGGGGTGCCATAGCCTAAGGCCAGGGGTTCCCTAGATTTAGGCTAGGGGATCCCTAGCCTTAGGCTAATTATATGGGTGCCCTAGCCTAATCCTAGGGGTGCCCTAGCATAAGCCTAGGTGTATCCTAGCCTAAGCCTAGGGGTGCCCTAGCCTAAGCCTAGGTGTGCCCTAGCCTTAGGCTAGGGGAGACCTAGCCTTAGGCTAATTCTAGGGGTGCCCTAGCCTAATCCTAGGGGTGCCCTAGCCTAAGCTTAGGTGTGCCCTAGCCTAAGACTAGGAGTGCCCTAGCCTAAAACTATGGGTGCCCTAGCCTTAGGCTAGGGGAGCCATAGCCTGAGCCTAAGCTAGGGGTGCCCTCGCCTACGCCTAGGGGTGTCCAAGCCTAAGCCTAGGGGTGCCCTAGCCTAAGCCTAGGGGTGCCCTAGCCTTAGGCTATGGAAGCAATAGCCTTAGCCTAAGCCTTGGGGTGCCCTAGCCTAAGCCTAGGGGTGCCCTAGCCTAGGCCTAGGGGTGCCCTACCCTAAACCTCGGGGTGCCCTAGCCTTGGGCTAGGGGAGCCTTAGCCTTAGCCTAAGCCTAGGGGTGCCCTAGCCTAAGCCTACGGGTGCCCAAGCCTAAGCCTAGGGGTGCCCTAGCCTAAGCCAAGGGGTGCCCTAGCCTTAGGTTAAGGGAGCCCTAGCCTTAGCCTAAGCCTAGGGGTGCCCAAGCCTAAGCCTAGGGGTGCCCTAGTCTAAGCCTAGAGGTGCCCTAGCCTTAGGCTAGGGGAGCCTCAGCCTTAGCCTAAGCCTAGGGGTGCCCTAGGGTAAGCCCAGGGGTTCCCTAGCCTTAAGCTAGTCGAGCCATAGCCTTAGTCTAAGCCTAGGGGTGCCCTAGCCTAAGCCTATGGGTACCCTAGCCTAAGCCTAGGGGTGCCCTAGCCTAAGGCTAGGGGTACCCTTGCCTTAGGCTAGGGGAGTCCTAGCCTTAGCCTAAGCCTAGTGGTGCCCTAGTCTAAGTCAGGGGTTACCTAGGATAAGCCTAGGGGTGCCCTAGCCTAAGCGTAGGGGTGCCCTAGCCTTAAGCTAGGGGAGTCCTAGCCTTAGCCATAGCCGGGGGGTGCCCTAGCCTAAGCCTTGTGGTGCCCTAGCCTAAGCCTAGGTGTGCCCTAGCCTAAGCCTAGGGGTGCCCTAGCCTTAGGATATGGGACCCTAGGTTTAGTCTAAGCCTAGGGGTGCCCTAGTCTATGCCTAGTGGTGCCCTAGCCAAAGCCTAGGGGTGCCCTAGCCTAAGTTTAGGGGTGCCCTAGCCTAAACCTAGGGGTGCCCTATCCTAATCCTAGGGGTGCCCTATCCTAAGCCTAGGGGCGCCCTAGCCTAAGCTTACGGATGCCCTAGCCAAAGCCTAGGGGTGCCTTAGCCTAAGCCTTGGGGTGCCCTAGCCTAAGCCTAGGGGTACCCTAGCCTTGGGCTAGGGGTGCCCTAGAGTTGGGCTAGGGGAGCCCTAGCCTAAGCCTAGGGGTGCCCTAGCCTAAGGCTACGGGTGCCCTAGCCTAAGCCGAGGGGTGCCCTAGCCTAAGCCTAGCGGTTCCCTAGCCTTAGGCTAGTCGAGCCGTAGCCTTAGTCTAAGCCTAGGGGTGCCCTAGCCTAAGCCTATGGGTGCCCTAGCCTAAGCCTAGGGGTGTCCTAGCCTTACGCTAGGGGAGCCCTAGCCTTAGGCTAATTCTGGGGGTGCCCTTGCCTAAGCGTAGGGGTTCCCTAGCCTAAGCCTAGGGGTGCCCTAGCCTTAGGCAAGGGGAGCCCTAGCCTTAGCCTGAGCCTAGGGGTGCCCTAGCCTAAGCGTAGGGGTGCCCAGCCTAAGCTTAAGGGTGCCCTAGCCTAAGCCTAGTGGTGCCCTAGCCTAAGCCTAGGGGTTCCCTAGCCTTAGGCTAGGGAAACCCTAGCATTAGCCTAAGCCTAGGGGTCCACTAGCTTAAGCCTAGGGGTGCCCTAGCCTAAGACTAGGGGTGCCCTAGCCTAAGCCTAGGGGTGCCCTAGCCTAAGCCAAGGGTGCCCTAGCCTTAGGCTAGGGGAACCCTAGCCTTAGCTTAAGCCTAGTGTTGCCTTAGCCTAGGCCTAGGGGTGCCCTAGCCTAAGCCTAGGGGTGCCCTAGCCTTAGGCTAGGGTAGCCCTAGCCTTAGCCTAAGCCTAGGGGTGCCATAGCCTAAGCCTAGGGGTGCCCAAGCCTAAGCCTAAGGGTGCCCTAGCCTTTGTCTAGGGGAGCCCTAGCCTAAGCCTAAGCCTAGGGGTGCCCTAGCCTATGCCTAGGGGTGCCCTAGCCTAAGCCTAGGGTTGCCCTATCCTAAGCCTAGGGGTGCCCTAGCCTAAGCCTAGGGGTGCCCTAGACTAAGCCTAGGGGTGCCCTAGCCTTAGCCTAAGCCTAGGTGTGCCCTAGCCTAAGCCTAGGGATGCCCTAGCCTAAGACTAGGCTTACCTAGCCTAAGTCTAGGCGTTCCCTAGCCATAGGCTAGGGGAGCACTAGCCTTAGCCTAAGGCTAGGGGTGCCTTAGCCTAAGCCTAGAGGTGCCCTAGCCTAAGCATAGGGGTGCCCTAGCCTTGGGCTTTGGGAGTCCTAGCCTTAGCCTAAGACGAGGGGTGCCCTAGCCTAAGACTAGGGATGCCCTAGCCTAAGCCTAGGTGTGTCCTAGCCTAAGCCTAGGGGAGCCCTAGCCTAAGCCTAGGGGTGCCCTAGCCTTAGGCTATGGGAACCCTTGCCTTAGCTTAAGCCTGGGGGTGCCCTACCCTAAGCCTTGGGGTGTCCTAGCCTAAGCCTAGGGGTGACCTAGCATAAGCCTAGGGGTGCCCTAGCCTAAGCCTAGGGGTGCCCTAGCCTAAGCCTGGGGGTGCCCTAGCCTAAGCCTAGGGGTGCCCTAGCCTAAGCCTAGGCTTACCTAGCCTAAGCCTAGGGGTGCCCTAGCCATAGGCTAGGGGAGCCCTAGCCTTAGCCTAATGCTAGGGGTGCCTTAGCCTAAGCCTAGAGGTGCCCTAGCCTAAGCATAGGGGTGCCCTAGCCTTAGGCTAGGGGAGTCCTAGCCTTAGCCATAGCCGGGGGGTGCCCTAGCCTAAGCCTTGGGGTGCCCTAGCCTAAGCCCAGGTGTGCCCTAGCCTAAGCTTAGGGGTGCCCTAGCCTTAGGCTATGGGACCCTAGATTTAGTCTAAGCCTAGGGGTGCCCTAGCCTATGCCTAGGGGTGCCCTAACCCAAGCCTAGGGGTGCCCTAGCCTAAGTTTAGGGGTGCCCTAGCCTAAGCCTAGGGGTGCCCTATCCTAATCCTAGGGGTGCCCGATCCTAAGCTTAGGGGTGCCCTAGCATAAGCTTAGGTGGGCTCTAGCCTAAGCCTAGGGGTGCAATAGCCTAAGCCTAGGGGTGCCCTATCCTAAGCCTAGGGGTGCCCTAGCCTAAACCTTGGGGTGTCCTAGCCTAAGCCTAGGGGTGCCCTAGCCTTAGGCTAGGGGAGCCCTAGCCTTAGCCTAAGCCTAGGACTGCCCTAGCCTAAGCCTAGGGGTGCCCTAGACTAAGCCTAGGGGTGCCCTAGCCTAAGCCTAGGGGTGCCCTAGCCTAAGCTTAGGGGTGCCCTAACGTAAGCCTAGGTGTGCCCTAGCCTTAGGCTAGGGGAGCCCTAGCCTTAGCCTAAGCCTAGTGGTGTCCTAGCCTAAGCCTAGGGGTGCCCTAGCCTAAGCCAAGGGTTGCCCTAACCTTAGGCTAGGGGAGCCCTAGCCTTAGCCTAAGCCTTGGGGTGCCCTAGCCTAAGTCTAGGGGTGCCCTAGCCAAGCCTAGGGGTGCCGTAGCCTAAGCCTAGGGGTGCCCTAGCCTAAGTCAAGGGGTGCCGTAGTAAGCCTTGGGGTGCCCTAGCCAAAGCCTAGGGGTGGCCTAGCCTTAGGCTAGGGGAGCCCTACCCTTAGCCTAAGCCTTGCCGTGCCCTAGCCTAAGCCTAGGGGTGCCCTAGCCTTAGGCTATGGGAGCCCTAGCCTTAGCCTAAGCCTAGGGGTGCCCTAGCCTAGGCCTAGGTGTGCCCTAGCCTAAGCCTAGGTGTGCCCTAAACTTAGCCAAAGCTTAGGCGTGCCCTATCCTAAGCCAAGGGGTGCCCTAGCCTAACCCTAGGGGTGCCCTAGCCTAAGCCTAGGGGTGCCCTTGCCTTAGGCTAGGGAAGCCCTAGCCTTAGCCTAAGCGTAGGGGTGCCCTAGCCAAATCCTAGGGGTGCCCTATCCTAAGCCTAGGGGTGCCCTAGCTTAAGCCTAGGGGTGCCATAGCCTAAGCCTAGGGGTGCCCTAGCCTAAGCTTAGGTGTGCCCTAGCCTAAGTCTTGGGGTAACCTAGCCTAAGATTAGGGGTGCCATAGCCTTAGGCTACGGGAGCCCTAGCCTTAGCCTAAGCCTAGGGGTATCCTAGCCTAAGATTAGGGGTGCCCTAGCCTTAGGCTAGGGGAGCCCTAGCCTTAGCCTAAGCTAGGGGTGCCCTAGCCTACGCCTAGGGGTGTCCAAGCCTAAGCCTAGGGGTGCCCTAGCCTAAGCCTAGGGGTGCTCTTGCCTTAGGCTAGGGGAGCCATAGCCTTAGCCTAAGCCTAGGGGTGCCATAGCCTAAGCCTAGGCGTGCCCTAGCCTAAGCCTAGGGGTGCACTAGCCTTAGGCTAGGGGAGTCCTAGCCTTAGCCTAAGCCTAGTGGTGCCCTAGCCTATGCCTAGGGGTGCCCTAGCCTAAGCCTAGTTGTGCCCTAGCCTAAGCTTAGGGGTGCCCTAGCCTAAGCCTAAGGGTGCCCTAACCTAAGCCTAGGGGTGCCCTAGCCTAAGCATAGGGGTGCCCTAGCCTTAGGCTAGGGGATTCCTAGCCTTAGCCATAGCCGGGGTGCCCTAGCCTAAGCCTTGGGGTGCCCTAGCCTAAGCCCAGGTGTGCCCTAGCCTAAGCTTAGGGGTGCCCTAGCCTTAGGCTATGGGACCCTAGATTTAGTCTAAGCCTAGGGGTGCCCTAGCCTATGCCTAGGGGTGCCCTAACCCAAGCCTAGGGGTGCCCTAGCCTAAGTTTAGGGGTGCCCTAGCCTAAGCCTAGGGGTGCCCTATCCTAATCCTAGGGGTGCCCGATCCTAAGCTTAGGGGTGCCCTAGCATAAGCTTAGGTGGGCTCTAGCCTAAGCCTAGGGGTGCAATAGCCTAAGCCTAGGGGTGCCCTATCCTAAGCCTAGGGGTGCCCTAGCCTAAACCTTGGGGTGTCCTAGCCTAAGCCTAGGGGTGCCCTAGCCTTAGGCTAGGGGAGCCCTAGCCTTAGCCTAAGCCTAGGACTGCCCTAGCCTAAGCCTAGGGGTGCCCTAGACTAAGCCTAGGGGTGCCCTAGCCTAAGCCTAGGGGTGCCCTAGCCTAAGCTTAGGGGTGCCCTAACGTAAGCCTAGGTGTGCCCTAGCCTTAGGCTAGGGGAGCCCTAGCCTTAGCCTAAGCCTTTTGGTGTCCTAGCCTAAGCCTAGGGGTGCCCTAGCCTAAGCCTAGGGTTGCCCTAACCTTAGGCTAGGGGAGCCCTAGCCTTAGCCTAAGCCTTGGGGTGCCCTAGCCTAAGTCTAGGGGTGCCCTAGCCAAGCCTAGGGGTGCCGTAGCCTAAGCCTAGGGGTGCCCTAGCCTAAGTCAAGGGGTGCCGTAGTAAGCCTTGGGGTGCCCTAGCCAAAGCCTAGGGGTGGCCTAGCCTTAGGCTAGGGGAGCCCTACCCTTAGCCTAAGCCTTGCCGTGCCCTAGCCTAAGCCTAGGGGTGCCCTAGCCTTAGGCTATGGGAGCCCTAGCCTTAGCCTAAGCCTAGGGGTGCCCTAGCCTAGGCCTAGGTGTGCCCTAGCCTAAGCCTAGGTGTGCCCTAAACTTAGCCAAAGCTTAGGCGTGCCCTATCCTAAGCCAAGGGGTGCCCTAGCCTAACCCTAGGGGTGCCCTAGCCTAAGCCTAGGGGTGCCCTTGCCTTAGGCTAGGGAAGCCCTAGCCTTAGCCTAAGCGTAGGGGTGCCCTAGCCAAATCCTAGGGGTGCCCTATCCTAAGCCTAGGGGTGCCCTAGCTTAAGCCTAGGGGTGCCATAGCCTAAGCCTAGGGGTGCCCTAGCCTAAGCTTAGGTGTGCCCTAGCCTAAGTCTTGGGGTAACCTAGCCTAAGATTAGGGGTGCCATAGTCTTAGGCTACGGGAGCCCTAGCCTTAGCCTAAGCCTAGGGGTATCCTAGCCTAAGATTAGGGGTGCCCTAGCCTTAGGCTAGGGGAGCCCTAGCCTTAGCCTAAGCTAGGGGTGCCCTAGCCTACGCCTAGGGGTGTCCAAGCCTAAGCCTAGGGGTGCCCTAGCCTAAGCCTAGGGGTGCTCTTGCCTTAGGCTAGGGGAGCCATAGCCTTAGCCTAAGCCTAGGGGTGCCATAGCCTAAGCCTAGGCGTGCCCTAGCCTAAGCCTAGGGGTGCACTAGCCTTAGGCTAGGGGAGTCCTAGCCTTAGCCTAAGCCTAGTGGTGCCCTAGCCTATGCCTAGGGGTGCCCTAGCCTAAGCCTAGTTGTGCCCTAGCCTAAGCTTAGGGGTGCCCTAGCCTAAGCCTAAGGGTGCCCTAACCTAAGCCTAGGGGTGCCCTACCCTAAGCATAGGGGTGCCCTAGCCTAAGCCTAGGGGTGCCGTATCCTAAGCCTAGGGGTGCCCTATCCTAAGCCTAGGGGTGCCCTATCCTAAGCCTTGGGTTGCCCTAGCCTAAGCCTAGGAGTGCCCTAGCCTAAACCTAGGGGTGTCCTAGCCTTAGGATAGGGGAGCCCTAACCTTAGCCTAAGCTAGGGGTGCCCTAGCCCTAGTCTAGGTGTGCCCTAGCCTAAGCCTAGGGTTACCCTAGCCTAAGCCTAGCGGTGCCCTAGCCTTAGGCTAGGGGAGCCCAAGCCTTAGCCTAAGCCTAGGTGTGCCCTAGCCTAAGCCTAGGGATGCCATAGCCGAAGCCAAGAGGTGCCCTAGCCGAAGCCTAGGGGTACCCTAGCCTTAGGCTAGGGGAGGCCTAGCCTTAGCCTAAGCCTAGGGGTGCCATAGCATAAGCCTAGGGGTGCACTAGCCTTAGGTTAGGGGAGCCCTAACCTTAGCCTAAGCCTAGGGGTGCCCTAGCCTAAGCCTAGTGGTGCCCTAGCCTAAGCCTTAGGGTGTCATAGCCTAAGCCTAGGCGTGCCCTAGCCTTAGGCTACGGGAGTCCTAGCCTTAGCCTAAACCTAGTGGTGCCCTAGCCTAAGCCTAGGGTTACCTAGCCTAAGCCTAGGGGTACCCTAGCCTAAGCGTAGGGGTGCCCTAGCCTTAGGCTAGGGGAGTCCTAGCCTTAGCCATAGCCGGGGGGTGCCCTAGCCTAAGCCTTGGGGTGCCCCAGCCTAAGCCTAGGTATGCCTTAGCCTAAACCTAGGGGTGCCCTAGCCTTAGGCTATGGGACCCTAGATTTAGTCTACGCCTAGGGGTGCCCTAGCCTATGCCTAGGGGTGCCCTAGCCTAAGCCTAGGGGTGGCCTAGCCTAATTTTAGGGGTGCCCTAGCCTAAGCCTAGGGGTGCCCTATCCTAATCCTAGGGGTGCCCTATCCTAAGCCTAGCGGTGGCCTAGCCTAAGCTTAGGGGTGCCCTAGCCTAAGCCTAGGGGTGCCATAGCCTAAGCCTAGGGGTGCCCTATCCTTAGCCTAGGGGTGCCCTAGCCTAAGCCTTGGGGTGCTCTAGCCTAAGCCTAGGGGTGCCCTAGCCTAGGCCTAGGGGTGCCCAAGCCTTGGGCTAGGGGAGCCCTAGCCTTAGCCTAAGCCTAGGGATGCTCTAGCCGAAGGCTACCGGTGCCCTAGCCTAAGCCTAGGGGTGCCATAGCCTAAGCCTAGGGGTGCCCTAGACTTAGGCTAGGGGAGCCCTAGCCTTAGCCTAAGCCTAAGGGTGCCCTACCCTATGCCTAGGGGTGCCCTAGCCTAAGCCTGGGGGTTCCCTAGCCTTATGCTAGTCGAGCAGTAGCCTTAGTCTAAGCCTAGGGGTGCCCTAGCCTAAGCCTAGTGGTGTCCTAGCCTTACGCTAGGGGAGCCCTAGCCTTAGGCTAATTCTGGGGGTGCCCTGGTCTAAACCTAGGGGTGCCCTAGCCTAAGCCTAGTGTTGCCCTAGCCTAAGCCTAGGGGTGCCCTAGCCTAAGCCTAGAGGTGCCCTAGCGTAAGCCTAGAGGTGCCCTAGCCTAAGATTAGGGGTGCCCTACCCGTAGGCTAGGGGAGCCCTAGCCTTAGCCTAAGCCTAGGGGTGCTCTAGCCTAAACCTAGGGGTGCCCTAGCCTTAGGATAGGGGTGCCATAACCTTAGCCTAAGCTAGGGGTGCCCTAGCCCTAGTCTAGGGGTGCCCTAGCCTAAGCCTAGGGTTACCCTAGCCTAAGCCTAGGGGTGCCCTAGCCTTAGGCTAGGGGAGCCCAAGCCTTAGCCTAAGCCTAGGTGTGTCCTAGCCTAAGCCTAGGGATGCCCTAGCCGAAGCCTAGAGGTGCCCTAGCCTAAGATTAGGGGTGCCCTACCCGTAGGCTAGGGGAGCCCTAGCCTTAGCCTAAGCCTAGGGGTGCCCTAGCCTAAACCTACGGGTGCCCTACTCTTAGGAAAGGGGAGACCTAGCCTTGGCCTAAGCCTAGGGGTGCCCTAGCCTAAGCGTAGGTGTGTCCAAGCCGAAGCCAAGGGGTGCCCTAGCCGAAGCCTAGGGGTGCCCTAGCCTTAGGCTAGGGGAGGCCTAGCCTTAGCCTAAGCCTAGGGGTGCCATAGCCTAAGCGTAGGGGTGCCCCAGCCTTAGGTTAGGGGAGCATTAACCTTAGCCTAAGCCTAGGGGTGCCCTAGCCTAAGCCTAGTGGTGCCCTAGCCTAAGCCTTAGGGTGTCATAGCCTAAGCCTAGGGGTGCCCTAGCCTAAGTCTTGGGGTGCCCTAGCCTTAGGCTAGGGGAGCTCTAGCCTTAGCCTAAGCTAGGGGTGCCCTAGCCTACACATAGGGGTGTCCAAGCCTAAGCCTAGGGTTGCCCTAGCCTAAGCCTAGGGGTGCCCTAGCCTTAGGCTAGGGGAGTCCTAGCCTTAGCCTAATCCTAGTGGTGCCCTAGCATAAGCCTAGGGCTGCCCTAATCTAAGCCTAGGGGTGCCCTAGCCTTAGGCTAGGGGCGTCCTAGCCTTAGCCTAAGCCTAGGGGTGCCCTAGCCTAAGTCTAGGGGTGCCCTAGCCTAAGCCTAGGGGTGCCTTAGCCTAAGCCTATGGGTGCCCTAGCCCAAGCCTTGGGGTAACCTAGCCTAAGCCTAGGGGTGCCCTAGCCTAAGCCTAGGGGTGCCCTAGCCTTAGGCTATGGGAACCCTAGCTTTAGCCTAAGCCGGGGGTGCCCTAGCCTAAGCCTAGGGGTGCCCTAGCATAAGCCTAGTGGTGCCCTAGCCTAACCTTAGGGGTGCCCTCGCCTAAGCCAAGGGGTGCCCTAGCCTAAGCCTAGGGGTGCCCTATCCTAAGCCTAGGGGTGCCCTAGCCTAAGCCTAGGGGTGCCCTAGCCTAAGGCTGGGGGTGCCCTAGCCTAAGCCAAGTGTGCCCTAGCCTTAGGCTAGGGGATCCCTAGCCTTATCCTAAGCCTAAGGGTGCCCTAGCCTAAGCCTAGGGCTGCGCTAATCTAAGCCTAGGGGTGCCGTAGCCTTAGGCTAGGGGAGTCCTAGCCTTAGCCTAAGCCTAGGGGTGCCCTAGCCTAAGCCTAGGGTTACCTAGCCTAAGCCTAGGTGTGCCCTAGCCATAAAATAGGGGAGCCCTAGCCTTAGACTAAGCCTAGGGGTGCCCTAGCCTAAGCCTAGGAGTGCCCTAGCCTAAGCCTAGGGGTGCCCTAGCCTTAGCCTAGGGGTGCCCTAGCCATAGGCTAGGGGAGTCCTAGCCTTACCCAAAGCCGGGGGGTGCCCTAGCTTAAGCCTTGTGTTGCCCTAGCCTAAGCATAGGGGTACCCTAGCCTAAGACTAGGGGTGCCCTAGCCTAAGCTTAGTTGTGCCCTAGCCTTAAGATATGGGAACCCTAGCTTTAGCCTAAGCCTGGTTTCCCTAGCCTAAGACTAGGGGTGCCCTAGCCTAAGCTTAGGGGTGCCCTAGCCTAAGCCTAGGGGTGCCAGAGCCTAAGCCTAGGGGTTCCCTAGCCTTAGGCTAGGGAAACCCTAGCATTAGCCTAAGCCTAGGGGTCCCCTAGCCTAAGCATAGGGGTGCCTTGGCCTAAGCCTTGGGGTCCCCTAGCCTAAGCCTAGGGGTGCCCTAGCCTAAGCCTAGGGGTGCCCTAGCCTTAGGCAAGGGGAGCCCTAGCCTTAGCTTAAGCCTAGTGTTGCCCTAGCCTAGGCATAGGGGTGCCCTAGCCTAAGCCTAGGGGTGCCCTAGCCTTAGGCTAGGGGAGCCATAGCCTTAGCCTAAGCCTAGGGTTGCCATAGCCCAAGCCTAGGGGTGCCCAAGACTAAGCCTATGGGTACCTTAGCCTTAGTCTAGGGGAGCCCTAGCCTAAGCCTAAGCCTAGGGGTGCCCTAGCCTAAGCCTAGGGTTGCCCAAGCCTTATGCTAGGGGAGCCTTAGCCTTAACCTAAGCGTAGGAGTGCCCTAGCCTAAGCCTTGGGGTGCCCTATCGTAAGCCTAGGGGTCCCCTAGCCTAAGCCTAGGAGTGCCCTAACCTTACGTTAGGGGAGGCCTAACCTTAGCCTAAGCTTAGGGGTGCCCTAGCCTAAGCCTAGGGGTGCCCTAGTAAGCCTAGGGGTGCCCTAGCCTAAGCCTAGGGTTACCTAGCCTAAGCCTAGGCGTGCCCTAGCCTAAGCCTGGGGGTGCCCTAGCCTAAGCCTAGGGGTGCCCTAGCCTAAGATTAGGCTTACCTAGCCTAAGCTTAGGCATGCCCTAGCCATAGGCTAGGGGAGCCCTAGCCTTAGCGAAAGGCTAGGGGTGCCTTAGCCCAAGCCTAGTGGTGCCCTAGCCTAAGCATAGGGGTGCCCTAGCCTTGGGCTATGGGAGTCCTAGCCTTAGCCTAAGACGAGGGGTGCCCTAGCCTAAGCTTAGGGATGCCCTAACCTAAGCCTAGGTGTGCCTTAGCCTAAGCCTAGGGGTGCCCTAGCCTAAGCCTAGGGTTGCCCTAGCCTTAGGCTATGGGAACCCTTGCCTTAGCCTAAGCCTGGGGGTGCCCTAGCCTAAGCCTAGGGGTGTCCTAGCCTAAGCCTAGGGGTGCCCGAGCCTAAACGTAGGGGTGCCCTAGCCTTAGGCTAGGGAAGCACTAGCCTTAGCCTAAGCCTAGGGGTTCCCTATCCTAAGCCTAGGGGTGCGCTAGCCTAAGCTTGGGGTGCCCTATCCTAAGCCTAGGTGTGCCCTAGTCTAAGCCTAGGGGTGCCTAAGCGTAAGCCTAGGGGTGCCCTAACCTTAGGCTAGGGAAGCCCTAGCCTTAGCCTAAGCCTAGGGGTGCCCTAGCCTTAGCCTAGAGGTGCCCTATCCAAAGCCTAGGGGTGCCCTAGCCTAAGCCTAGTGGTGCCCTAACCTTTGGCTAGGGAATCCCTAGCCTTAGGCTAAGCCTAGGGGTGCCCTAGCCTAAGCCTATGGGTGCCCTAGCCTAAGCCTAGGGGTGTCCTAGCCTTACGCTAGGGGAGCCCTAGCCTTAGGCTAATTCTGGGGGTGCCCTTGCCTAAGCGTAGGGGTTCCCTAGCCTAAGCCTAGGGGTGCCCTAGCCTTAGGCAAGGGGAGCCCTAGCCTTAGCCTGAGCCTAGGGGTGCCCTAGCCTAAGCGTAGGGGTGCCCAGCCTAAGCTTAAGGGTGCCCTAGCCTAAGCCTAGTGGTGCCCTAGCCTAAGCCTAGGGGTTCCCTAGCCTTAGGCTAGGGAAACCCTAGCATTAGCCTAAGCCTAGGGGTCCACTAGCTTAAGCCTAGGGGTGCCCTAGCCTAAGACTAGGGGTGCCCTAGCCTAAGCCTAGGGGTGCCCTAGCCTAAGCCAAGGGTGCCCTAGCCTTAGGCTAGGGGAACCCTAGCCTTAGCTTAAGCCTAGTGTTGCCTTAGCCTAGGCCTAGGGGTGCCCTAGCCTAAGCCTAGGGGTGCCCTAGCCTTAGGCTAGGGTAGCCCTAGCCTTAGCCTAAGCCTAGGGGTGCCATAGCCTAAGCCTAGGGGTGCCCAAGCCTAAGCCTAAGGGTGCCCTAGCCTTTGTCTAGGGGAGCCCTAGCCTAAGCCTAAGCCTAGGGGTGCCCTAGCCTATGCCTAGGGGTGCCCTAGCCTAAGCCTAGGGTTGCCCTATCCTAAGCCTAGGGGTGCCCTAGCCTAAGCCTAGGGGTGCCCTAGACTAAGCCTAGGGGTGCCCTAGCCTTAGCCTAAGCCTAGGTGTGCCCTAGCCTAAGCCTAGGGATGCCCTAGCCTAAGACTAGGCTTACCTAGCCTAAGTCTAGGCGTTCCCTAGCCATAGGCTAGGGGAGCACTAGCCTTAGCCTAAGGCTAGGGGTGCCTTAGCCTAAGCCTAGAGGTGCCCTAGCCTAAGCATAGGGGTGCCCTAGCCTTGGGCTTTGGGAGTCCTAGCCTTAGCCTAAGACGAGGGGTGCCCTAGCCTAAGACTAGGGATGCCCTAGCCTAAGCCTAGGTGTGTCCTAGCCTAAGCCTAGGGGAGCCCTAGCCTAAGCCTAGGGGTGCCCTAGCCTTAGGCTATGGGAACCCTTGCCTTAGCTTAAGCCTGGGGGTGCCCTACCCTAAGCCTTGGGGTGTCCTAGCCTAAGCCTAGGGGTGACCTAGCATAAGCCTAGGGGTGCCCTAGCCTAAGCCTAGGGGTGCCCTAGCCTAAGCCTGGGGGTGCCCTAGCCTAAGCCTAGGGGTGCCCTAGCCTAAGCCTAGGCTTACCTAGCCTAAGCCTAGGGGTGCCCTAGCCATAGGCTAGGGGAGCCCTAGCCTTAGCCTAATGCTAGGGGTGCCTTAGCCTAAGCCTAGAGGTGCCCTAGCCTAAGCATAGGGGTGCCCTAGCCTTAGGCTAGGGGAGTCCTAGCCTTAGCCATAGCCGGGGGGTGCCCTAGCCTAAGCCTTGGGGTGCCCTAGCCTAAGCCCAGGTGTGCCCTAGCCTAAGCTTAGGGGTGCCCTAGCCTTAGGCTATGGGACCCTAGATTTAGTCTAAGCCTAGGGGTGCCCTAGCCTATGCCTAGGGGTGCCCTAACCCAAGCCTAGGGGTGCCCTAGCCTAAGTTTAGGGGTGCCCTAGCCTAAGCCTAGGGGTGCCCTATCCTAATCCTAGGGGTGCCCGATCCTAAGCTTAGGGGTGCCCTAGCATAAGCTTAGGTGGGCTCTAGCCTAAGCCTAGGGGTGCAATAGCCTAAGCCTAGGGGTGCCCTATCCTAAGCCTAGGGGTGCCCTAGCCTAAACCTTGGGGTGTCCTAGCCTAAGCCTAGGGGTGCCCTAGCCTTAGGCTAGGGGAGCCCTAGCCTTAGCCTAAGCCTAGGACTGCCCTAGCCTAAGCCTAGGGGTGCCCTAGACTAAGCCTAGGGGTGCCCTAGCCTAAGCCTAGGGGTGCCCTAGCCTAAGCTTAGGGGTGCCCTAACGTAAGCCTAGGTGTGCCCTAGCCTTAGGCTAGGGGAGCCCTAGCCTTAGCCTAAGCCTAGTGGTGTCCTAGCCTAAGCCTAGGGGTGCCCTAGCCTAAGCCAAGGGTTGCCCTAACCTTAGGCTAGGGGAGCCCTAGCCTTAGCCTAAGCCTTGGGGTGCCCTAGCCTAAGTCTAGGGGTGCCCTAGCCAAGCCTAGGGGTGCCGTAGCCTAAGCCTAGGGGTGCCCTAGCCTAAGTCAAGGGGTGCCGTAGTAAGCCTTGGGGTGCCCTAGCCAAAGCCTAGGGGTGGCCTAGCCTTAGGCTAGGGGAGCCCTACCCTTAGCCTAAGCCTTGCCGTGCCCTAGCCTAAGCCTAGGGGTGCCCTAGCCTTAGGCTATGGGAGCCCTAGCCTTAGCCTAAGCCTAGGGGTGCCCTAGCCTAGGCCTAGGTGTGCCCTAGCCTAAGCCTAGGTGTGCCCTAAACTTAGCCAAAGCTTAGGCGTGCCCTATCCTAAGCCAAGGGGTGCCCTAGCCTAACCCTAGGGGTGCCCTAGCCTAAGCCTAGGGGTGCCCTTGCCTTAGGCTAGGGAAGCCCTAGCCTTAGCCTAAGCGTAGGGGTGCCCTAGCCAAATCCTAGGGGTGCCCTATCCTAAGCCTAGGGGTGCCCTAGCTTAAGCCTAGGGGTGCCATAGCCTAAGCCTAGGGGTGCCCTAGCCTAAGCTTAGGTGTGCCCTAGCCTAAGTCTTGGGGTAACCTAGCCTAAGATTAGGGGTGCCATAGCCTTAGGCTACGGGAGCCCTAGCCTTAGCCTAAGCCTAGGGGTATCCTAGCCTAAGATTAGGGGTGCCCTAGCCTTAGGCTAGGGGAGCCCTAGCCTTAGCCTAAGCTAGGGGTGCCCTAGCCTACGCCTAGGGGTGTCCAAGCCTAAGCCTAGGGGTGCCCTAGCCTAAGCCTAGGGGTGCTCTTGCCTTAGGCTAGGGGAGCCATAGCCTTAGCCTAAGCCTAGGGGTGCCATAGCCTAAGCATAGGCGTGCCCTAGCCTAAGCCTAGGGGTGCACTAGCCTTAGGCTAGGGGAGTCCTAGCCTTAGCCTAAGCCTAGTGGTGCCCTAGCCTATGCCTTGGGGTGCCCTAGCCTAAGCCTAGTTGTGCCCTAGCCTAAGCTTAGGGGTGCCCTAGCCTAAGCCTAAGGGTGCCCTAACCTAAGCCTAGGGGTGCCCTAGCCTAAGCATAGGGGTGCCCTAGCCTTAGGCTAGGGGATTCCTAGCCTTAGCCATAGCCGGGGTGCCCTAGCCTAAGCCTTGGGGTGCCCTAGCCTAAGCCCAGGTGTGCCCTAGCCTAAGCTTAGGGGTGCCCTAGCCTTAGGCTATGGGACCCTAGATTTAGTCTAAGCCTAGGGGTGCCCTAGCCTATGCCTAGGGGTGCCCTAACCCAAGCCTAGGGGTGCCCTAGCCTAAGTTTAGGGGTGCCCTAGCCTAAGCCTAGGGGTGCCCTATCCTAATCCTAGGGGTGCCCGATCCTAAGCTTAGGGGTGCCCTAGCATAAGCTTAGGTGGGCTCTAGCCTAAGCCTAGGGGTGCAATAGCCTAAGCCTAGGGGTGCCCTATCCTAAGCCTAGGGGTGCCCTAGCCTAAACCTTGGGGTGTCCTAGCCTAAGCCTAGGGGTGCCCTAGCCTTAGGCTAGGGGAGCCCTAGCCTTAGCCTAAGCCTAGGACTGCCCTAGCCTAAGCCTAGGGGTGCCCTAGACTAAGCCTAGGGGTGCCCTAGCCTAAGCCTAGGGGTGCCCTAGCCTAAGCTTAGGGGTGCCCTAACGTAAGCCTAGGTGTGCCCTAGCCTTAGGCTAGGGGAGCCCTAGCCTTAGCCTAAGCCTTTTGGTGTCCTAGCCTAAGCCTAGGGGTGCCCTAGCCTAAGCCTAGGGTTGCCCTAACCTTAGGCTAGGGGAGCCCTAGCCTTAGCCTAAGCCTTGGGGTGCCCTAGCCTAAGTCTAGGGGTGCCCTAGCCAAGCCTAGGGGTGCCGTAGCCTAAGCCTAGGGGTGCCCTAGCCTAAGTCAAGGGGTGCCGTAGTAAGCCTTGGGGTGCCCTAGCCAAAGCCTAGGGGTGGCCTAGCCTTAGGCTAGGGGAGCCCTACCCTTAGCCTAAGCCTTGCCGTGCCCTAGCCTAAGCCTAGGGGTGCCCTAGCCTTAGGCTATGGGAGCCCTAGCCTTAGCCTAAGCCTAGGGGTGCCCTAGCCTAGGCCTAGGTGTGCCCTAGCCTAAGCCTAGGTGTGCCCTAAACTTAGCCAAAGCTTAGGCGTGCCCTATCCTAAGCCAAGGGGTGCCCTAGCCTAACCCTAGGGGTGCCCTAGCCTAAGCCTAGGGGTGCCCTTGCCTTAGGCTAGGGAAGCCCTAGCCTTAGCCTAAGCGTAGGGGTGCCCTAGCCAAATCCTAGGGGTGCCCTATCCTAAGCCTAGGGGTGCCCTAGCTTAAGCCTAGGGGTGCCATAGCCTAAGCCTAGGGGTGCCCTAGCCTAAGCTTAGGTGTGCCCTAGCCTAAGTCTTGGGGTAACCTAGCCTAAGATTAGGGGTGCCATAGTCTTAGGCTACGGGAGCCCTAGCCGTAGCCTAAGCCTAGGGGTATCCTAGCCTAAGATTAGGGGTGCCCTAGCCTTAGGCTAGGGGAGCCCTAGCCTTAGCCTAAGCTAGGGGTGCCCTAGCCTACGCCTAGGGGTGTCCAAGCCTAAGCCTAGGGGTGCCCTAGCCTAAGCCTAGGGGTGCTCTTGCCTTAGGCTAGGGGAGCCATAGCCTTAGCCTAAGCCTAGGGGTGCCATAGCCTAAGCCTAGGCGTGCCCTAGCCTAAGCCTAGGGGTGCACTAGCCTTAGGCTAGGGGAGTCCTAGCCTTAGCCTAAGCCTAGTGGTGCCCTAGCCTATGCCTAGGGGTGCCCTAGCCTAAGCCTAGTTGTGCCCTAGCCTAAGCTTAGGGGTGCCCTAGCCTAAGCCTAAGGGTGCCCTAACCTAAGCCTAGGGGTGCCCTACCCTAAGCATAGGGGTGCCCTAGCCTAAGCCTAGGGGTGCCGTATCCTAAGCCTAGGGGTGCCCTATCCTAAGCCTAGGGGTGCCCTATCCTAAGCCTTGGGTTGCCCTAGCCTAAGCCTAGGAGTGCCCTAGCCTAAACCTAGGGGTGTCCTAGCCTTAGGATAGGGGAGCCCTAATCTTAGCCTAAGCTAGGGGTGCCCTAGCCCTAGTCTAGGTGTGCCCTAGCCTAAGCCTAGGGTTACCCTAGCCTAAGCCTAGCGGTGCCCTAGCCTTAGGCTAGGGGAGCCCAAGCCTTAGCCTAAGCCTAGGTGTGCCCTAGCCTAAGCCTAGGGATGCCATAGCCGAAGCCAAGAGGTGCCCTAGCCGAAGCCTAGGGGTACCCTAGCCTTAGGCTAGGGGAGGCCTAGCCTTAGCCTAAGCCTAGGGGTGCCATAGCATAAGCCTAGGGGTGCACTAGCCTTAGGTTAGGGGAGCCCTAACCTTAGCCTAAGCCTAGGGGTGCCCTAGCCTAAGCCTAGTGGTGCCCTAGCCTAAGCCTTAGGGTGTCATAGCCTAAGCCTAGGCGTGCCCTAGCCTTAGGCTACGGGAGTCCTAGCCTTAGCCTAAACCTAGTGGTGCCCTAGCCTAAGCCTAGGGTTACCTAGCCTAAGCCTAGGGGTACCCTAGCCTAAGCGTAGGGGTGCCCTAGCCTTAGGCTAGGGGAGTCCTAGCCTTAGCCATAGCCGGGGGGTGCCCTAGCCTAAGCCTTGGGGTGCCCCAGCCTAAGCCTAGGTATGCCTTAGCCTAAACCTAGGGGTGCCCTAGCCTTAGGCTATGGGACCCTAGATTTAGTCTACGCCTAGGGGTGCCCTAGCCTATGCCTAGGGGTGCCCTAGCCTAAGCCTAGGGGTGGCCTAGCCTAATTTTAGGGGTGCCCTAGCCTAAGCCTAGGGGTGCCCTATCCTAATCCTAGGGGTGCCCTATCCTAAGCCTAGCGGTGGCCTAGCCTAAGCTTAGGGGTGCCCTAGCCTAAGCCTAGGGGTGCCATAGCCTAAGCCTAGGGGTGCCCTATCCTTAGCCTAGGGGTGCCCTAGCCTAAGCCTTGGGGTGCTCTAGCCTAAGCCTAGGGGTGCCCTAGCCTAGGCCTAGGGGTGCCCAAGCCTTGGGCTAGGGGAGCCCTAGCCTTAGCCTAAGCCTAGGGATGCTCTAGCCGAAGGCTACCGGTGCCCTAGCCTAAGCCTAGGGGTGCCATAGCCTAAGCCTAGGGGTGCCCTAGACTTAGGCTAGGGGAGCCCTAGCCTTAGCCTAAGCCTAAGGGTGCCCTACCCTATGCCTAGGGGTGCCCTAGCCTAAGCCTGGGGGTTCCCTAGCCTTATGCTAGTCGAGCAGTAGCCTTAGTCTAAGCCTAGGGGTGCCCTAGCCTAAGCCTAGTGGTGTCCTAGCCTTACGCTAGGGGAGCCCTAGCCTTAGGCTAATTCTGGGGGTGCCCTGGTCTAAACCTAGGGGTGCCCTAGCCTAAGCCTAGTGTTGCCCTAGCCTAAGCCTAGGGGTGCCCTAGCCTAAGCCTAGAGGTGCCCTAGCGTAAGCCTAGAGGTGCCCTAGCCTAAGATTAGGGGTGCCCTACCCGTAGGCTAGGGGAGCCCTAGCCTTAGCCTAAGCCTAGGGGTGCTCTAGCCTAAACCTAGGGGTGCCCTAGCCTTAGGATAGGGGTGCCATAACCTTAGCCTAAGCTAGGGGTGCCCTAGCCCTAGTCTAGGGGTGCCCTAGCCTAAGCCTAGGGTTACCCTAGCCTAAGCCTAGGGGTGCCCTAGCCTTAGGCTAGGGGAGCCCAAGCCTTAGCCTAAGCCTAGGTGTGTCCTAGCCTAAGCCTAGGGATGCCCTAGCCGAAGCCTAGAGGTGCCCTAGCCTAAGATTAGGGGTGCCCTACCCGTAGGCTAGGGGAGCCCTAGCCTTAGCCTAAGCCTAGGGGTGCCCTAGCCTAAACCTACGGGTGCCCTACTCTTAGGAAAGGGGAGACCTAGCCTTGGCCTAAGCCTAGGGGTGCCCTAGCCTAAGCGTAGGTGTGTCCAAGCCGAAGCCAAGGGGTGCCCTAGCCGAAGCCTAGGGGTGCCCTAGCCTTAGGCTAGGGGAGGCCTAGCCTTAGCCTAAGCCTAGGGGTGCCATAGCCTAAGCGTAGGGGTGCCCCAGCCTTAGGTTAGGGGAGCATTAACCTTAGCCTAAGCCTAGGGGTGCCCTAGCCTAAGCCTAGTGGTGCCCTAGCCTAAGCCTTAGGGTGTCATAGCCTAAGCCTAGGGGTGCCCTAGCCTAAGTCTTGGGGTGCCCTAGCCTTAGGCTAGGGGAGCTCTAGCCTTAGCCTAAGCTAGGGGTGCCCTAGCCTACACATAGGGGTGTCCAAGCCTAAGCCTAGGGTTGCCCTAGCCTAAGCCTAGGGGTGCCCTAGCCTTAGGCTAGGGGAGTCCTAGCCTTAGCCTAATCCTAGTGGTGCCCTAGCATAAGCCTAGGGCTGCCCTAATCTAAGCCTAGGGGTGCCCTAGCCTTAGGCTAGGGGCGTCCTAGCCTTAGCCTAAGCCTAGGGGTGCCCTAGCCTAAGTCTAGGGGTGCCCTAGCCTAAGCCTAGGGGTGCCTTAGCCTAAGCCTATGGGTGCCCTAGCCCAAGCCTTGGGGTAACCTAGCCTAAGCCTAGGGGTGCCCTAGCCTAAGCCTAGGGGTGCCCTAGCCTTAGGCTATGGGAACCCTAGCTTTAGCCTAAGCCGGGGGTGCCCTAGCCTAAGCCTAGGGGTGCCCTAGCATAAGCCTAGTGGTGCCCTAGCCTAACCTTAGGGGTGCCCTCGCCTAAGCCAAGGGGTGCCCTAGCCTAAGCCTAGGGGTGCCCTATCCTAAGCCTAGGGGTGCCCTAGCCTAAGCCTAGGGGTGCCCTAGCCTAAGGCTGGGGGTGCCCTAGCCTAAGCCAAGTGTGCCCTAGCCTTAGGCTAGGGGAGCCCTAGCCTTATCCTAAGCCTAAGGGTGCCCTAGCCTAAGCCTAGGGCTGCGCTAATCTAAGCCTAGGGGTGCCGTAGCCTTAGGCTAGGGGAGTCCTAGCCTTAGCCTAAGCCTAGGGGTGCCCTAGCCTAAGCCTAGGGTTACCTAGCCTAAGCCTAGGTGTGCCCTAGCCATAAAATAGGGGAGCCCTAGCCTTAGACTAAGCCTAGGGGTGCCCTAGCCTAAGCCTAGGAGTGCCCTAGCCTAAGCCTAGGGGTGCCCTAGCCTTAGCCTAGGGGTGCCCTAGCCATAGGCTAGGGGAGTCCTAGCCTTACCCAAAGCCGGGGGGTGCCCTAGCTTAAGCCTTGTGTTGCCCTAGCCTAAGCATAGGGGTACCCTAGCCTAAGACTAGGGGTGCCCTAGCCTAAGCTTAGTTGTGCCCTAGCCTTAAGATATGGGAACCCTAGCTTTAGCCTAAGCCTGGTTTCCCTAGCCTAAGACTAGGGGTGCCCTAGCCTAAGCTTAGGGGTGCCCTAGCCTAAGCCTAGGGGTGCCAGAGCCTAAGCCTAGGGGTTCCCTAGCCTTAGGCTAGGGAAACCCTAGCATTAGCCTAAGCCTAGGGGTCCCCTAGCCTAAGCATAGGGGTGCCTTGGCCTAAGCCTTGGGGTCCCCTAGCCTAAGCCTAGGGGTGCCCTAGCCTAAGCCTAGGGGTGCCCTAGCCTTAGGCAAGGGGAGCCCTAGCCTTAGCTTAAGCCTAGTGTTGCCCTAGCCTAGGCATAGGGGTGCCCTAGCCTAAGCCTAGGGGTGCCCTAGCCTTAGGCTAGGGGAGCCATAGCCTTAGCCTAAGCCTAGGGTTGCCATAGCCCAAGCCTAGGGGTGCCCAAGACTAAGCCTATGGGTACCTTAGCCTTAGTCTAGGGGAGCCCTAGCCTAAGCCTAAGCCTAGGGGTGCCCTAGCCTAAGCCTAGGGTTGCCCAAGCCTTATGCTAGGGGAGCCTTAGCCTTAACCTAAGCGTAGGAGTGCCCTAGCCTAAGCCTTGGGGTGCCCTATCGTAAGCCTAGGGGTCCCCTAGCCTAAGCCTAGGAGTGCCCTAACCTTACGTTAGGGGAGGCCTAACCTTAGCCTAAGCTTAGGGGTGCCCTAGCCTAAGCCTAGGGGTGCCCTAGTAAGCCTAGGGGTGCCCTAGCCTAAGCCTAGGGTTACCTAGCCTAAGCCTAGGCGTGCCCTAGCCTAAGCCTGGGGGTGCCCTAGCCTAAGCCTAGGGGTGCCCTAGCCTAAGATTAGGCTTACCTAGCCTAAGCTTAGGCATGCCCTAGCCATAGGCTAGGGGAGCCCTAGCCTTAGCGAAAGGCTAGGGGTGCCTTAGCCCAAGCCTAGTGGTGCCCTAGCCTAAGCATAGGGGTGCCCTAGCCTTGGGCTATGGGAGTCCTAGCCTTAGCCTAAGACGAGGGGTGCCCTAGCCTAAGCTTAGGGATGCCCTAACCTAAGCCTAGGTGTGCCTTAGCCTAAGCCTAGGGGTGCCCTAGCCTAAGCCTAGGGTTGCCCTAGCCTTAGGCTATGGGAACCCTTGCCTTAGCCTAAGCCTGGGGGTGCCCTAGCCTAAGCCTAGGGGTGTCCTAGCCTAAGCCTAGGGGTGCCCGAGCCTAAACGTAGGGGTGCCCTAGCCTTAGGCTAGGGAAGCACTAGCCTTAGCCTAAGCCTAGGGGTTCCCTATCCTAAGCCTAGGGGTGCGCTAGCCTAAGCTTGGGGTGCCCTATCCTAAGCCTAGGTGTGCCCTAGTCTAAGCCTAGGGGTGCCTAAGCGTAAGCCTAGGGGTGCCCTAACCTTAGGCTAGGGAAGCCCTAGCCTTAGCCTAAGCCTAGGGGTGCCCTAGCCTTAGCCTAGAGGTGCCCTATCCAAAGCCTAGGGGTGCCCTAGCCTAAGCCTAGTGGTGCCCTAACCTTTGGCTAGGGAATCCCTAGCCTTAGGCTAAGCCTAGGGGTGCCCTAGCCTAAGCCTAGGGGTGCCCTATCCTAAGCCTAGGGATGCCCTAGCCTAAGCCTAGGGGTGCCCTAGCCTAAGCCTAGGGGTGCCCTAGCCTTAGCCTAGGGGAGCCCTAGTCTTAGCTTAAGCCTTGGGGTGCCCTAGCCTAAGCCTATGGGTGCCCTAGCCAAAGCCTAGAGGTGCCCTAGCCTTAGGCTAGGGGAGCCCTAGCCTTAGCTTAAGCCTAGGGGTGCCCTAGCCTAAGCCTAGGTGTGCCCTAGCCTAAGCCTAGGGGTGCCCTAGCCTTAGGCTAGGGGCGCCCTAGCCTTAGCCTAAGCCTAGGGGTGCCCTAGCCTAAGCCTAGGTGTGTCATAGCCTAAACCTAGGGGTGCCCAAGCCTAAGCCTAATGTTTCCCTAGCCTTAGGCTAGGGGAGCCCTAGCCTAAGCCTAAGCCTAGGGGTGCCCAAGCCTAAGCCTAATGGTGCCCTAGCCTAAGGCTAGGGGAGCCCTAGCCTAAGTCTAAGCCTAGTGGTGCCCTAGCCTAAGCCTAGGGTGCCCTAGCCAAAGCCTAGGGGTGCGCAAGCCTTAGGCTAGGGGAGCCCTAGCCTTAACCTAAGCCTAGGGGTGCCCTATCGTAAGCCTAGGGGTGCCCTAGCCTAAGCCTAGGGGTGCCTTATCCTTAGGCTAGGGGAGCCCTATCCTTAGCCTAATCCTAGGGTTGCCCAAGCCTAAGCCTAGGAGTGTCCTAGCCTAATCCTAGGGGTGCCCTAGCCTTCAGCTAGGGAAACCCTAGCCTTAGCCTAAGCCTAGGGTTGCCCTAGCCTAAGCCTAGGGGTGCCCTATCCTAAGCTTAGGGGTCACCTACCCTAAGCCTAGGGGTTCCCTAGCCTAAGCCTAGGGGTGCCATAGCCCAAGCCTAGGGGTGCCCTAGCCTTAGTCTAGGGGAGCCCTAGACTTAGCCTAAGGCTAGAGGTGCCCTGGCCTAAACTTAGTGGTGCCCTAACCTTAGGCTAGGGAATCCCGAGCCTTAGCCTAAGCCTAGGGGTGCCCTAGCCTAAGCCTAGGGTTACCCTAGCCTTAGGCTATGGGAGCCCTAGCCTTAGCTTAAGCTAGAGGTGCCCTAGCCAACGCCTAGGGGTGCCCTAGCCTAAGCCTAGGGGTGCCCTAGCCTAAGCCTAGGGTTACCTAGCCTAAGCCTAGCGGTGCCCTAGCCTAAGCCTAGGGGTGCACTAGCCTTAGACTAGGGGAGTCCTACCCTTAGCCATAACCGGGGGGTGCCCTAGCCTAAGCCTAGAGGTGCCCTAGCCTAATCCTAGGGGTGCCCTATCCTAAGCCTAGGGGTGACCTAGCCTTAAGCTATGGGAACCCTAGCTTTAGCCTAAGCCTGGGGGTGCCCTAGCCTAAGCCTAGGGGTGCCCTAGCCTAAGCCTAGGGGTGCCATAGCCTAAGCCAAGGGGTGCCCTATCCTAAGCCTAGGGGTGCCCTAGCCTAAGCCTAGGTGTACCCTAGCCTAAGCCTAGGGGTGCCCTAGCCTAAGCCTCGGGGTGGCCTAGACTTAGGCTAGGGGAGCCGTAGACTTAGCCTAAGCCTAGGGGTGCCCCAGCCTAAGCCTAGTGGTGCCCTAACCTTATGCTAGGGTATCCCTAGCCTTAGGCAAATTCTAGGGGTGCCCTAGCCTAAACCTAGGGGTGCCCTAGCCTAAGCCTAGGGGTGCCCTAGCCTACGCATAGGGGTTCCCTAACTTTAGGCTAGGGAAACCCTAGCCTTAGCCTAAGCCAAGGGATGCCCTAGCCTAAGCCTAGGGATTCCCTAGCCTAAGCCTAGGGGTGCCAAGCCTAAGCCTAAGGGTGCCCTAGCCTTAGGCTAGGGGAGTCCTAGCCTAAGCCTAAGGCTAGTGTTGCCCTAGCCTAAGCCTAGGGCGCCCTAGCCTAAGCCTAGGGGTGCCCAAGTTTTAGGCTAGGGGAGCCCTTGCCTTAGCTTAAGCCTAGGGGTTCCAAAGCCTAAGCCTAGGGGTGCCCTAGCCTAAGCATAGGGGTGCCCTAGCCTAAGTCTAGGGGTGCCATAGCATAAGCCTAGGGGTGCCAAGCCTAAGCCTAAGGGTGCCCTAGCCTTAGGCTAGGGGAGCCCTAGCCTAAGCCTAAGGCTAGTGTTGCCCTAGCCTAAGCCTAGGGTGCCCTAGCCTAAGCCTAGGGGTGCCCAAGTTTTAGGCTAGGGGAGTCCTAGCCTTAACCTAAGCCTAGGGATGCCCTATATTAAGCCTCGGGGTGCCCTCGCCTTAGGCTATGGGAGCCCTAGCCTTAGCCTAAGCCTAGGGGTGCCCAAGCCTAAGCCTAAGAGTGCCCTTGCATAACCCAAGGGGTGCCCTAGCCTTAGCCAAAGCCTAGGGGTGCCCTAGCCTATGCCTAGGGTGCCCTAGCTTTAGGCTAGGGGAGTCCTAGCCTTAGCCTAAGCCGACGGGTGCCCTAGCCTAAGCCTAGTGGTGTCGTTGCCTAAGACTAGTGGTGCCCTAGCTTAAGCCTAGGTGTACCCTAGCCTAAGCCTAGGGGTGCCCTAGCCTAAGCGTACGGGTGCCCTAGCCTAAGCTTAGGGGTGCCATAGCCTAAGCCTAGCGGTTCCCTAGATTTAGGCTAGGGGATCCCTAGCCTTAGGCTAATTATATGGGTGCCCTAGCCTAATCCTAGGGGTGCCCTAGCCCAAGCCTCGGGGTGCCCTATCCTAAGCCTAGGGGTGCCCAACTTAAGCCTAGGGGTGCCATAGCCTAAGCCTAGGTGTGCCCTATCCTTAGGCTAGGGGAGGCCTAGCCATAGACTAATTCTAGGGGTGCCCTAGCCTAATCCTAGGGTTGCCCTAGCTGAAGCTTAGGTGTGCCCTAGCCTAAGCCTAGGGGTGCACAACTTAAGCCTAGGGGTACCATAGCCTAAGCCTAGGTGTGCCCTAGCCTTAGGCTAGGGGAGCCCTAGCCTTAGGCTAATTCTAGTGGTGCCCTAGCCTAATCCTAGGGGTGCCCTAGACTAAGTTAGGTGTGCCCTAGCCTACGACTAGGGGTGCCGTAGCCTAAGATTTGGGGTGCCCTAGCCTTAGGCTAGCGAGCCCTAGCCTTAGCCTAAGCCTAGAGGTGCCCTAGCCTAAAACTATGGGTGCCCTAGCCTTAGACTAGGGGAGCCCTAGCCTTAGCCTAAGCTAGGGGTGCCCTCGCCTACGCCTAGGGGTGTCCAAGCCTAAGCCTAGCTGTGCCCTAGCCTAAGCCTTGGGGTGCCCTAGCCTTAGGCTATGGAAGCACTAGCCTTAGCCTAAGCCTTGGGGTGCCCTAGCCTAAGCCTAGGGGTGCCCTAGCCTAGGCCTGGGGTGCCCTACCCTAAGCCTAGGGGTGCCCTAGCCTTGGGCTAGGGGAGCCTTAGCCTTAGCCTAAGCGTAGGGGTGCCCTAGCCTAAGCCTACGGGTGCCCCAGCCTAAGCCTAGGGGTGCCCTAGCCTAAGCCAAGGGGTGCCCTAGCCTTAGGTTAGGGGAGCCCTAGCCTTAGCCTAAGCCTAGGGGTGCCCTAGCCTAAGCCTAGGGGTTCCCTAGCCTTAGGCTAGTTGAGCCGTAGCCTTAGTCTAAGCCTAGGGGTGCCCTAGCCTAAGCCTATGGCTGCCCTAGCCTAAGCCTAGGGGTGCCCTAGCCTAAGTTTAGGGGTGCCCTAGCCTAAACCTAGGGGTGCCCTATCCTAATCCTAGGGGTGCCCTATCCTAAGCCTAGGGGCGCCCTAGCCTAAGCTTAGGGGTGCCCTAGCCAAAGCCTAGGGGTGCCATAGCCTAAGCCGAGGGGTGCCCTATCCTAAGACTAGGGGTGCCCTAGCCTAAGCCTTGGGGTGCCCTAGCCTAAGCCTAGGGGTGCCTTAGCCTAAACCTTGGGGTGCCCTAGCCTTGGGCTAGGGGTGCCCTAGACTTGGGCTAGGGGAGCCCTAGCCTTAGCCTAAGCCTAGGGGTGCCCTAGCCTAAGGCTACGGGTGCCCTAGCCTAAGCCTAGGGGTGCCCTAGCCTATGCCTAGGGTGCCCTAGCCTTAGGCTAGGGGAGTCCTAGCCTTAGCCTAAGCCGACGGGTGCCCTAGCCTAAGCCTAGTGGTGTCGTTGCCTAAGACTAGTGGTGCCCTAGCTTAAGCCTAGGTGTACCCTAGCCTAAGCCTAGGGGTGCCCTAGCCTAAGCGTACGGGTGCCCTAGCCTAAGCTTAGGGGTTCCATAGCCTAAGCCTAGGGGTGCCCTAGCCTAAGCCTAGGGGTGCCCTAGCCTAATCCTAGGGGTGCCCTAGCCTAAGCCTAGGTGTATCCAAGCCTAAGCCTAGGGGTGCCCTAGCCTACGCCTAGGGGTGCCCTAGCCTAAGCCTAGGGGTGCCCTTGCCTTAGGCTAGGGAAGCTCTAGCCTTAGCCTAAGCCTAGGGGTGCCCTAGCCTAAGCCTCGGGGTGCCATAGCCTAAGCCTAGGTTTGCCGTAGCCTTAGGCTAGGGGAGGCCTAGCCTTAGACTAATTCTAGGGGTGCCCTAGCCTAAGACTAGGGTAGCCCTAGCCTAAGCTTAGGTGTGCCCTAGCCTAAGACTAGGGGTGCCCTAGCCTAAGATTAAGGGTGCCCTAGCCTTAGGGTAGCGAGCCCTAGCCTTAGCCTAAGCCTAGGGGAGCCCTAGCCTAAAACTATGGGTGCCCTAGCCTTAGATTAGGGGAGCCCTAGCCTTAGCCTAAGCTAGGGGTGCCCTCGCCTACGCCTAGGGGTGTCCAAGCCTAGGCCTAGGGGTGCCCTAGCCTAAGCCTAGGGGTGCCCTAGCCTTAGGCTATGGAAGCACTAGCCTTAGCCTAAGCCTTGGGGTGCCCTAGCATAAGTCTAGGGGTGCCCTAGCCTAGGCCTCGGGGTGCCCTACCCTAAGCCTAGGGGTGCCCTAGCCTTGGGCTAGGGGAGCCTTAGCCTTAGCCTAAGCCTAGGGGTGCCCTATCCTAAGCCTACGGGTGCCCCAGCCTAAGCCTAGGGGTGCCCTAGCCTAAGCCAAGTTGTGCCCTAGCCTTAGGTTAGGGGAGCCCTAGCCTTAGCCTAAGCCTAGGGGTGCCCTATCCTAAGCCTACGGGTGCCCCAGCCTAAGCCTAGGGGTGCCCTAGCCTAAGCCAAGGGGTGCCCTAGCCTTAGGCTACGGGAGCATTAGACTTAGCCTAAGCCTAGGGGTGCCCTAGCCTAAGCCTAGAGGTTCCCTAGCCTTAGGCTAGTCGAGCCGTAGCCTTAGTCTAAGCCTAGGGGTGCCCTAGCCTTAGCCAAAGCTTAGGGGTGCCCTAGCCTATGCCTAGGGTGCCCTAGCCTTAGGCTAGGGGAGTCCTAGCCTTAGCCTAAGCCGACGGGTGCCCTAGCCAAAGCCTAGTGGTGCCGTTGCCTAAGACTAGTGGTGCCCTAGCCTAAGCCTTGGTGTACCCTAGCCTAAGCCTAGGGGTGCCCTAGCCTAAGCGTAAGGGTGCCCTAGCCTAAGCTTAGGGGTGCCATAGCCTAAGGCCAGGGGTTCCCTAGATTTAGGCTAGGGGATCCCTAGCCTTAGGCTAATTATATGGGTGCCCTAGCCTAATCCTAGGGGTGCCCTAGCATAAGCCTAGGTGTATCCTAGCCTAAGCCTAGGGGTGCCCTAGCCTAAGCCTAGGGGTGCCCTAGCCTAAGCCTAGGGGTGCCCTTGCCTTAGGCTAGGGAAGCCCTAGCCTTAGCCTAAGCCTAGGGGTGCCCTAGCCTAAGCCTATGGGTGCCCGAGCCTAAGCCTAGGGGTGTCCTAGCCTTACGCTAGGGGAGCCCTAGCCTTAGGCTAATTCTGGGGGTGCCCTAGCCTAAGCGTAGGGGTGCCCTAGCCTAAGCCTAGTGGTTCCCTAGCCTAAGCATAGGGGTTCCCTAGCCTTAGGCTAGGGAAACCCTAGCATTAGCCTAAGCCTAGGGGTCCCCTAGCTTAAGCCTAGGGGTGCCCTAGCCTAAGCCTAGGGGTGCCATAGCCTAAGCCTAGGGGTGCCATATCCTAAGCCTAGGGGTGCCCTAGCCTAAACCTTGGGGTGTCCTAGCCTAAGCCTAGGGGTGCACTAGCCTTAGGCTATGGAAGCCCTAGCCTTAGCCTAAGCCTTGGGGTGCCCTAGCCTAAGCCTAAGGGTGCCCTATCCTAGGCCTATGGGTGCCCTAGCCTAAGCCAAGGAGTGCCCTAGCCTTGGGCTAGGGGAGCCCTAGCCTTAGCCTAAGCCTAGGGGTGCCCTAGCCTAAGGCTACGGGTGCCCTAGCCTAAGCCTAGGTGTGCCCTAGCCTAAGCCTAGGGGTGCCCTAGCCTTAGGCAAGGGGAGCCCTAGCCTTAGCCTAAGCCTAGGGGTGCCCTAGCCTAAGCGTAGGGGTGCCCAGCCTAAGCTTAGGGGTGCCCTTGCCTAAGCCTAGTGGTGCCCTAGCCTAAGCCTAGGGGTGCCCTAGCCTAAACCAAGGGTGCCCTAGCTTTAGGCTAGGGGAGCCCTAGCCTTAGCTTAAGCCTAGTGTTGCCTTAGCCTAGGCCTGGGGTGCCCTAGCCTAAGCCTAGGGGTGCCCTAGCCAAAGCCTAGTGGTGCCGTTGCCTAAGACTAGTGGTGCCCTAGCCTAAGCCTAGGTGTACCCTAGCCTAAGCCTAGGGGTGCCCTAGCCTAAGCGTAAGTGTGCCCTAGCCTAAGCTTAGGGGTGCCATAGCCTAAGGCCAGGGGTTCCCTAGATTTAGGCTAGGGGATCCCTAGCCTTAGGCTAATTATATGGGTGCCCTAGCCTAATCCTAGGGGTGCCCTAGCATAAGCCTAGGTGTATCCTAGCCTAAGCCTAGGGGTGCCCTAGCCTAAGCCTAGGGGTGCCCTAGCCTAAGCCTAGGGGTGCCCTTGCCTTAGGCTAGGGAAGCCCTAGCCTTAGCCTAAGCCTAGGGGTGGCCTAGCCTAAGCCTCGGGGTGCCCTATCCTAAGCCTAGGGGTGCCCTAGCTTAAGCCTAGGGGTGCCATAGCCTAAGCCTAGGTGTGCCCTAGCCTTAGGCTAGGGGAGACCTAGCCTTAGGCTAATTCTAGGGGTACCCTAGCCTAATCCTAGGGGTGCACTAGCCTAAGCTTAGGTGTGCCCTAGCCTAAGACTAGGGGTGCCCTAGCCTAAAATTATGGGTGCCCTAGCCTTAGGCTAGGGGAGCCCTAGCCTGAGCCTAAGCTAGGGGTGCCATCGCCTACGCCTAGGGGTGTCCAAGCCTAAGCCTACGGGTGCCCTGCCTAAGCCTAGGGGTGCCCTAGCCTTAGGCTATGGAAGCACTAGCCTTAGCCTAAGCCTTGGGGTGCCCTAGCCTAAGCCTAGGGGTGCCCTAGCCTAGGCCTAGGGGTGCCCTACCCTAAACCTAGGGGTGCCCTAGCCTTGGGCTAGGGGAGCCTTAGCCTTAGCCTAAGCCTAGGGGTGCCCTAGCCTAAGCCTACGGGTGCCCCAGCCTAAGCCTAGGGGTGCCCTAGCCTAAACCAAGGGGTGCCTTAGCCTTAGGTTAGGGGAGCCCTAGCCTTAGCCTAAGCCTAGGGGTGCCCTAGCCTAAGCCTAGGGGTCACCTAGCCTTAGGCTAGTCGAGCCGTAGCCTTAGTCTAAGCCTAGGGGTGCCCTAGCCTAAGCCTATGGGTGCCCTAGCCTAAGCCTAGGGGTGTCCTAGCCTTACGCTAGGGGAGCCCTAGCCTTAGGCTATGGAAGCCCTAGCCTTAGCCTAAGCCTTGGGGTGCCCTAGCCTAAGCCTAAGGGTGCCCTATCCTAGGCCTATGGGTGCCCTAGCCTAAACCTTGGGGTGTCCTAGCCTAAACCTAGGGGTGCACTAGCCTTAGGCTAGGGAAACCCTAGCATTAGCGTAAGCCTAGGGGTCCCCTAGCTTAAGCCTAGGGGTGCCCAAGCCTAAGCCTAGGGGTGCCATAGCCTAAGCCAAGGGGTGCCATATCCTAAGCCTAGGGGTGCCCTAGCCTAAACCTTGGGGTGTCCGAGCCTAAGCCTAGGGGTTCACTAGCCTTAGGCTATGGAAGCCCTAGCCTTAGCCTAAGCCTTGGGGTGCCCTAGCCTAAGCCTAAGGGTGCCCTATCCTAGGCCTATGGGTGCCCTAGCCTAAGCCAAGGAGTGCCCTAGCCTTGGGCTATGGGAGCCCTAGCCTTAGCCTAAGCCTAGGGGTGCCCTAGCCTAAGGCTACGGGTGCCCTAGCCTAAGCCTAGGGGTGCCCTAGCCTTAGGCAAGGGGAGCCCTAGCCTTAGCCTAAGCCTAGGGGTGCCCTAGCCTAAGCGTAGGGGTGCCCAGCCTAAGCTTAGGGGTGCCCTAGCCTAAGCCTAGTTGTGCCCCAGCCTAAGCCTAGGGGTGCCCTAGCCTAAGCCAAGGGTGCCCTAGCTTTAGGCTAGGGGAGCCCTAGCCTTAGCTTAAGCCTAGTGTTGCCTTAGCCTAGGCCTAGGGGTGCCCTAGCCTAAGCCTAGGGGTGCCCTAGCCTTAGGCTAGGGGAGCCCTAGCCTTAGCCTAAGCCTAGGGGTGCCATAGCCTAAGCCTAGGGGTGCCCAAGCCTAAGCCTAAGGGTGCCCTAGCCTTTGTCTAGGGGAGCCCTAGACTAAGCCTAAGCCTAGGGGTGCCCTAGCCTATGCCTAGGGGTGCCCTAGCCTAAGCCTAGGGTTGCACTATCCTAAGCCTAGGGGTGCCCTAGCCTAAGCCTAGGGGTGCCCTAGACTAAGCCTCGGGGTGCCCTAGCCTTAGCCTAAGCCTAGGTGTGCCCTAGCCTAAGCCTAGGGATGCCCTAGCCTAAGACTAGGCTTACCTAGCCTAAGCCTAGGCGTGCCCTAGCCATAGGCTAGGGGAGCCCTAGCCTTAGCCTAAGGCTAGGGGTGCCTTAGCCTAAGCCTAGAGGTGCCCTAGCCTAAGCATAGGGGTGTCCTAGCCTTGGGCTTTGGGAGTCCTAGCCTTAGCCTAAGACGAGGGGTGCCCTAGCCTAAGACTAGGTATGCCCTAGCCTAAGCCTAGGTGTGTCCTATCCTAAGCCTAGGGGTGCCCTAGCCTAAGCCTAGGGGTGCCCTAGCCTTAGGCTATGGGAACCCTTGCCTTAGCTTAAGCCTGGGGGTGCCCTACCCTAAGCCTTGGGGTGTCCTAGCCTAAGCCTAGGGGTGCCCTAGCCTAAGCCTAGGGCTGCCCTAGCCTAAGCCTAGGGGTGCCCTAGCCTAAGCCTAGGGGTGCCCTAGCCTTAGGCTATGGGAACCCTAGCCTTAACCTAAGCCTGGGGGTGCCCTAGCCTAAGGCTAGGGGTGCCTTAGCCTAAGCCTAGAGGTGCCCTAGCCTAAGCATAGGGGTGCCCTAGCCTTGGGGTTTGGGAGTCCTAGCCTTAGACTAAGACGAGGGGTGCCCTAGCCTAAGACTAGGGATGCCCTAGCCTAAGCCTAGGTGTGTCCTAGCCTAAGCCTAGGGGTGCCCTAGCCCTAGCCTAGGGGTGCCCTAGCCTAAGCCTAGGGGTACCCTAGCATAAGCCTAGGGGTGCCTTAGCCTTAGGCTAGGGGAGTCCTAGCCTTAGCCATAGCCGGGTGGTGCCCTAGCCTAAGCCTTGGGGTGCCCTAGCCTAAGCCTAGGTGTGCCCTAGCCTAAGCTTAGGGGTGCCCTAGCCTTAGGCTATGGGACCCTAGATTTAGTCTAAGCCTAGGGGTGCCCTAGCCTATTCTTAGGGGTGCCCTAGCCCAAGTCTAGGGGTGCCCTAGCCTAAGTTTAGGGGTGCCCTAGCCTAAGCCTAGGGGTGCCCTATCCTAATCCTAGGGGTGCCCGGTCCTAAGCCTAGGGGTGCCATAGCCTAAGCCTAGGGGTGCCCTATCCTAAGCCTAGGGGTGCCCTAGCCTAAACCGTGGGGTGTCCTAGCCTAAGCCTAGGGGTGCCCTAGACTTAGGCTATGGAAGCCCTAGCCTTAGCCTAAGCCTTGGGGTGCCCTAGCCTAAGCCTAAGGGTGCCCTAGCCTAGGCCTATGGGTGCCCTAGCCTAAGCCTAGGAGTGCCCTAGCCTTGGGCTAGGGGAGCCCTAGCCTTAACCTAAGCCTAGGGGTGCCCTAGCCTAAGGCTACGGGTGCCCTAGCCTAAGCCTAGGTGTGCCCTAGCCTTACGCTAGGGGAACCCTAGCGTTAGGCTAATTCTGGGGGTGCCCTAGTCTGAACCTAGGGGTGCCCTAGCCTAAGCCTAGGGTTGCCCTAGCCTAAGCTTATGGGTGCCCTAGCCTAAGCCTAGGGGTGCCCTAGCCTAAGCCAAGGGGTGCCCTTGCCTTAGGATAGGGGAGCCCTAACCTTAGCCTAAGCTAGGGGTGCCCTAGCCATAGCCTATGGGTGCCTTAGCCTAAGCCTAGGGGTGCCCTAGCCTAAGCCTAGGGGTGCCCTAGCCTTAGGCTAGGGGAGCCCTAGCCTTAGCCTAAGCCTAGGGGTGCCCTAGCCTAAGCGTAGGGGTGCCCTAGCCTAAGCTTAGGGGTGCCCTAGCCTAAAACTAGGGGTGCCCTAGCCTAAGCCTAGGGGTGCCCTAGCCTAAGACTAGGGGTGCCCTAGCCTAAGCCTAGGGGTGCCCTAGTCTTAGGCTAGGGGAGCCCTAGCCTTAGCTTAAGCCTAGTGTTGCCCTAGCCTAGGCCTAGGGGATCCCTAGCCTTAGCCTAAGCCTAGGGGTGCCATAGCCTAAGCCTAGGGGTGCCCAAGCCTAAGCTTAAGGGTGCCCTAGCCTTAGTCTAAGGGAGCCCTACCCTAAGCCTAAGCCTAGGGATGCCCTAGCCTATGCCTAGGGGTGCCCTAGCCTATGCCTAGGGTTGCCCTATCCTAAGCCTAGGGGTGCCCTAGCCTAAGCCTAGGGGTGCCCTAGACTAAGCCTAGGGGTGCCCTAGCCTTAGGCTATGGGTACCCTAGCCTTAGCCTAAGCCTGGGGGTGCCCTAGCCTAAGTCTAGGGGTGCCCTAGCCTAAGACTTGGCTTACCTAGCCTAAGCCTAGGCGTGCCCTAGTCATAGGCTAGGGGAGCCCTAGCCTTAGCCTAAGGGTAGGGGTGCCTTAGCCTAAGCCTAGATGTGCCCTAGCCTAAGCATAGGGGTGCCCTAGCCTTGGGCTTTGGGAGTCCTATCCTTAGCGTAAAACGAGGGATGCCCTAGCCTAAGCTTAGGTGTGTCCTAGCCTAAGCATAGGGGTGCACTAGCCTAAGCCTAGGGGTGCCCTAGCCTTAGGCTATAGGAACCCTTGCCTTAGCCTAAACTTGGGGGTGCCCTACCCTAAGCCTAGGGGTGTCCTAGCCTAAGCCTAGTGGTGCCCTAGCCTAAGGCTAGGGGTACCCTTGCCTTAGGCTAGGGGAGCCCTAGCCTTGGCCTAAGCCTAGGGTTGCCCTAGCCTAAGCCTAGGGGTGCCCTAGCCTTAGGCTATGGGAACCCTAGCCTTAGCCTAAGCCTGGGGGTGCCCTAGCCTAAGCCTAGGGGTGCCCTAGCCTAAGCCTAGGCTTACCTAGCCTAAGCCTAGGCGTGCCCTAGCCATAGGCTAGGGGAGGCCTAGCCTTAGCCTAAGGCTAGGGGTGCCTTAGCCTAAGCCTAGAGGTGCCCTAGCCTAAGCATAGGGGTGCCCTAGCCTTGGGCTTTGGGAGTCCTAGAATTAGACTAAGACGAGGGGTGCCCTAGCCTAAGACTAGGGATGCCCTAGCCTAAGCCTAGGTGTGTCCTAGCCTAAGCCTAGGGGTGACCTAGCCTAAGCCTAGGGGTGCCCTAACCTAAGCCTAGGGGTGCCCTAGCCTTAGGCTAGGGAAGCCCTAGCCTTAGCCTAAGCCTAGGGGTGCCCTATCCTAAGCCTAGGTGTGGGCTAGCCTAAGCCTAGGGGTGCCCTAGCGTAAGCCTACTGGTGCCCTAACCTTAGGCTAGAGAAGCCCTAGCCTTAGCCTAAACTTAGGGGTGCCCTAGCCTAAGCCAAGGGGTGCCCTAGCCTAAGTCTAGGTGTGCCCTAGCTTTAGGCTATGGGAACCCTAGCCTTAGCCTAAGCCTGGTGGTGCCCTAACCTTAGGCTAGGGGATCCCTAGCCTTAGACTAATTCTAGGGGTTCCCTAGCCTTATCTAGAGGTGCCCTAGCCTAAGCCTAGGCATGCCCTAGCCTAAGCCTAGGGGTCCCCTAGCCTAAGCCTAGGGGTGCCCTAGCCTTGGGCTAGGGAAACCCTAGCCTTAGCCGAAGCCTAGGGGTGCCCTAGCCTAAGCCTAGGGGTGCCCTCTACGAAGCCTAGGGATGCCCTAGCCTAAGCCTAGGGGTGCCCTAGCCTAAGCCTAGGGGTGCCCTAGCCTTAGCCTAGGGGAGCCCTAGTCTTAGCTTAAGGCTAGGGGTGCCCTAGCCTAAGCCTAGGGGTGCCTTAGTCTAAGCCTAGGGGTGCCCTAGCCTAAGCCTAGGGGTGCCGTAGCCTAAGGCTAGGGGTTCCCAAGCCTTAGGCTAGGGGAGCCCTAGCCTTAACCTAAGCCTAGGGATGCCATACCCTAAGCCTAGGGGTGCCCTAGCCTAAGCCTAGGGGTGCCCTATCCGAAGCCTAGGGATGCCCTAGCCTAAGCCTAGGGGTGCCATATCCTAAGCCTAGGGGTGCCCTAGCCTTAGCCTAGGGGAGCCCTAGTCTTAGCTTAAGCCTAGGGGTGCCCTAGCCTAAGCCTAGGGGTGCCTTAGCCTAAGCCTAGGGGTGCCCTCGCCTAAGCCTAGGGGTGCCGTAGCCTAAGCCTAGGGG
The DNA here is from genome assembly GCF_050624435.1 of Tenrec ecaudatus. NCBI lineage: Eukaryota > Metazoa > Chordata > Mammalia > Afrosoricida > Tenrecidae > Tenrec > Tenrec ecaudatus. The sequence goes on from NW_027459372.1 coordinate 187,300, forward strand.
TTCCCAAGCCTTAGGCTAGGGGAGCCCTAGCCTTAACCTAAGCCTACGGATGCCCTACCCTAAGCCTAGGGGTGCCCTAGCCTAAGCCTTGGGGTGCCATAGCCTAAGCCTAGGAGTGCCCTAGCCTTAGGCTAGGGGAGCCCTAGACTTAGCCTAAGACTAGGGGTGCCCTAGCCTAAGCTTAGTGGTGCCCCAACTTTAGGCTAGGGGATCCCTAGCCTTAGCCTAAGCCAAGGGGTGCCCTAGCCTAAGCCTATGGGTGCCCTAGCCTTAGGCTATGGGAGCCCTAGCCTTAGACTTAGCCTAGTGGTGCCCATGCCTAAGCCTAGGGTTACCTAGCCTAAGCCTAGGGGTGCCCTAGCCTTAGGCTAGGGGAGTCCTAGCCTTACCCATAACCGGGGGGAGCACTAGCCTAAACCTAGGGGTGCCCTAGCCTAAGCCAAGGGGTGCCCTAGCCTAAGCCTAGGGGTGCCCTAGCCTTAAGCTATGGGAACCCAAGCTTTACCCTAAGCTTGGGGGTGCCCTAGCCTAAGCCTAGTGGTGCCCTAGCCTAATCCTAGGGGTGCCCTAGCCTAAGCCTAGGGGTGCCCTATCCTAAGCCTAGGGGTGCCCTAGCCTAAGCCTAGGTGTACCCTAGCCTAAGCCTTGGGGTGCCCTAGCCTAAGCCTCGGGGTGGCCAAGACTTAGGCTAGGGGAGTCCTAGCCTTAGCCATAACCGGGGGGTGCCCTAGCCTAAGCCAAGGGGTGCCCTAGCCTAAGCCTAGGGGTACCCTAGCCTATGTCTTGGGGTGCCACAGCATAACCCTAGGGGTGCCAAGCCTAAGCCTAAGGGTGCCCTAGCCTTAGGCTAGGGAAGCCCTAGCCTAAGCCTAAGGCTAGTGTTTCCCTAGCCTAAACCTAGGGTGCCCTAGCCTAAGACTAGGGGAGCCCAAGACTTAGGCTAGGGGAGCCCTAGCCTTAACCTAAGCCTAGGGGTGCCCTAGGGTAAGCCTAGGGGTGCCCTAGCCTAAGCCTCGGGGTGCCCTCACCTTAGGCTAGGGGAGCCCAGCCTTAGCCTAAGCCTTGGGGTGCCCAAGCCTAAGCCTAAGAGTGCCCTTGCCTAACCCTAGGGGTGCCCTTGCCTTAGTCAAAGCCTAGGGGTGCCCTAGCCTAAGCCTAGGGATGCCCTAGCCTTAGGCTAGGGGAGTCCTAGCCTTAGTCTAAGCCGACGGGTGCCCTAGCCTAACCCTTGGGGTGCCATAGCATAACCCTAGGGGTGCCCTAGCCTAACCCTAGGGGTGCCCTAGCCTTAGTCAAAGCCTAGGGGTGCCCTAGCCTATGCCTAGGGATGCCCTAGCCTTAGGCTAGGGGAGTCCTAGCCTTAGCCTAAGCCGACTGGTGCCCTAGCCGAAGGTTAGGGGTGCCCTAGCCTAAGCCTAGGGGTGCCCTAGACTAAGTCTAGGGGTGCCCTAGCCTAAGCGTAGGTGTACCCTAGCCTAAGCCTAGGGGTGCCCTAGCCTAAGCCTAGCGGTGCCATAGACTAAGCCTAGGGGAGCCCTAAACTTAACCTAAGCCTAGGGGTGCCCTAGCCTTAGTCTAGGCGAGTCCTAGCCTTAGCTTAAGCCTAGGGGTGCCCTAGCCTAAGCTTAGGGGTGCCATAGCCTAAGCCTAGGGGTGCCCTAGCCTTAGGCTAGGGGAGCCCTAGCCTTAGCTTAAGCCTAGGGGTGCCCTAGCCTAAGCCTAGGGGTGCCCTAGCCTAAGCCTAGGGGTGCCCTAGCCTTAGGCTATGGGAGCCCTAGCCTTAGCTTAAGCCTAGGGGTGCCCTAGCCTAAGCCTAGGGGTGCCCTAGCCTAAGCCTAGGGGTGCCCTAGCCTAAGCCTAGGGGTGCCCAAGCCTAAGCCTAAGAGTGCCCTTGCCTAACCCTAGGGGTGCCCTAGCCTTAGCCAAAGCCTAGGAGTGCCCTAGCCTAAGCCTAGGGTTGCCTTAGACTTAGGCGAGGGGAGTCCTAGCCTTAGCCTAAGCCGACGGGTGCCCTAGCCTAAGCCTAGGGGTGCCCTATCCTAAACCTAGGGGTGCACTATCCTAAGCCTAAGGGTGCCCTAGCCTAATTCTATGGGTGCCCTAGCCTAAGCGTAGGGGTGCCCTAGCTTAAGCCTAGGGGTGCCATAGCCTAAGCCTAGGGGTGCCATAGCCTAAGCCTAGGGGAGCCCTAGACTTAACCTAAGCCTAGGGGTGCCCTAGCCTAATACTTGTGGTGCCCTAGCCTAAGCCTAGGTGTACCCTAGCCTAAGCCTAGGGGTGCCCTAGCCTTAGTCTAGGCGAGCCCTAGCTTTAGCTTAAGCCTAGGGGTGCCCTAGCCTAAGCTTAGGGGTGCCATAGCTTAAGCCTAGGGGTGCCCTAGACTTAGGCTAGGGGATCCCTAGCCTTAGACAAATTCTATGGGTGCCCTAGCCTAATCCTAGGGGTGCCCTAGCCTAAGCCTAGGTGTATCCTAGCCTAAGCCTAGGGGTGCTCTAGCCTAAGCATAGGGGTGCCCTAGCCTAAGCCTAGGGGTGCCCAAGCCTTAGGCTAGGGAAACCCTAGCCTTAGCCTAAGACTAGGGGTGCCCTAGCCTTAGGCTAGGGGAGCCCTAGCATTAGCTTAAGCCTAGGGGTACCCTAGCCTAAGACTGGGGGTGCCCTAGCCTTAGGCTAGGGGAGCCCTAGCCTTAGCTTAAGCCTAGGGGTGCCCTAGCCTAAGCCTAGGGGTGCCCTAGCTTAAGCCTAGGGGTGCCCAAGCCTAAGCCTAAGGGTGTCCTAGCCTTAGGCTAGGGGAGCCCTACCCTAAGCCTAAGACTAGTGTTGCCCTAGCCTAAGCCTAGGGTGCCCTAGCCTAAGCCTAGGGGTGCCCTAGCCTTAGGCTAGGGGAGCCCTAGCCTTAGCCAAAGCCTAGGGGTGCCCAAGCCTAAGCCTAGGAGTGCCCTAACCTAACCCTAAGGTGCCCTAGCCTTAGGCTAGGGAAGCCCTTGCCTTAGCCTGAACCTAGGGGTGCCCTATCTTAAGCCTAGAGGTGCCCTATCCTAAGCCTAGGGGTGCCCTAGTCTAAGGTTAGTGGTGCCCCAACTTTAGGCTAGGGGATCCCTAGCCTTAGCCTAAGCCAAGGGGTGCCCTAGCCTAAGCCTATGGGTGCCCTAGCCTTAGGCTATGGGAGCCCTAGCCTTAGACTAAGCCTAGTGGTGCCCATGCCTAAGCCTAGGGTTACCTAGCCTAAGACTAGGGGTGCCCTAGCCTTAGGCTAGGGGAGTCCTAGCCTTACCCATAACTGGGGGGTGCCCTAGCCTAAACCTAGGGGTGCCCTAGCCTAAGCCTAGGGGTGCCCTATCCTAAGCCTAGGGGTGCCCTAGCCTTAAGCTATGGGAACCCAAGCTTTACCCTAAGCTTGGGGGTGCCCTAGCCTAAGCCTAGTGGTGCCCTAGCCTAAGCCTAGGGGTGCCCTAGCCTAAGCCTAGGGGTGCCCTATCCTAAGCCTAGGGGTGCCCTAGCCTAAGCCTAGGTGTACCCTAGCCTAAGCCTTGGGGTGCCCTAGCCTAAGCCTCGGGGTGGCCTAGACTTAGGCTAGGGGAGTCCTAGCCTTAGCCATAACCGGGGGGTGCCCTAGCCTAAGCCAAGGGGTGCCCTAGTCTAAGCCTAGGGGTACCCTAGCCTATGTCTTGGGGTGCCACAGCATAACCCTAGGGGTGCCAAGCCTAAGCCTAAGGGTGCCCTAGCCTTAGGCTAGGGAAGCCCTAGCCTAAGCCTAAGGCTAGTGTTTCCCTAGCCTAAGCCTAGGGTGCCCTAGCCTAAGACTAGGGGAGCCCAAGACTTAGGCTAGGGGAGCCCTAGCCTTAACCTAAGCCTAGGGGTGCCCTAGTGTAAGCCTAGGGGTGCCCTAGCCTAAGCCTCGGGGTGCCCTCACCTTAGGCTAGGGGAGCCCTAGCCTTAGCCTAAGCCTTGGGGTGCCCAAGCCTAAGCCTAAGAGTGCCCTTGCCTAACCCTAGGGGTGCCCTTGCCTTAGTCAAAGCCTAGGGGTGCCCTAGCCTAAGCCTAGGGATGCCCTAGCCTTAGGCTAGGGGAGTCCTAGCCTTAGTCTAAGCCGACGGGTGCCCTAGCCTAACCCTTGGGGTGCCATAGCATAACCCTAGGGGTGCCAAGCCTAAGCCTAAAGGTGCCCTAGCCTAAGCCTAGGGGTGCCCAAATCTTAGGCTAGGGGAGCCCAAGCCTTAACCTAAGCCTAGGGGTGCCCTAGCCTTAGGCTAGGGGAGTCCTAGCCTTAGTCTAAGCCGACAGGTGCCCTAGCCTAACCCTTGGGGTGCCATAGCATAACCCTAGGGGTGCCAAGCCTAAGCCTAAGGGTGCCCTAGCCTAAGCCTAGGGGTGCCCAAGTCTTAGGCTAGGGGAGCCAAAGCCTTAACCTAAGCCTAGGGGTGCCGTATTGTAAGCCTAGGGGTGCCCTAGCCTAAGCCTCGGGGTGCCCTCGCCTTAGGCTAGGGGAGCCCTAGCCTTAGCCGAAGCCTAGGGGTGCCCAAGCCTAAGCCTAAGAGTGCCCTTGCCTAACCCTAGGGGTGCCCTAGCCTTAGCCAAAGCCTAGGGGTGCCCTAGCCTATGCCTAGGGATGCCCTAGCCTTAGGCTAGGGGAGTCCTAGCCTTAGCCTAAGCCGACTGGTGCCCTAGCCGAAGCTTAGGGGTGCCCTAGCCTAAGCCTAGGGGTGCCCTAGACTAAGTCTAGGGGTGCCCTAGCCTAAGCGTAGGTGTGCCCTAGCCTAAGCCGACGGGTGCCCTAGCCTAAGCCTAGGGGTGCCATAGCCTAAGCCTAGGGGAGCCCTAAACTTAACCTAAGCCTAGGGGTGCCCTAGCCTTAGTCTAGGTGAGCCCTAGCCTTAGCTTAAGCCTAGGGGTGCCCTAGCCTAAGCTTAGGGGTGCGATAGCCTATGCCTAGGGGTGCCCTAGACTTAGGCTAGGGGATCCCTAGCCTTAGACTAATTCTATGGGTGCCCTAGCCTAATCCTAGGGATGCCCTAGCCTAAGCCTAGGTGTATCCTAGCCTAAGCCTAGGGGTGCCCTAGCCTAAGCCTAGGGGTGCCGCAGCCTAAGCCTAGGGGTGCCCTAGCGTAAGCCTAGGGGTGCCCAAGCCTAAGCCTAAGGGTGTCCTAGCCTTAGGCTAGGGGAGGCCTAGCCTTAGCCTAAGCCTAGGGGTGCCCAAGCCTAAGCCTAAGAGTGCCCTTGCCTAACCCTAGGGGTGCCCTAGCCTTAGCCAAAGCCTAGGGGTGCCCTAGCCTAACCCTAGGGTTGCCTTAGACTTAGGCGAGGGGAGTCCTAGCCTTAGCCAAAGCCGACGGGTGCCCTAGCCTAAGCCTAGGGGTGCCCTATCCTAAGCCTAGGGGTGCACTATCCTAAGCCTAGGGGTGCCCTAGCCTAAGTCTAGGGGTGCCCTAGCCTAAGCGTAGGGGTGCCCTAGCTTAAGCCTAGGGGTGCCCTAGCCTAAGCCTAGGGGTGCCATAGCCTAAGCCTAGGGGAGCCCTAGACTTAACCTAAGCCTAGGGGTGCCCTAGCCTAATACTTGTGGTGCCCTAGCCTAAGCCTAGGTGTACCCTAGCCTAAGCCTAGGGGTGACCTAGCCTTAGTCTAGGCGAGCCCTAGCTTTAGCTTAAGCCTAGGGGTGCCCTAGCCTAAGCTTAGGGGTGCCATAGCTTAAGCCTAGGGGTACCCAAGCCTTAGGCTAGGGAAACCCTAGCCTTAGCCTAAGACTAGGGGTGCCCTAGCCTTAGGGTAGGGGAGCCCTAGCCTTAGCTTAAGCCTAGGGGTGCCCTATCCTAAGCCTAGGGGTGCCCTAGCCTCAGCCTAGGTGTATCCTAGCCTAAGCCTAGGGGTGCCCTAGCCTAAGCATAGGGGTGCCCTAGCCTAAGCCTAGGGGTGCCCAAGCCTTAGGCTAGGGAAACCCTAGCCTTAGCCTAAGACTAGGGGTGCCCTAGCCTTAGGCTAGGGGAGCCCTAGCCTTAGCTTAAGCCTAGGGGTGCCCTAGCCTAAGCCTAGGGGTGCCCTAGCCTTAGGTTAGGGGAGCCCTAGCCTTAGCTTAAGCCTAGGGGTGCCCTAGCCTAAGCCTACGGGTGCCCTAGCCTAAGTCTAGGGGTGCCCTAGCCTAAGCGTAGGGGTGCCCTAGCTTAAGCCTAGGGGTGCCCTAGCCTAAGCCTAGGGGTGCCATAGCCTAAGCCTAGGGGAGCCCTAGACTTAACCTAAGCCTAGGGGTGCCCTAGCCTAATACTTGTGGTGCCCTAGCCTAAGCCTAGGTGTACCCTAGCCTAAGCCTAGGGGTGCCCTAGCCTTAGTCTAGGCGAGCACTAGCTTTAGCTTAAGCCTAGGGGTGCCCTAGCCTAAGCTTAGCGGTGCCATAGCTTAAGCCTAGGGGTGCCCAAGCCTTAGGCTAGGGAAACCCTAGCCTTAGCCTAAGACTAGGGGTGCCCTAGCCTTAGGGTAGGGGAGCCCTAGCCTTAGCTTAAGCCTAGGGGTGCCCTAGCCTAAGCCTAGGGGTGCCCTAGCCTCAGCCTAGGTGTATCCTAGCCTAAGCCTAGGGGTGCCCTAGCCTAAGCATAGGGGTGCCCTAGCCTAAGCCTAGGGGTGCCCAAGCCTTAGGCTAGGGAAACCCTAGCCTTAGCCTAAGACTAGGGGTGCCCTAGCCTTAGGCTAGGGGAGCCCTAGCCTTAGCTTAAGCCTAGGGGTGCCCTAGCCTAAGCCTAGGGGTGCCCTAGCCTTAGGCTAGGGGAGCCCTAGCCTTAGCTTAAGCCTAGGGGTGCCCTAGCCTAAGCCTACGGGTGCCCTAGCCTAAGCCTAGGGGTGCTCAAGCCTAAGCCTAAGGGTGTCCTAGCCTTAGGCTAGGGGAGCCCTACCCTAAGCCTAAGACTAGTGTTGCCCTAGCCTAAGCCTAGGGTGCCCTAGCCTAAGCCTAGGGGTGCCCTAGCCTTAGGCTAGGGGAGCCCTAGCCTTAGCCAAAGCCTAGGGGTGCCCAAGCCTAAGCCTAGGAGTGCCCTAACCTAACCCTAAGGTGCCCTAGCCTTAGGCTAGGGAAGCCCTTGCCTTAGCCTAAACCTAGGGGTGCCCTATCCTAAGCCTAGGGGTGCCCTATCCTAAGCCTAGGGGTGCCCTAGCCTAAGGTTAGTGGTGCCCAAACTTAGGCTAGGGGATCCCTAGCCTTAGGCTAAATCTAGGGGTGCCCTAGCCTAATCCTAGGGGTGCCCTAGCATAAGCTTAGGTGTGCCCTAGCCTAAGCCTAGGGGTGCCCTAGCCTAAGATTAGGGGTGCCCTAGCCTTAGGCTAGGGGAGCCCTAGCCTTAGCCTAAGCCTTTGGGTGCCCTAGCCTAAGCCTAGGGGTGTCCTAGCCTTAGGCTAGGGGAGCCCTAGCCTTAGCCAAAGCCTAGGGGTGCCCAAGCCTAAGCCTAGGAGTGCGCTAGCCTAACCCTAAGGTGCCCTAGCCTTAGGCTAGGGAAGCCCTTGCCTTAGCCTAAATCTAGGGGTGCCCTATCCTAAGCCTAGGGGTGCCCTATCCTAAGCCTAGGGGTGCCCTAGCCTAAGGTTAGTGGTGCCATAACCTTAGGCTAGGGGATCCCTAGCCTTAGGCTAAATCTAGGGGTGCCCTAGCCTAATCCTAGGGGTGCCCTAGCCTAAGCTTAGGTGTGCCCAACCTAAGCCTAGGGGTGCCCTAGCCTAAGATTAGGGGTGCCCTAGCCTTAGGCTAGGGGAGCCCTAGCCTTAGCCTAAGCCTAGGGGTGCCCTAGCCTAAGCCTAGGGGTGCCCTAGCCTTAGGCTAGGGGAGCCCTAGCCTTAGCCTAAGCTAGGTGTTCCCTAGCCTAAGCCTAGGGGTGCCCTATCCTAAGCCTAGGGGTGCCCTAGCCTAAGCCTAGGGGTGCCCTAGCCTAAGCCTAGTGGTGCCCTAGCCTAAGAGTAGTGGTGCCCTAGACTTAGGCTAGGGGAGCCCTAGACTTAGCCTAAGCCTAGTGATGCCCTAGCCTAAGCCTAGTGGTGGCCTAACCTTAGGCTAGGTGATCCCTAGCCTTAGGCTAATTCTAGGGGTGCCCTAGCCTAATCCTAGGGGTTCCCTAGCCTAAGCCTAGGTGTCCCCTAGCCTAAGCCTAGGGGTGCCCTACCCGAAGCCTAGGGGTGCCCTAGCCTTAGGCTAGGGAATCCCTATCCTTAGCCTAAGCTTAGGGGTGCCCTAGCCTAAGCCTAGGGGTGCCCTGGCACTAGCCTAAGCCTAGGGGTGCCTTAGCCTAAGCCTAGGGATGCCCAAGCCTAAGGCTAAGGGTGCCCTATCCTAAGCCTAGGGGTGCCCTAGCCTAAGGTTAGTGGTGCCCTAACCTTAGGCTAGGGGAGCCCTAGCCTTAGCCTAAGCCTAGGGGTGCCCTAGCCTAAGCCTAGGGGTGCCCTAGCCTATACTTGGGTTGCCCTAGCCTAAGCCAAGGGGTGCCCTAGCCTTAGGCTTGGGGAACCCTAGCCTTAGCCTAAGCCTAGGGGTGCCCTAGCCTAAGCCTAGGGGTGCCCTAGCCTAAGCCTAGGGGTGCCCTAGCATTATGCTAGGGGAGCCCTAGCCTTATGCTAAGCATAGTGGTGCCCTAGCCTAAGCCTAGGGGTGTCTTAGTCTAAGCCTAGGGGTGCCCTAGCCTAAGTCTAGGGGTGCCCTAGCCTTAGGGTAGGGGAGCCCTAGCCTTAGCCTAAGCCTAGGGGTGCCCTGGCCTAAGAATAGGGGTGCCCTGGCCTAAGCCTAGGGGTGCCATAGCCTAAGGTTAGTGATGCCCTAACCTTAGGCTAGGGGAACCCTAACCTTAGGCTAAATCTAGGGGTGCCCTAGCTTAATCCTAGGGGTGCCCTAGCTTAATCCTAGGGGTGCCCTAGCCTAAGCTTAGGTGTGCCCTAGCCTAAGCTAGGGGTGCCCTAGCCTAAGATTAGTGGTGCCCTAGCCTTAGGCTAGGAGAGTCCTAGCCTTAGCCTAAGCCTAGGGGTGCCCTAGCCTAAGCCTAGGGGTGCCCTAGCCTTAGGCTAGGGGAGCCCTAGCCTTAGCCTAAGCTAGGTGTTCCCTAGCCTAAGCCTAGGGGTGCCCTATCCTAAGCCTATGGGTGCCCTAGCCTAAGCCAAGGGGTGCCCAACCTAAGCCTAGGGGTGCCCTAGCCTAAGCCTAGTGGTGCCCTAGACTTAGGCTAGGGGAGCCTTAGACTTAGCCTAAGCCTAGGTGTGCCCTAGCCTAAGCCTAGTGGTGCCCTAACCTTAGGCTAGGGCATCCCTAGCCTTAGGCTAATTCGAGGGGTGCCCTAGCCTAATCCTAGGGGTGCCCTAGCCTAAGCCTAGGTGTACCCTAGCCTAAGCCTAGGGGTGCCCTGGCCGAAGCCGAGGGTTGCCCTAGCCTTAGGCTTGGGAATCCCTATCCTTAGCCTAAGCAAGTGGGTGCCCTAGCCTAAGCCTAGGGGTGCCCTGGCACTAGCCTAAGCCTAGGGGTGCCATAGCCTAAGCATAGGGGTGCCCAAGCCTAAGCCTAAGGGTGCCCTAGCCTTAGTCTAGGGGAGCCCTAGCCTTAGGCTAGGGGAGCCCTAGCCTTAGCCTAAGCCTAGGGGTGCCCTAGCCTAAGCCTAGGTGTGCCCTAACCTAAGCCTAGGGGTGCCCTAGCCTAAGCCTAGGCGTTCCCTAGCCTTAGGGTAGGGAAACCCTAGCCTTAGCCTAAGCCTAGGGGTGCCCTAACCTAAGCCTAGGGGTGCCCTATCCTAAGCCTAGGGGTGCCCTAGCCTAAGGTTAGTGGTGCCCTAACCTTAGGCTAGGGGATCCCTAGCCTTAGGCTAAATCTAGGGGTGCCCTAGACTAATCCTAGGGGTGCCCTAGCCTAAGCTTAGGTGTGCCCTAGCCTAAGCCTAGGGGTGCCGTAGCCTAAGATTAGGGGTGCCCTAGCCTTAGGCTAGGAGAGTCCTAGCCTTAGCCTAAGCCTAGGTGTGCCGTAGCCTAAGCCTAGGGGTGCCCTATCCTAAGCCTATGGGTGCCCTAGCCTAAGCCTAGGGGTGCCCTACCCTAAGCCTAGGGGTGCCCTAGCCTAAGCCTAGTGGTGCCCTAGACTTAGGCTAGGGGAGCCCTAGACTTAGCCTAAGACTAGGGGTGCCCTAGCCTAAGCCTAGTGGTGCCCTAACCTTAGGCTAGGGGATCCCTAGCTTTAGGCTAATTCGAGGGGTGCCCTAGCCTAATCCTAGGGGTGCCCTAGCCTAAGCCTAGGTGTACCCTAGCCTAAGCCTTAGGGTGCCCTAGCCGAAGCCTAGGGGTGCCCTAGCCTTAGGCTAGGGAATCCCTATCCTTAGCCGAAGCCTAGGGGTGCCCTAGCCTAAGCCTAGGGGTGCCCTGGCACTAGCCTAAGCCTAGGGGTGCCATAACCTAAGCATAGGGGTGCCCAAGCCTAAGCCTAAGGGTGCCCGAGGCGTAGACTAAGGGAGCACTAGCCTTAGCCTAAGCCTAGGGGTGCCCTATCCTAAGCCTAGGTGTGCCCTAGCCTAAGCCTAGGGGTGCCCTAGCGTAAGCCTAGGGGTGCCCTAACCTTAGGCTAGGGAAGCCCTAGCCTTAGCCTAAGCCTAGGGGTGCCCTATCCTTAGCCTATGGGTGCCATATCCAAAGCCTAGGGGTGCCCTAGCCTAAGCCTACTGGTGCCCTAACCTTTGGCTAGGGAATCCCTAGCCTTAGGCTAAGCCTAGGGGTGCCCTAGCCTAAGCCTAGGGGTGCCCTATCCTAAGCCTAGGGATGCCCTAGCCTAAGCCTAGGGGTGCCCTAGCCTAAGCCTAGGGGTGCCCTAGCCTTAGCCTAGGGGAGCCCTAGTCTTAGCTTAAGCCTAGGGGTGCCTTAGCCTAAGCCTATGGGTGCCCTAGCCTAATCCTAGAGGTGCCCTAGCCTTAGGCTAGGGGAGCCCTAGCCTTAGCTTAAGCCTAGGGGTGCCCTAGCCTAAGCCTAGGGGTGCCCTAGCCTAAGCCTAGGGGTGCCCTAGCCTTAGGCTAGGGGCGCCCTAGCCTTAGCCTAAGCCTAGGGGTGCCCTAGCCTAAGCCTAGGGGTGTCATAGCCTAAACCTAGGGGTGCCCAAGCCTAAGCCTAATGGTTCCCTAGCCTTAGGCTAGGGGAGCCCTAGCCTAAGCCTAAGCCTAGGGGTGCCCAAGCCTAAGCCTAATGGTGCCCTAGCCTAAGGCTAGGGGAGCCCTAGCCTAAGCCTAAGCCTAGTGGTGCCCTAGCCTAAGCCTAGGGTGCCCTAGCCTAAGCCTAGGGGTGCCCAAGCCTTAGGCTAGGGGAGCCCTAGCCTTAACCTAAGCCTAGGGGTGCCCTATCGTAAGCCTAGGGGTGCCCTAGCCTAAGCCTAGGGGTGCCTTATCCTTAGGCTAGGGGAGCCCTATCCTTAGCCTAATCCTAGGGTTGCCCAAGCCTAAGCCTAGGAGTGTCCTAGCCTAATCCTAGGGGTGCCCTAGCCTTCAGCTAGGGAAACCCTAGCCTTAGCCTAAGCCTAGGGTTGCCCTAGCCTAAGCCTAGGGGTGCCCTATCCTAAGCTTAGGGGTGACCTACCCTAAGCCTAGGGGTGCCCTAGCCTAAGCCTAGGGGTGCCATAGCCCAAGCCTAGGGGTGCCCTATCCTTAGTCTAGGGGAGCCCTAGACTTAGCCTAAGGCTAGAGGTGCCCTGGCCTAAACTTAGTGGTGCCCTAACCTTAGGCTAGGGAATCCCGAGCCTTAGCCTAAGCCTAGGGGTGCCCTAGCCTAAGCCTAGGGTTACCTAGCCTAATCCTAGGGGTGCCCTCGCCTAAGCTTAGGTGTGCCCTAGCCTAAGCCTAGGGGTGCCCTAGCCTAAGATTAGGGGTGCACTAGCCTTAGGCTATGGGAGCCCTAGCCTTAGCTTAAGCTAGGGGTGCCCTAGCCTACGCCTAGGGGTGCCCTAGCCTAAGCCTAGGGGTGCCCTAGCCTAAGCCTAGGGTTACCTAGCCTAAGCCTAGGGGTGCCCTAGCCTAAGCCTAGGGGTGCCCTAGCCTTAGACTAGGGGAGTCCTACCCTTAGCCATAACCGGGGGGTGCCCTAGTCTAAGCCCAAAGGTGCCCTAGCCTAAGCCTAGGCGTGCCCTATCCTAAGCCTAGGGGTGACCTAGCCTTAAGCTATGGGAACCTTAGCTTTAGCCTAAGCTGGTGGTGCCCTAGCCTAAGCTTAGGGGTGCCCTAGCCTAAGCCTAGGGGTGCCATAGCCTAGGCCTAGGGGTGCCCTATCCTAAGCCTAGGGGTGCCCTAGCCTAAGCCTAGGTGTACCCTAGCCTAAGCCTAGGGGTGCCCTAGCCTAAGCCTCGGGGTGGCCTAGACTTAGGCTAGGGGAGCCGTAGACTTAGCCTAAGCCTAGGGGTGCCCCAGCCTAAGCCTAGTTGTGCCCTAACCTTATGCTAGGGTATCCCTAGCCTTAGGCAAATTCTAGGGGTGCCCTAGCCTAAGCCTAGGGGTGCCCTAGCCTAAGCCTAGGGGTGCCCTAGCCTAAGCCTAGGGGTGCCCTTGCCTTAGGCTAGGGAAGCTCTAGCCTTAGCCTAAGCCTAGGGGTGCCCTAGCCTAAGCCTCGGGGTGCCCTATCCTAAGCCTAGGGGTGCGCTAGCTTAAGCCTAGGGGTGCCATAGCCTAAGCCTAGGTGTGCCCTAGCCTTGGGCTAGGGGAGGCCTAGCCTTAGACTAATTCTAGGGGTGCCCTATCCTAATCCTAGGGTTGCCCTAGCCTAAGCTTAGGTGTGCCCTAGCCTAAGACTAGGGATGCCCTAGCCTAAGATTAGGGGTGCCCTAGCCTTAGGCTAGCGAGCCCTAGCCTTAGCCTAAGCCTAGGGGTGCCCTAGCCTAAAACTATGGGTGCCCTAGCCTTAGACTAGGGGAGCCCTAGCCTTAGCCTAAGCTAGGGGTGCCCTCGCCTACGCCTAGGGGTGTCCAAGCCTAAGCCTAGGGGTGCCCTAGCCTAAGCCTAGGGGTGCCCTAGCCTTAGGCTATGGAAGCACTAGCCTTAGCCTAAGCCTTGGGGTGCCCTAGCATAAGTCTAGGGGTGCCCTAGCCTAGGACTAGGGGTGCCCTACCCTAAGCCTAGGGGTGCCCTAGCCTTGGGCTAGGGGAGCCTTAGCCTTAGCCTAAGCCTAGGGGTGCCCTATCCTAAGCCTACGGGTGCCCCAGCCTAAGCCTAGGAGTGCCCTAGCCTAAGCCAAGTTGTGCCCTAGCCTTAGGTTAGGGGAGCCCTAGCCTTAGCCTAAGCCTAGGGGTGCCCTATCCTAAGCCTACGGGTGCCCCAGCCTAAGCCTAGGGGTGCCCTAGCCTAAGCCAAGGGGTTCCCTATCCTTAGGCTAGGGGAGCATTAGCCTTAACCTAAGCCTAGGGGTGCCCTAGCCTAAGCCTAGGGGTTCCCTAGCCTTAGGCTAGTCGAGCCGTAGCCTTAGTCTAAGCCTAGGGGTGCCCCAGCCTTAGCCAAAGCCTAGGGGTGCCCTAGCCTATGCCTAGGGTGCCCTAGCCTTAGGCTAGGGGAGTCCTAGCCTTAGCCTAAGCCGACGGGTGCCCTAGCCAAAGCCTAGTGGTGCCATTGCCTAAGACTAGTGGTGCCCTAGCCTAAGCCTAGATGTACCCTAGCCTAAGCCTAGGGGTGCCCTAGCCTAAGCGTAAGGGTGCCCTAGCCTAAGCTTAGGGGTGCCATAGCCTAAGGCCAGGGGTTCCCTAGATTTAGGCTAGGGGATCCCTAGCCTTAGGCTAATTATATGGGTGCCCTAGCCTAATCCTAGGGGTGCCCTAGCATAAGCCTAGGTGTATCCTAGCCTAAGCCTAGGGGTGCCCTATCCTAAGCCTAGGGTTGCCCTAGCCTAAGCCTAGGGGTGCCCTTGCCTTAGGCTAGGGAAGCCCTAGCCTTAGCCTAAACCTAGGGGTGCCCTAGCCTAAGCCTCGGGGTGCCCTATCCTAAGCCTAGGGGTGCCCTAGCTTAAGCCTAGGGGTGCCATAGCCTAAGCCTAGGTGTGCCCTAGCCTTAGGCTAGGGGAGACCTAGCCTTAGGCTAATTCTAGGGGTGCCCTAGCCTAATCCTAGGGGTGCCCTAGCCTTAGTCTAGGGGAGCCCTAGACTTAGCCTAAGGCTAGAGGTGCCCTGGCCTAAACTTAGTGGTGCCCTAACCTTAGGCTAGGGAATCCCGAGCCTTAGCCTAAGCCTAGGGGTGCCCTAGCCTAAGCCTAGGGTTACCTAGCCTAATCCTAGGGGTGCCCTCGCCTAAGCTTAGGTGTGCCCTAGCCTAAGCCTAGGGGTGCCCTAGCCTAAGATTAGGGGTGCACTAGCCTTAGGCTATGGGATCCCTAGCCTTAGCCTAAGCCTAGGGGGCCCTAGCCTAAGCCTAGGGTTGCCCTAGTCTTAGGCTATGGGAGCCCTAGCCTTAGCTTAAGCTAGGGGTGCCCTAGCCTACGCCTAGGGGTGCCCTAGCCCAAGCCTAGTGGTGCCCTAGCCTAAGCCTAGGGTTACCTAGCCTAAGCCTACGGGTGCCCTAGCCTAAGCCTAGGGGTGCCCTAGCCTTAGACTAGGGGAGTCCTACCCTTAGCCATAACCGGGGGGTGCCCTAGTCTAAGCCCAAAGGTGCCCTAGCCTAAGCCTAGGCGTGCCCTATCCTAAGCCTAGGGGTGACCTAGCCTTAAGCTATGGGAACCCTAGCTTTAGCCTAAGCCTGGGGGTGCCCTAGCCTAAGCCTAGGGGTGCCCTAGCCTAAGCTTAGGGGTGCCCTAGCCTAAGCCTAGGGGTGCCATAGCCTAGGCCTAGGGGTGCCCTATCCTAAGCCTAGGGGTGCCCTAGCCTAAGCCTAGGTGTACCCTAGCCTAAGCCTAGGGGTGCCCTAGCCTAAGCCTCGGGGTGGCCTAGACTTAGGCTAGGGAAGCCGTAGACTTAGCCTAAGCCTAGGGGTGCCCCAGCCTAAGCCTAGTGGTGCCCTAACCTTATGCTAGGGTATCCCTAGCCTTAGGCAAATTCTAGGGGTGCCCTAGCCTAAGCTTAGGGGTGCCCTAGCCTAAGCCTAGGGGTGCCCTAGCCTAAGCCTAGGGGTGCCCTTGCCTTAGGCTAGGGAAGCTCTAGCCTTAGCCTAAGCCTAGGGGTGCCCTAGCCTAAGCCTCGGGGTGCCCTATCCTAAGCCTAGGGGTGCGCTATCTTAAGCCTAGGGGTGCCATAGCCTAAGCCTAGGTGTGCCCTAGCCTTGGGCTAGGGGAGGCCTAGCCTTAGATTAATTCTAGGGGTGCCCTATCCTAATCCTAGGGTTGCCCTAGCCTAAGCTTAGGTGTGCCCTAGCCTAAGACTAGGGGTGCCCTAGCCTAAGATTAGGGGTGCCCTAGCCTTAGGCTAGCGGTCCCTAGCCTTAGCCTAAGCCTAGGGGTGCCCTAGCCTAAAACTATGGGTGCCCTAGCCTTAGACTAGGGGAGCCCTAGCCTTAGCCTAAGCTAGGGGTGCCCTCGCCTACGCCTAGGGGTGTCCAAGCCTAAGCCTAGGGGTGCCCTAGCCTAAGCCTAGGGGTGCCCTAGCCTTAGGCTATGGAAGCACTAGCCTTAGCCTAAGCCTTGGGGTGCCCTAGCATCAGTCTAGGGGTGCCCTAGCCTAGGACTAGGGGTGCCCTACCCTAAGCCTAGGGGTGCCCTAGCCTTGGGCTAGGGGAGCCTTAGCCTTAGCCTAAGCCTAGGGGTGCCCTATCCTAAGCCTACGGGTGCCCCAGCCTAAGCCTAGGAGTGCCCTAGCCTAAGCCAAGTTGTGCCCTAGCCTTAGGTTAGGGGAGCCCTAGCCTTAGCCTAAGCCTAGGGGTGCCCTATCCTAAGCCTACGGGTGCCCCAGCCTAAGCCTAGGGGTGCCCTAGCCTAAGCCAAGGGGTTCCCTATCCTTAGGCTAGGGGAGCATTAGCCTTAGCCTAAGCCTAGGGGTGCCCTAGCCTAAGCCTAGGGGTTCCCTAGCCTTAGGCTAGTCGAGCCGTAGCCTTAGTCTAAGCCTAGGGGTGCCCCAGCCTTAGCCAAAGCCTAGGGGTGCCCTAGCCTATGCCTAGGGTGCCCTAGCCTTAGACTAGGGGAGTCCTAGCCTTAGCCTAAGCCGACGGGTGCCCTAGCCAAAGCCTAGTGGTGCCATTGCCTAAGACTAGTGGTGCCCTAGCCTAAGCCTAGATGTACCCTAGCCTAAGCCTAGGGGTGCCCTAGCCTAAGCCTAGGTGTGCCCTAGCCTTGGGCTATGGGAGGCCCAGCCTTAGACTAATTCTAGGGGTGCCCTATCCTAATCCTAGGGTTGCCCTAGCCTAAGCTTAGGTGTGCCCTAGCCTAAGACTAGGGGTGCCCTAGCCTAAGATTAGGGGTGCCCTAGCCTTAGGCTAGCGAGCCCTAGCCTTAGCCTAAGCCTAGGGGTGCCCTAGCCTAAAACTATGGGTGCCCTAGCCTTAGACTAGGGGAGCCCTAGCCTTAGCCTAAGCTAGGGGTGCCCTCGCCTACGCCTAGGGGTGTCCAAGCCTAAGCCTAGGGGTGCCCTAGCCTAAGCCTAGGGGTGCCCTAGCCTTAGGCTATGGAAGCACTAGCCTTAGCCTAAGCCTTGGGGTGCCCTAGCATAAGTCTAGGGGTGCCCTAGCCTAGGACTAGGGGTGCCCTACCCTAAGCCTAGGGGTGCCCTAGCCTTGGGCTAGGGGAGCCTTAGCCTTAGCCTAAGCCTAGGGGTGCCCTATCCTAAGCCTACGGGTGCCCCAGCCTAAGCCTAGGAGTGCCCTAGCCTAAGCCAAGTTGTGCCCTAGCCTTAGGTTAGGGGAGCCCTAGCCTTAGCCTAAGCCTAGGGGTGCCCTATCCTAAGCCTACGGGTGCCCCAGCCTAAGCCTAGGGGTGCCCTAGCCTAAGCCAAGGGGTGCCCTAGCCTTAGGCTAGGGGAGCATTAGACTTAGCCTAAGCCTAGGGGTGCCCTAGCCTAAGCCTAGGGGTTCCCTAGCCTTAGGCTAGTCGAGCCGTAGCCTTAGTCTAATCCTAGGGGTGCCCCAGCCTTAGCCAAAGCCTAGGGGTGCCCTAGCCTATGCCTAGGGTGCCCTAGCCTTAGGCTAGGGGAGTCCTAGCCTTAGCCTAAGCCGACGGGTGCCCTAGCCAAAGCCTAGTGGTGCCATTGCCTAAGACTAGTGGTGCCCTAGCCTAAGCCTAGATGTACCCTAGCCTAAGCCTAGGGGTGCCCTAGCCTAAGCGTAAGGGTGCCCTAGCCTAAGCTTAGGGGTGCCATAGCCTAAGGCCAGGGGTTCCCTAGATTTAGGCTAGGGGATCCCTAGCCTTAGGCTAATTATATGGGTGCCCTAGCCTAATCCTAGGGGTGCCCTAGCATAAGCCTAGGTGTATCCTAGCCTAAGCCTAGGGGTGCCCTATCCTAAGCCTAGGGTTGCCCTAGCCTAAGCCTAGGGGTGCCCTTGCCTTAGGCTAGGGAAGCCCTAGCCTTAGCCTAAGCCTAGGGGTGCCCTAGCCTAAGCCTCGGGATGCCCTATCCTAAGCCTAGGGGTGCCCTAGCTTAAGCCTAGGGGTGCCATAGCCTAAGCCTAGGTGTGCCCTAGCCTAAGACTAGGGGTGCCCTAGCCTAAAACTATGGGTGCCCTAGCCTTAGGCTAGGGGAGCCTTAGCCTGAGTCTAAGCTAGGGGTGCCCTCGCCTACGCCTAGGGGTGTCCAAGCCTAAGCCTAGGGGTGCCCTAGCCTAAGCCTAGGGGTGCCCTAGCCTTAGGCTATGGAAGCACTAGCCTTAGCCTAAGCCTTGTGGTGCCCTAGCCTAAGCCTAGGGGTGCCCTAGCCAAGGCCTAGGGGTGCCCTAACCTAAACCTAGGGGTGCCCTAGCCTACGTTTAGGGGTGCCCTAGCCTAAACGTAGGGGTGCCCTATCCTAAGCCTAGGGGTGCCCTAGCCTAAGCCAAGGGGTGCCCTAGCCTTAGGTTAGGGGAGCCCTAGCCTTAGCCTAAGCCTAGGGGTGGCCTAGCCTAAGCCTCGGGGTGCCCTATCCTAAGCCTAGGGGTGCCCTAGCTTAAGCCTAGGGGTGCCATAGCCTAAGCCTAGGTGTGCCCTAGCCTTAGGCTAGGGGAGACCTAGCCTTAGGCTAATTCTAGGGGTGCCCTAGCCTAATCCTAGGGGTGCCCTAGCCTAAGCTTAGGTGTGCCCTAGCCTAAGACTAGGGGTGCCCTAGCCTAAAACTATGGGTGCCCTAGCCTTAGGCTAGGGGAGCCCTAGCCTGAGCCTAAGCTAGGGGTGCCCTCGCCTACGCCTAGGGGTGTCTAAGCCTAAGCCTAGGGATGCCCTAGCCTAAGCCTAGGGGTGCCCTAGCCTTAGGCTATGGAAGCCCTAGCCTTAGCCTAAGCCTAGGGGTGCAGTAGCCTAAGCCTCGGGGTGCCTTATCCTAAGCCTAGGGGTGCCCTAGCTTAAGCCTAGGGGTGCCATAGCCTAAGCCTAGGGGTGCCCTAGCCTAAGACTAGGGGTGCCCTAGCCTAAAACTATGGGTGCCCTAGCCTTAGGCTAGGGGAGCCCTAGCTTGAGTCTAAGCTAGGGGTGCCCTCGCCTACGCCTAAGGGTGTCCAAGCCTAAGCCTAGGGGTGCCCTAGCCTAAGCCTAGGGGTGCCCTAGCCTTAGGCTATGGAAGCACTAGCCTTAGCCTAAGCCTTGTGGTGCCCTAGCCTAAGCCTAGGGGTGCCCTAGCCTAGGCCTAGGGGTGCCCTAACCTAAACCTAGGGGTGCCCTAGCCTAAGTTTAGGGGTGCCCTAGCCTAAACCTAGGGGTGCCCTATCCTAAGCCTAGGGGTGCCCTAGCCTAAGCCAAGGGGTGCCCTAGCCTTAGGTGAGGGGAGCCCTAGCCTTAGCCTAAGCCTAGGGGTGGCCTAGCCTAAGCCTCAGGGTGCCCTAGCCTAAGCCTAGGGGTGCCCTAGCTTAAGCCTAGGGGTGCCATAGCCTAAGCCTAGGTGTGCCCTAGCCTTAGGCTAGGGGAGACCTAGCCTTAGGCTAATTCTAGAGGTGCCCTAGCCTAATCCTAGGGGTGCCCTAGCCTAAGCTTAGGTGTGCCCTAGCCTAAGACTAGGGGTGCCCTAGCCTAAAACTATGGGTGCCCTAGCCTTAGGCTAGGGGAGCCCTAGCCTGAGCCTAAGCTAGGGGTGCCCTCGCCTACGCCTAGGGGTGTCCAAGCCTAAGCCTAGGGGTGCCCTAGCCTAAGCCTAGGGGTGCCCTAGCCTTAGGCTATGGAAGCACTAGCCTTAGCCTAAGCCTTGCGGTGCCCTAGCCTAAGCCTAGGGGTGCCCTAGCCTAGGCCTAGGGGTGCCCTGCCCTAGTCTAAGCCTAGGGTTACCTAGGATAAGCCTAGGGGTGCCCTAGCCTAAGCGTAGTGGTGACCTAGCCTTAAGCTAGGGGAGTCCTAGCCTTAGCCATAGCCGGGGGGTGCCCTAGCCTAAGCCTTGGGGTGCCCTAGCCAAAGCCTAGGTGTGCCCTAGCCTAAGCCTAGGGGTACCCTAGCCTTAGGATATGGGACCCTAGATTTAGTCTAAGCCTAGGGGTGCCCTAGTCTATGCCTAGGGGTGCCCTAGCCTAAGCCTAGGGGTGCCCTAGCCTAAGTTTAGGGGTGCCCTAGCCTAAACCTAGGGGTGCCCTATTCTAATCCTAGGGGTGCCCTATCCTAAGCCTAGGGGCGCCCTAGCCTAAGCTTAGGGGTGCCCTAGCCAAAGCCTAGGGGTGCCATAGCCTAAGCCTAGGGGTGCCCTATCCTAAGCCTAGGGGTGCCCTAGCCTAAGCCTTGTGGTGCCCTAGCCTAAGCCTAGGGGTGCCTTAGCCTAAGCCTTGGGGTGCCCTAGCCTAAGCCTAGGGGTACCCTAGCCTTGGGCTAGGGGTGCCCTAGAGTTGGGCTAGGGGAGCCCTAGCCTAAGCCTAGGGGTGCCCTAGCCTAAGGCTACGGGTACCCTAGCTAAAGCCGAGGGGTGCCCTAGCCTAAGCCTAGGGGTGCCTTAGCCTTAGGCTAGGGGAACCCTAGCCTTAGCCTAAGCCTAGGGGTGCCCTAGCCTAAGCCTAGGGGTGCCCTAGCCTAAGCCAAGGGGTGCCCTCGCCTTAGGCTATGGGAGCCCTAGCCTTAGCCTAAGCCTAGGGGTGCCCAAGCCTATGCCTAAGAGTGCCCTTGCATAACCCTAGGGGTGCCCTAGCCTTAGCCAAAGCCTAGGGGTGCCCTAGCCTATGCCTAGGGTGCCCTAGCCTTAGGCTAGGGGAGTCCTAGCCTTAGCCTAAGCCGACGGGTGCCCTAGCCAAAGCCTAGTGGTGCTGTTGCCTAAGACAAGTGGTGCCCTAGCCTAAGCCTAGGTGTACCCTAGCCTAAGCCTAGGGGTGCCCTAGCCTAAGCGTAAGGGTGGCCTAGCCTAAGCTTAGGGGTGCCATAGCCTAAGCCTAGGGGTGCCCTAGCCTTAGACTAGGGGAGTCCTACCCTTAGCCATAACCGGGGGGTGCCCTAGTCTAAGCCCAAAGGTGACCTAGCCTAAGCCTAGGCGTGCCCTATCCTAAGCCTAGGGGTGACCTAGCCTTAAGCTAATTATATGGGTGCCCTAGCCTAATCCTAGGGGTGCCCTAGCATAAGCCTAGGTGTATCCTAGCCTAAGCCTAGGGGTGCCCTAGCCTAAGCCTAGGGTTGCCCTAGCCTAAGCCTAGGGGTGCCCTTGCCTTAGGCTAGGGAAGCCCTAGCCTTAGCCTAAGCCTAGGGGTGCCCTAGCCTAAGCCTCGGGGTGCCCTATCCTAAGCCTAGGGGTGCCCTAGCTTAAGCCTAGGGGTGCCATAGCCTAAGCCTAGGTGTGCCCTAGCCTTAGGCTAGGGGAGACCTAGCCTTAGGCTAATTCTAGGGGTGCCCTAGCCTAATCCTAGGGGTGCCCTAGCCTTAGTCTAGGGGAGCCCTAGACTTAGCCTAAGGCTAGAGGTGCCCTGGCCTAAACTTAGTGGTGCCCTAACCTTAGGCTAGGGAATCCCGAGCCTTAGCCTAAGCCTAGGGGTGCCCTAGCCTAAGCCTAGGGGTACCTAGCCTAATCCTAGGGGTGCCCTCGCCTAAGCTTAGGTGTGCCCTAGCCTAAGCCTAGGGGTGCCCTAGCCTAAGATTAGGGGTGCACTAGCCTTAGGCTATGGGATCCCTAGCCTTAGCCTAAGCCTAGGGGTGCCCTAGCCTAAGCCTAGGGTTGCCCTAGTCTTAGGCTATGGGAGCCCTAGCCTTAGCTTAAGCTAGGGGTGCCCTAGCCTAAGCCTAGGGGTGCCCTAGCCTTAGACTAGGGGAGTCCTACCCTTAGCCATAACCGGGGGGTGCCCTAGTCTAAGCCCAAAGGTGCCCTAGCCTAAGCCTAGGCGTGCCCTATCCTAAGCCTAGGGGTGACCTAGCCTTAAGCTATGGGAACCCTAGCTTTAGCCTAAGCCTGGGGGTGCCCTAGCCTACGCCTAGGGGTGCCCTAGCCTAAGCTTAGGGGTGCCCTAGCCTAAGCCTAGGGGTGCCATAGCCTAGGCCTAGGGGTGCGCTATCCTAAGCCTAGGGGTGCCCTAGCCTAAGCCTAGGTGTACCCTAGCCTAAGCCTAGGGGTGCCCTAGCCTAAGCCTCGGGGTGGCCTAGACTTAGGCTAGGGGAGCCGTAGACTTAGCCTAAGCCTAGGGGTGCCCCAGGCTAAGCCTAGTGGTGCCCTAACCTTATGCTAGGGTATCCCTAGCCTTAGGCAAATTCTAGGGGTGCCCTAGCCTAAGCCTAGGGGTGCCCTAGCCTAAGCCTAGGGGTGCCCTAGCCTAAGCATAGGGGTGCCCTTGCCTTAGGCTAGGGAAGCTCTAGCCTTAGCCTAATCCTAGGGGTGCCCTAGCCTAAGCCTCGGGGTGCCCTATCCTAAGCCTAGGGGTGCGCTAGCTTAAGCCTAGGGGTGCCATAGCCTAAGCCTAGGTGTGCCCTAGCCTTGGGCTAGGGGAGGCCTAGCCTTAGACTAATTCTAGGGGTGCGCTATCCTAATCCTAGGGTTGCCCTAGCCTAAGCTTAGGTGTGCCCTAGCCTAAGACTAGGGGTGCCCTAGCCTAAGATTAGGGGTGCCCTAGCCTTAGGCTAGCGAGCCCTAGCCTTAGCCTAAGCCTAGGGGTGCCCTAGCCTAAAACTATGGGTGCCCTAGCCTTAGACTAGGGGAGCCCTAGCCTTAGCCTAAGCTAGGGGTGCCCTCGCCTACGCCTAGGGGTGTCCAAGCCTAAGCCTAGGGGTGCCCTAGCCTAAGCCTAGGGGTGCCCTAGCCTTAGGCTATGGAAGCACTAGCCTTAGCCTAAGCCTTGGGGTGCACTAGCATAAGTCTAGGGGTGCCCTAGCCTAGGACTAGGGGTGCCCTACCCTAAGCCTAGGGGTGCCCTAGCCTTGGGCTAGGGGAGCCTTAGCCTTAGCCTAAGCCTAGGGGTGCCCTATCCTAAGCCTACGGGTGCCCCAGCCTAAGCCTAGGAGTGCCCTAGCCTAAGCCAAGTTGTGCCCTAGCCTTAGGTTAGGGGAGCCCTAGCCTTACCCTAAGCCTAGGGGTGCCCTATCCTAAGCCTACGGGTGCCCCAGCCTAAGCCTAGGGGTGCCCTAGCATAAGCCAAGGGGTTCCCTATCCTTAGGCTAGGGGAGCATTAGCCTTAGCCTAAGCCTAGGGGTGCCCTAGCCTATGCCTAATGGTTCCCTAGCCTTACGCTAGTCGAGCCGTAGCCTTAGTCTAAGCCTAGGGGTGCCCCAGCCTTAGCCAAAGCCTAGGGGTGCCCTAGCCTATGCCTAGGGTGCCCTAGCCTTAGGCTAGGGGAGTCCTAGCCTTAGCCTAAGCCGACGGGTGCCCTAGCCAAAGCCTAGTGGTGCCATTGCCTAAGACTAGTGGTGCCCTAGCCTAAGCCTAGATGTACCCTAGCCTAAGCCTAGGGGTGCCCTAGCCTAAGCGTAAGGGTGCCCTAGCCTAAGCTTAGGGGTGCCAAAGCCTAAGGCCAGGGGTTCCCTAGATTTAGGCTAGGGGATCCCTAGCCTTAGGCTAATTATATGGGTGCCCTATCCTAATCCTAGGGGTGCCCTAGCATAAGCCTAGGTGTATCCTAGCCTAAGCCTAGGGGTGCCCTATCCTAAGCCTAGGGTTGCCCTAGCCTAAGCCTAGGGGTGCCCTTGCCTTAGGCTAGGGAAGCCCTAGCCTTAGCCTAAGCCTAGGGGTGCCCTAGCCTAAGCCTCGGGGTGCCCTATCCTAAGCCTAGGGGTGCCCTAGCTTAAGCCTAGGGGTGCCATAGCCTAAGCCTAGGTGTGCCCTAGCCTAAGACTAGGGGTGCCCTAGCCTAAAACTATGGGTGCCCTAGCCTTAGGCTAGGGGAGCCCTAGCCTGAGTCTAAGCTAGGGGTGCCCTCGCCTACGCCTAGGGGTGTCCAAGCCTAAGCCTAGGGGTGCCCTAGCCTAAGCCTAGGGGTGCCCTAGCCTTAGGCTATGGAAGCACTAGCCTTAGCCTAAGCCTTGTGGTGCCCTAGCCTAAGCCTAGGGGTGCCCTAGCCTAGGCCTAGGGGTGCCCTAACGTAAACCTAGGGGTGCCCTAGCCTAAGTTTAGGGGTGCCCTAGCCTAAACCTAGGGGTGCCCTATCCTAAGCCTAGGGGTGCCCTAGCCTAAGCCAAGGGGTGCCCTAGCCTTAGTCTAGGGGAGCCCTAGACTTAGCCTAAGGCTAGAGGTGCCCTGGCCTAAACTTAGTGGTGCCCTAACCTTAGGCTAGGGAATCCCGAGCCTTAGCCTAAGCCTAGGGGTGCCCTAGCCTAAGCCTAGGGGTACCTAGCCTAATCCTAGGGGTGCCCTCGCCTAAGCTTAGGTGTGCCCTAGCCTAAGCCTAGGGGTGCCCTAGCCTAAGATTAGGGGTGCACTAGCCTTAGGCTATGGGATCCCTAGCCTTAGCCTAAGCCTAGGGGTGCCCTAGCCTAAGCCTAGGGTTGCCCTAGTCTTAGGCTATGGGAGCCCTAGCCTTAGCTTAAGCTAGGGGTGCCCTAGCCTACGCCTAGGGGTGCCCTAGCCTAAGCCTAGGGGTGCCCTAGCCTAAGCCTAGGGTTACCTAGCCTAAGCCTAGGGGTGCCCTAGCCTAAGCCTAGGGGTGCCCTAGCCTTAGACTAGGGGAGTCCTACCCTTAGCCATAACCGGGGGGTGCCCTAGTCTAAGCCCAAAGGTGCCCTAGCCTAAGCCTAGGCGTGCCCTATCCTAAGCCTAGGGGTGACCTAGCCTTAAGCTATGGGAACCCTAGCTTTAGCCTAAGCCTGGGGGTGCCCTAGCCTACGCCTAGGGGTGCCCTAGCCTAAGCTTAGGGGTGCCCTAGCCTAAGCCTAGGGGTGCCATAGCCTAGGCCTAGGGGTGCCCTATCCTAAGCCTAGGGGTGCCCTAGCCTAAGCCTAGGTGTACCCTAGCCTAAGCCTAGGGGTGCCCTAGCCTAAGCCTCGGGGTGGCCTAGACTTAGGCTAGGGGAGCCGTAGACTTAGCCTAAGCCTAGGGGTGCCCCAGGCTAAGCCTAGTGGTGCCCTAACCTTATGCTAGGGTATCCCTAGCCTTAGGCAAATTCTAGGGGTGCCCTAGCCTAAGCCTAGGGGTGCCCTAGCCTAAGCCTAGGGGTGCCCTAGCCTAAGCATAGGGGTGCCCTTGCCTTAGGCTAGGGAAGCTCTAGCCTTAGCCTAAGCCTAGGGGTGCCCTAGCCTAAGCCTCGATGTGCCCTATCCTAAGCCTAGGGGTGCGCTAGCTTAAGCCTAGGGGTGCCATAGCCTAAGCCTAGGTGTGCCCTAGCCTTGGGCTAGGGGAGGCCTAGCCTTAGACTAATTCTAGGGGTGCGCTATCCTAATCCTAGGGTTGCCCTAGCCTAAGCTTAGGTGTGCCCTAGCCTAAGACTAGGGGTGCCCTAGCCTAAGATTAGGGGTGCCCTAGCCTTAGGCTAGCGAGCCCTAGCCTTAGCCTAAGCCTAGGGGTGCCCTAGCCTAAAACTATGGGTGCCCTAGCCTTAGACTAGGGGAGCCCTAGCCTTAGCCTAAGCTAGGGGTGCCCTCGCCTACGCCTAGGGGTGTCCAAGCCTAAGCCTAGGGGTGCCCTAGCCTAAGCCTAGGGGTGCCCTAGCCTTAGGCTATGGAAGCACTAGCCTTAGCCTAAGCCTTGGGGTGCACTAGCATAAGTCTAGGGGTGCCCTAGCCTAGGACTAGGGGTGCCCTACCCTAAGCCTAGGGGTGCCCTAGCCTTGGGCTAGGGGAGCCTTAGCCTTAGCCTAAGCCTAGGGGTGCCCTATCCTAAGCCTACGGGTGCCCCAGCCTAAGCCTAGGAGTGCCCTAGCCTAAGCCAAGTTGTGCCCTAGCCTTAGGTTAGGGGAGCCCTAGCCTTACCCTAAGCCTAGGGGTGCCCTATCCTAAGCCTACGGGTGCCCCAGCCTAAGCCTAGGGGTGCCCTAGCATAAGCCAAGGGGTTCCCTATCCTTAGGCTAGGGGAGCATTAGCCTTAGCCTAAGCCTAGGGGTGCCCTAGCCTATGCCTAATGGTTCCCTAGCCTTACGCTAGTCGAGCCGTAGCCTTAGTCTAAGCCTAGGGGTGCCCCAGCCTTAGCCAAAGCCTAGGGGTGCCCTAGCCTATGCCTAGGGTGCCCTAGCCTTAGGCTAGGGGAGTCCTAGCCTTAGCCTAAGCCGACGGGTGCCCTAGCCAAAGCCTAGTGGTGCCATTGCCTAAGACTAGTGGTGCCCTAGCCTAAGCCTAGATGTACCCTAGCCTAAGCCTAGGGGTGCCCTAGCCTAAGCGTAAGGGTGCCCTAGCCTAAGCTTAGGGGTGCCAAAGCCTAAGGCCAGGGGTTCCCTAGATTTAGGCTAGGGGATCCCTAGCCTTAGGCTAATTATATGGGTGCCCTATCCTAATCCTAGGGGTGCCCTAGCATAAGCCTAGGTGTATCCTAGCCTAAGCCTAGGGGTGCCCTATCCTAAGCCTAGGGTTGCCCTAGCCTAAGCCTAGGGGTGCCCTTGCCTTAGGCTAGGGAAGCCCTAGCCTTAGCCTAAGCCTAGGGGTGCCCTAGCCTAAGCCTCGGGGTGCCCTATCCTAAGCCTAGGGGTGCCCTAGCTTAAGCCTAGGGGTGCCATAGCCTAAGCCTAGGTGTGCCCTAGCCTAAGACTAGGGGTGCCCTAGCCTAAAACTATGGGTGCCCTAGCCTTAGGCTAGGGGAGCCCTAGCCTGAGTCTAAGCTAGGGGTGCCCTCGCCTACGCCTAGGGGTGTCCAAGCCTAAGCCTAGGGGTGCCCTAGCCTAAGCCTAGGGGTGCCCTAGCCTTAGGCTATGGAAGCACTAGCCTTAGCCTAAGCCTTGTGGTGCCCTAGCCTAAGCCTAGGGGTGCCCTAGCCTAGGCCTAGGGGTGCCCTAACCTAAACCTAGGGGTGCCCTAGCCTAAGTTTAGGGGTGCCCTAGCCTAAACCTAGGGGTGCCCTATCCTAAGCCTAGGGGTGCCCTAGCCTAAGCCAAGGGGTGCCCTAGCCTTAGGTTAGGGGAGCCCTAGCCTTAGCCTAAGCCTAGGGGTGGCCTAGCCTAAGCCTCGGGGTGCCCTCGCCTTAGGCTATGGGAGCCCTAGCCTTAGCCTAAGCCTAGGGGTGCCCAAGCCTAAGCCTAAGAGTGCCCTTGCATAACCCTAGGGGTGCCCTAGCCTTAGCCAAAGCCTAGGGGTGCCCTAGCCTATGCCTAGGGTGCCCTAGCCTTAGGCTAGGGGAGTCCTAGCCTTAGCCTAAGCCGACGGGTGCCCAAGCCAAAGCCTAGTGGTGCTGTTGCCTAAGACAAGTGGTGCCCTAGCCTAAGCCTAGGTGTACCCTAGCCTAAGCCTAGGGGTGCCCTAGCCTAAGCGTAAGGGTGGCCTAGCCTAAGCTTAGGGGTGCCATAGCCTAAGGCCAGGGGTTCCCTAGATTTAGGCTAGGGGATCCCTAGCCTTAGGCTAATTATATGGGTGCCCTAGCCTATCCTAGGGGTGCCCTAGCATAAGCCTAGGTGTATCCTAGCCTAAGCCTAGGGGTGCCCTAGCCTAAGCCTAGGGTTGCCCTAGCCTAAGCCTAGGGGTGCCCTTGCCTTAGGCTAGGGAAGCCCTAGCCTTAGCCTAAGCCTAGGGGTGCCCTAGCCTAAGCCTCGGGGTGCCCTATCCTAAGCCTAGGGGTGCCCTAGCTTAAGCCTAGGGGTGCCATAGCCTAAGCCTAGGTTTGCCCTAGCCTTAGGCTAGGGGAGACCTAGCCTTAGGCTAATTCTAGGGGTGCCCTAGCCTAATCCTAGGGGTGCCCTAGCCTAAGCTTAGGTGTGCCCTAGCCTAAGACTAGGGGTGCCCTAGTCTAAAACTATGGGTGCCCTAGCCTTAGGCTAGGGGAGCCCTAGCCTGAGCCTAAGCTAGGGGTGCCCTCGCCTACGCCTAGGGGTGTCCAAGCCTAAGCCTAGGGGTGCCCTAGCCTAAGCCTAGGGGTGCCCTAGCCTACGTTTAGGGGTGCCCTAGCCTAAACCTAGGGGTGCCCTATTCTAATCCTAGGGGTGCCCTATCCTAAGCCTAGGGGCGCCCTAGCCTAAGCTTAGGGGTGCCCTAGCCAAAGCCTAGGGGTGCCATAGCCTAAGCCTAGGGGTGCCCTATCCTAAGCCTAGGGGTGCCCTAGCCTAAGCCTTGTGGTGCCCTAGCCTAAGCCTAGGGGTGCCTTAGCCTAAGCCTTGGGGTGCCCTAGCCTAAGCCTAGGGGTACCCTAGCCTTGGGCTAGGGGTGCCCTAGAGTTGGGCTAGGGGAGCCCTAGCCTAAGCCTAGGCGTGCCCTAGCCTAAGGCTACGGGTGCCCTAGCTAAAGCCGAGGGGTGCCCTAGCCTAAGCCTAGGGGTGCCTTAGCCTTAGGCTAGGGGAACCCTAGCCTTAGCCTAAGCCTAGGGGTGCCCTAGCCTAAGCCTAGGGGTGCCCTAGCCTAAGCCTAGGGGTCACCTAGCCTTAGGCTAGTCGAGCCGTAGCCTTAGTCTAAGCTTAGGGGTGTCCTAGCCTAAGCCTATGGGTGCCCTAGCCTAAGCCTAGGGGTGTCCTAGCCTTACTCTAGGGGAGCCCTAGCCTTAGGCTAATTCTGGGGGTGCCCTAGCCTAAGCGTAGGGGTTCCCTAGCCTAAGCTTAGGGGTGCCCTAGCCTAAGCCTAGTGGTGCCCTAGCCTAAGCCTAGGGGTTCCCTAGCCTTAGGCTAGGGAAACCCTAGCATTAGCCTAAGCCTAGGGGTCCCCTAGCTTAAGCCTAGGGGTGCCCTAGCCCAAGCCTAGGGGTGCCCTAGCCTAAGTTTAGGGGTGCCCTAGCCTAAGCCTAGGGGTGCCCTATCCTAATCCTAGGGGTGCCCGATCCTAAGCCTAGGGGTGCCCTAGCATAAGCTTAGGTGTGCCCTAGCCTAAGCCTAAGGGTGCCATAGCCTAAGCCTAGGGGTGCCCTATCCTAAGCCTAGGGGTACCCTAGCTTAAACCTTGGGGTGTCCTAGCCTTAGCCTAAGCCTTGGGGTGCCCTAGCCTAAGCCTATGGGTGCCCTATCCTAGGCCTATGGGTGCCCTAGCCTAAGCCTAGGAGTGCCCAAGCCTTGGGCTAGGGGAGCCCTAGCCTTAGCCTAAGCCTAGGGGTGCCCTAGCCTAAGGCTATGGGTGCCCTAGCCTAAGCCTAGGTGTGCCCTAGCCTAAGCCTAGGGGTGCACTAGCCTTAGGCAAGGGGAGCCCTAGCCTTAGCCTAAGCCTAGGGGTGCCCTAGCCTAAGCGTAGGGGTGCCCAGCCTAAGCTTAGGGGTGCCCTAGCCTAAGCCTAGTGGTGCCCTAGCCTAAGCCTAGTGGTTCCCTAGCCTTAGGCTAGGGAAACCCTAGCATTAGCCTAAGCCTAGGGGTGCCCTAGATTAAGCCTAGGGGTGCCCTAGCCTAAGACTAGGGGTGCCCTAGCCTAAGCCTAGGTGTGCCCTAGCCTAAGCCAAGGGTGCCCTAGCCTTAGGCTAGGGGAGCCCTAGCCTTAGCTTAAGCCTAGTGTTGCCTTAGCCTAGGACTAGCGGTGCCCTAGCCTAAGCCTAGGGGTGCTGTAGCCTTAGGCTAGGGGTGCCCTAGCCTACGCCTAGGGGTGCCCTATCCTAATCCTAGGGGTGCCCGATCCTAAGCCTAAGGGTGCCCTAGCCTAAGCTTAGGTGTGCCCTAGCCTAAGCCTAGGGGTGCCATAGCCTATGCCTATGGTGCCCTATCCTAAGCCTAGGGGTGCCCTAGCCTAAACCTTGGGGTGTCCTAGCCTAAGCCTAGGGGTGCCCTAGCCTTAGGCTATGGAAGCCCTAGCCTTAGTCTAAGCCTTGGGGTGCCCTAGCCTAAGCCTAATGGTGCCCTAGCCTAGGCCTATGGGTGCCCTAGCCTAAGCCTAGGAGTGCCCTAGCCTAAGCCTAGGGGTGCCCTAGACTAAGCCTAGGGGTGCCCTAGCCTTAGGCTATGGGAACCCTAGCCTTAGCCTAAGCCTGGGGGTGCCCTAGCCTAAGTCTAGGGGTGCCCTAGCCTAAGACTAGGCTTACCTAGCCTAAGCCTAGGCGTGCCCTAGTCATAGGCTAGGGGAGCCCTAGCCTTAGCCTAAGGCTAGGGGTGCCGTAGCCTAAGCCTAGATGTGCCCTAGCCTAAGCATAGGGGTGCCCTAGCCTTGGGCTTTGGGAGTCCTATCCTTAGCCTAAGACGAGGGATGCCCTAGCCTAAGCCTAGGTGTGTCCTAGCCTAAGCCTAGGGGTGCCCTAGCCTAAGCCTAGGGTTGCCCTAGCCTTAGGCTATAGGAACCCTTGCCTTAGCCTAAACTTGGGGGTGCCCTACCCTAAGCCTATGGGTGTCCAAGCCTAAGCCTAGGGGTGCCCTAGCCTAAGCCTAGGGGTGCCCTAGCCTTAGGCTATGGAAGCACTAGCCTTAGCCTAAGTCTTGCGGTGCCCTAGCCTAAGCCTAGGGGTGCCCTAGCCTAGGCCTAGGGGTGCCCTGCCCTAGTCTAAGCCTAGGGTTACCTAGGATAAGCCTAGGGGTGCCCTAGCCTAAGCGTAGTGGTGACCTAGCCTTAAGCTAGGGGAGTCCTAGCCTTAGCCATAGCCGGGGGGTGCCCTAGCCTAAGCCTTGGGGTGCCCTAGCCTAAGCCTAGGGGTGCCCTAGACTAAGCCTAGGGGTACCCTAGCCTTAGGATATGGGACCCTAGATTTAGTCTAAGCCTAGGGGTGCCCTAGTCTATGCCTAGGGGTGCCCTACCCTAAGCCTAGGGGTGCCCTAGCCTAAGTTTAGGGGTGCCCTAGCCTAAGCCTAGGGGTGCCCTATTCTAATCCTAGGGGTGCCCTAGCCTAAGCCTTGTGGTGCCCTAGCCTAAGCCTAGGGGTGCCTTAGCCTAAGCCTTGGGGTGCCCTAGCCTAAGCCTAGGGGTGCCTTAGCCTAAGCCTTGGGGTGCCCTAGCCTAAGCCTAGGGGTACCCTAGCCTTGGGCTAGGGGTGCCCTAGAGTTGGGCTAGGGGAGCCCTAGCCTAAGCCTAGGCGTGCCCTAGCCTAAGGCTACGGGTGCCCTAGCTAAAGCCGAGGGGTGCCCTAGCCTAAGCCTAGGGGTGCCTTAGCCTTAGGCTAGGGGAACCCTAGCCTTAGCCTAAGCCTAGGGGTGCCCTAGCCTAAGCCTAGGGGTGCCCTAGCCTAAGCCTAGGGGTCACCTAGCCTTAGGCTAGTCGAGCCGTAGCCTTAGTCTAAGCTTAGGGGTGTCCTAGCCTAAGCCTATGGGTGCCCTAGCCTAAGCCTAGGGGTGTCCTAGCCTTACTCTAGGGGAGCCCTAGCCTTAGGCTAATTCTGGGGGTGCCCTAGCCTAAGCGTAGGGGTTCCCTAGCCTAAGCTTAGGGGTGCCCTAGCCTAAGCCTAGTGGTGCCCTAGCCTAAGCCTAGGGGTTCCCTAGCCTTAGGCTAGGGAAACCCTAGCATTAGCCTAAGCCTAGGGGTCCACTAGCTTAAGCCTAGGGGTGCCCTAGCCCAAGCCTAGGGGTGCCCTAGCCTAAGTTTAGGGGTGCCCTAGCCTAAGCCTAGGGGTGCCCTATCCTAATCCTAGGGGTGCCCGATCCTAAGCCTAGGGGTGCCCTAGCATAAGCTTAGGTGTGCCCTAGCCTAAGCCTAAGGGTGCCATAGCCTAAGCCTAGGGGTGCCCTATCCTAAGCCTAGGGGTACCCTAGCTTAAACCTTGGGGTGTCCTAGCCTAAGCCTAGGGGTGCCCTAGCCTTAGGCTATGGAAGCCCTAGCCTTAGCCTAAGCCTTGGGGTGCCCTAGCCTAAGCCTATGGGTGCCCTATCCTAGGCCTATGGGTGCCCTAGCCTAAGCTTAGTGGTGCCCTAGCCTTAGGGTAGGGGAGCCCTAACCTTAGCTTAAGCTTAGGGGTACCCTAGCATAAGCCTATGGGTTCCCTAGCCTAAGCCTAGGGGTGCCCTAGCCTAAGCCTAGGGGTGCCGTAGCCTAAGTCTAGGGGTGCCCTAGCCTTAGCTTAAACCTTGGGGTGCCCTAGCCTAAGCCTATTGGAGCCCTAGCCTTAGTAAGCCTAGGGGTGCCCTAGCCTAAGCCTAGGGGTGCCGTAGCCTAAGCCTAGGGGAGCCCTAGCCTTAGCTTAAGCCTAGGGGTGCACCAGACTAAGCCTGGGGTGCCCTAGCCTAAGCCTAGGGGTGCCCTAGCCTTAGGTTAGGGGAGCCCTAGCCTTAGCTTAAGCCTAGGGGTGCCCTAGCCTAAGCCTAGGGGAGCCCTAGCCTTAGCTTAAACCTAGGGGTGCCCTAGCCTAAGCCTATTGGAACCCTAGCCTTAGTAAGCCTAGGGGTGCCCTAGCCTAAGCCTAGGGGTGCCATAGGCTAAGCCTAGGGGTGCCCAATCCTAAGCCTAAGGGTGCCCTAGCCTAAGTCCATGGGAGCCCAAGTCTAAGCCTAAGGGTGCCCTAGCCTAAGCCTAGGGGTGCCCAAGTTTAGGCTAGGGGAGCCCTAGCCTTAGCCTAAGCCTAGGGGTGCCCTTGCCTAAGCCTAGGGGTGCCCTAGCCTAAGCCTAGGGGTGCCCTAGCCTAAGCATAGGGGTACCCTAGCCTAAGCCTAGGGGTGCCCTAGCCTTAGGCTAGGGGAGCCCTAGCCTTAACCCAAGCCTAGGGGTGCCCTACCCTAAGCCTTAGGGTGCCCAGGCCTAAGGGTAGGGGTTCCCTATCCTTAGGATAGGGGAGCCCTAGCCTTACCTTAAGCCTAGGTGTGCCCTAGCCTAAGCATAGGGGTGACCTAGCCTAACCCTAGGGGTTCGCTAGCCTTAGGTTAGGGAAACCCTATCCTTAGCCTAAGCCTAGGGGTGCTCTAGCCTAAGCCTATGGGTGCCCAAGCCTAAGCCTAGGGGTGCCCTAGCCTATGCCTAGGTGTGCCGTAGCCTAAGCCTAGGGGTGCCCTAGCCTAAGCCTAGGGGTGCCCTAGCCTTAGGCTAGGGGAGCCCTAGCCTTAGCCCAAGCCTAGGGGTGCCCTAGCCTAAGCCTAGGGGTGCCCTAGCCTAAGGGGTGGGGTGCCCTAGTCTTAGGTTAGGGGAGCCCTAGCCTTAGCTTAAGCCTAGGGGTGCCCGAGCCTAAGCCTATGGGAGCCCTAGCCTTAGCCTAAGCTTAGGGGTGCCCTAGCCTAAGGCTAGGGGTGCCCTAGCTTTAGGTTAGGGAAGCCCTAGCCTTAGCTTAAGCCTAGGGGTGCCCTAGGCTAAGCCTATGGGTGCCCTAGCCTAAGGTAGGGGTGCCGTAGCCTAAGCCTAGGGGTGCCCTACCCTAAGCCTAGGGGTGCCCTAGCCTTAGGCTAGGGGAGGCCTATCCTTAGCTTAAGCCTAGGGGTGCCCTAGCCTAAGCCAATGGGTGCCCTGGCCTAAGCCTAGGGGTGCCCTAGCCTAAGACTAGGGGTGCCGTAGCCTAAGCCTCTGGGTGCCCTAGCCTAAGCCTAGGGGTGCCCTAGCCTTAGGCTAGTCATGTCGGAGCCTTAGCCTAAGCCTAGGGGTGCCCTAGCCTAAGCCTAGGGGTGCCCTAGCCTAAGCCTAGGGGTGCCCTAACCTTAGGCTAGGGGAACCCTAGCCTTAGGCTAATTCTAGGGGTGCCCTAGCCTAAGCCTAGGGGTGCCCTAGCCTAAGCCTAGGGATGCCGTAGCCTAAGCCTAGGGGTGCCCTAGCCTAACCCTAGGGGTGCCCTAGCCTTAGCCCAAGCCTAGGGGTGCCCTAGCCTAAGCCTAGAGGTGCCCTAGCCTAAGGGTAGGGGTTCCCTAGCCTTATGCTAGGGGAGCCCTAGGCTTATCTTAAGCCTAGGGGTGCCCTAGCCTAAGCCTGCGGTGCCCTAGCCTAAGCCTAGGGGTTCCCTAGCCTTAGGTTAGGGGAGCCCTAGCCTTAGCTTAAGCCTAGGGGTTCCCTAGCCTAAGCCTAGGGGTGCCGTAGCCTAAGCCTAGGGGTACCCTAGCCTAAGCCGTGGGGTGCCCTAGCCTTAGGCTAGGGGAGCCCTAGCCTTAGCCCAAGCCTAGGGGTGCCCTAGCCTAAGCGTAGGAGTGCCCTACCCTAAGGGTAGGGGTTCCCTAGCCTTAGGCTAGGGGAGCCCTAGCCTTAGCTTAAGGCTAGGGGTGACCTATCCGAAGCCTGGGGTGCCCTAGCCTAAGCCTAGGGGTGCCCAAGTTTAGGCTAGGGGAGCCCTAGCCTTAGCCTAAGCCTAGGGGTGCCCTTGCCTAAGCCTAGGGGTGCCCTAGCCTAAGCCTAGGGGTGCCCTAGCCTAAGCCTAGGGGTACCCTAGCCTAACCCTAGGGGTTCGCTAGCCTTAGGTTAGGGAAACCCTATCCTTAGCCTAAGCCTAGGGGTGCTCTAGCCTAAGCCTATGGGTGCCCAAGCCTAAGTCTAGGGGTGCCCTAGCCTAAGCCTAGGGGTGCCGTAGCCTAAGCCTAGGGGTGCCCTAGCCTAAGCCTAGGGGTGCCCTAGCCTTAGGCTAGGGTGCCCTAGCCTTAGCCCAAGCTTAGGGGTGCCCTAGCCTAAGCCTAGGGGTGCCCAAGCCTAAGGGGTGGGGTGCCCTAGTCTTAGGTTAGGGGAGCCCTAGCCTTAGCTTAAGCCTAGGGGTGCCCTAGCCTAAGCCTAGGGGTGCCCTAGCCTAAGCCTAGGGGTGCCCTAGCCTAAGCCTAGGGGTGCCCGAGCCTAAGCCTATAGGAGCCCTAGCCTTAGCCTATGCCTAGGGGTGCCCTAGCCTAAGGCTAGGGGTGCCCTAGCTTTAGGTTAGGGGAGCCCTAGACTTAGCTTAAGCCTAGGGGTGCCCTAGGCTAAGCCTATGGGTGCCCTAGCCTAAGGTAGGGGTGTCGTAGCCTAAGCCTAGGGGTGCCCTAGCCTTAGGCTAGGGGAGGCCTATCCTTAGCTTAAGCCTAGGGGTGCCCTAGCCTAAGCCTATGGGTGCCCTTGCCTAAGCCTAGGGGTGCCCTAGCCTAAGACTAGGGGTGCCGTAGCCTAAGCCTCTGGGTGCCCTAGCCTAAGCCTAGGGGTGCCCTAGCCTTAGGCTAGTCATGTCGGAGCCTTAGCCTAAGCCTAGGGGTGCCCTAGCCTAAGTCTAGGGGTGCCCTAGCCTAAGCCTAGGGGTGCCCTAACCTTAGGCTAGGGGATCCCTAGCCTTAGGCTAATTCCAGGGGTGCCCTAGCCTAAGCCTAGGGGTGCCCTAGCCTAAGCCTAGGGATGCCGTATCCTAAGCCTAGGGGTGCCCTAGCCTAAGCCTAGGGGTGCCCTAGCCTTAGCCCAAGCCTAGGGGTGCCCTAGCCTAAGCCTAGAGGTGCCCTAGCCTAAGGGTAGGGGTTCCCTAGCCTTAGGCTAGGGGAGCCCTAGGCTTAGCTTAAGCCTAGGGGTGCCCTAGCCTAAGCCTGCGGTGCCCTAGCCTAAGCCTAGGGGTTCCCTAGCCTTAGGTTAGGGGAGCCCTAGCCTTAGCTTAAGCCTAGGGGTGCCCTAGCCTAAGCCTAGGGGTGCCGTAGCCTAAGCCTAGGGGTGCCCTAGCCTAAGCCGTGGGGTGCCCTAGCCTTAGGCTAGGGGAGCCCTAGCCTTAGCCCAAGCCTAGGGGTGCCCTAGCCTAAGCGTAGGAGTGCCCTAGCCTAAGGGTATGGGTTCCCTAGCCTTAGGCTAGGGGAGCCCTAGCCTTAGCTTAAGGCTAGGGGTGACCTATCCGAAGCCTGGGGTGCCCTAGCCTAAGCCTAGGGGTGCCCTAGCCTTAGGTTAGGGGAGCCCTAGCCTTAGCTTAAGCCTAGGGCTGCCCTAGCCTAAGCCTAAGGGTGCCATAGCCTAAGCCTAGGGGTGCCCTTGCCTAAGCTTAGAGGTGCCCTAGCCTTAGGCTAGTCGAGCCGTAGCCTTAGTCTAAGCCTAGGGGTGCCCTAGCCTAAGCCTAGAGGTGCCCTAGCCTAAGGTAGGGGTGCTGTAGCCTAAGCCTAGGGGTGCCCTACCCTAAGCCTAGGGGTGCCCTAGCCTTAGGCTAGGGGAGCCCTAGCCTTAGCTTAAGCCTAAGGGTGCCCTAGCCTAAGCCTATGGGTGCCCTAGCCTAAGGTAGGGGTGCCGTAGCCTAAGCCTAGGGGTGCCCTACCCTAAGCCTAGGGGTGCCCTAACCTTAGGCGAGGGGAGCCCTAGCCTTAGCCCAAGCCTAGGGGTGCCCCAGCCTAAGCGTAGGGGTACCCTAGCTTAGCCTAGGGGTGCCCTAGACTTAGGCTAGGTTAGCCTTAGCCTTAGCCCAAGCCTAGGGGTGCCCTAGCCTAAGCCTTAGGGTGCCCAGGCCTAAGCCTAGGGGTGCCCACGTTTAGGCTAGGGGAGCCCTAGCCTTAGCCTAAGCCTAGGGGTGCCCTTGCCTAAGCCTAGGGGAGCCCTAGCCTAAGCCTAGGGGTGCCCTAGCCTAAGCCTAGGGGTACCCTAGCTTAGCCTAGGGGTGCCCTAGCCTTAGGCTAGGGGAGCCCTAGCCTTAGCCCAAGCCTAGGGGTGCCCTAGCCTAAGCCTAGGGATGCCGTATCCTAAGCCTAGGGGTGCCCTAGCCTAAGCCTAGGGGTGCCCTAGCCTTAGCCCAAGCCTAGGGGTGCCCTAGCCTAAGCCTAGAGGTGCCCTAGCCTAACGGTAGGGGTTCCCTAGCCTTAGGCTAGGGGAGCCCTAGGCTTAGCTTAAGCCTAGGGGTGCCCTAGCCTAAGCCTGCGGTGCCCTAGCCTAAGCCTAGGGGTTCCCTAGCCTTAGGTTAGGGGAGCCCTAGCCTTAGCTTAAGCCTAGGGGTGCCCTAGCCTAAGCCTAGGGGTGCCGTAGCCTAAGCCTAGGGGTGCCCTAGCCTAAGCCGTGGGGTGCCCTAGCCTTAGGCTAGGGGAGCCCTAGCCTTAGCCCAAGCCTAGGGGTGCCCTAGCCTAAGCGTAGGAGTGCCCTAGCCTAAGGGTATGGGTTCCCTAGCCTTAGGCTAGGGGAGCCCTAGCCTTAGCTTAAGGCTAGGGGTGACCTATCCGAAGCCTGGGGTGCCCTAGCCTAAGCCTAGGGGTGCCCTAGCCTTAGGTTAGGGGAGCCCTAGCCTTAGCTTAAGCCTAGGGCTGCCCTAGCCTAAGCCTAAGGGTGCCATAGCCTAAGCCTAGGGGTGCCCTTGCCTAAGCTTAGAGGTGCCCTAGCCTTAGGCTAGTCGAGCCGTAGCCTTAGTCTAAGCCTAGGGGTGCCCTAGCCTAAGCCTAGAGGTGCCCTAGCCTAAGGTAGGGGTGCTGTAGCCTAAGCCTAGGGGTGCCCTACCCTAAGCCTAGGGGTGCCCTAGCCTTAGGCTAGGGGAGCCCTAGCCTTAGCTTAAGCCTAAGGGTGCCCTAGCCTAAGCCTATGGGTGCCCTAGCCTAAGGTAGGGGTGCCGTAGCCTAAGCCTAGGGGTGCCCTACCCTAAGCTAGGGGTGCCCTAACCTTAGGCGAGGGGAGCCCTAGCCTTAGCCCAAGCCTAGGGGTGCCCCAGCCTAAGCGTAGGGGTACCCTAGCTTAGCCTAGGGGTGCCCTAGACTTAGGCTAGGTTAGCCCTAGCCTTAGCCCAAGTCTAGGGGTGCCCTAGCCTAAGCCTTAGGGTGCCCAGGCCTAAGCCTAGGGGTGCCCACGTTTAGGCTAGGGGAGCCCTAGCCTTAGCCTAAGCCTAGGGGTGCCCTTGCCTAAGCCTAGGGGTGCCCTAGCCTAAGCCTAGGGGTGCCCTAGCCTAAGCCTAGGGGTACCCTAGCTTAGCCTAGGGGTGCCCTAGCCTTAGGCTAGGGGAGCCCTAGCCTTAGCCCAAGCCTAGGGGTGCCCTAGCCTAAGCCTTAGGGTGCCCAGGCCTAAGGGTAGGGGTTCCCTAGCCTTAGGATAGGGGATCCCTAGCCTTACCTTAAGCCTAGGTGTGCCCTAGCCTAAGCATAGGGGTGCCCTAGCCTAAGCCTAGGGGTACCCAAGCTTAGCCTAGGGGTGCCCTAGCCTTAGGGTAGGGGTTCCCTAGCCTTAGGCTAGGGGAGCCCTAGCCTTAGCTTAAGGCTAGGGGTGACCTATCCGAAGCCTGGGGTGCCCTAGCCTAAGCCTAGGGATGCGCTAACCTTAGGTTAGGGGAGCCCTAGCCTTAGCTTAAGCCTAGGGCTGCCCTAGCCTAAGCCTAAGGGTGCCATAGCCTAAGCCTAGGGGTGCCCTTGCCTAAGCTTAGAGGTGCCCTAGCCTTAGGCGAGTCGAGCCGTAGCCTTAGTCTAAGCCTAGGGGTGCCCTAGCCTAAGCCTAAGGCTAGGGGTGCCCTACCGTAAGCCTAGGGGTGCCCTAGCCTTAGGCTAGGGGAGCCCTAGCCTTAGCTTAAGCCTAAGGGTGCCCTAGCCTAAGCCTATGGGTGCCCTAGCCTAAGGTAGGGGTGCCGTAGCCTAAGCCTAGGGGTGCCCTACCCTAAGCCTAGGGGTGCCCTAACCTTAGGCTAGGGGAGCCCTAGCCTTAGCACAAGCCTAGGGTTGCCCTAGCCTAAGCGTAGTGGTGCCATAGCCTAAGGGTAGGGGTTCCCTAGCCTTAGGCTAGGGGATCCCTAGCCTTAGCTTAAGGCTAGGGGTGACCTATCCGAAGCCTGGGGTGCCCTAGCCTAAGCCTATGGGTGCCCTAGCCTAAGGTAGGGGTGCCGTAGCCTAAGCCTAGGGGTGCCCTACCCTAAACCTAGGGGTGCCCTAGCCTTAGGCTAGGGGAGCCCTAGCATTAGCTTAAGCGTAGGGGTGCCCTAGCCTAAGCCTATGGGTGCCCTAGCCTAAGGTAGGGTTGCCGTAGCCTAAGCCTAGGGGTGCCCTAGCCTAAGCCTAGGGATGCCCTAGCCTTAGGCTAGGGGAGCCCTAGCCTTAGCCCAAGCCTACGGGTGCCCTAGCCTAAGGGTAGGGGATCCCTGGCCTTAGGCCTGGGGAGCCCTAGCCTTAGCTTAAGCCTAGGGGTGCCCTAGCCTAAGTCTGGGGTGCCCTAGCCTAAGCCTAGTGGTGCCCTAGCCTTAGGCTAGGGGAGCCCTAACCTTAACCTAAGCCTAGGGGTGCCCTATCGTATGCTTGGGGTGCCCTAGCCTTAGGCTAGGGGAGCCCTAGCCTTAGCCTAAGCCTTGGGGTGCCCAAGCCTAAGCCTAGGGGTGCCCTATCGTAAGCCAAGGGGTGCCCTAGCCTTAGGCTATGGGAACCCTAGCCTTAGCCTAATACTGTGGGTGCCCTAGCCTAAGCCTAGGGGTGCCCAAGCCTAAGCCTAGGGTTACCTAGCCTAAGCCTAGCGGTGCCCTAGCCTAAGACTAGGGGTGCACTAACCTAAGCCTAGGGGTGCCCTAGCCTTAGCCTAGGGGTGCCCAAACATTAGGCTAGGGTAGCCCTAGCCTTAGCCTAAGCCTAGGGGTGCCCTAGCCTAAGCCTACGGGTGTCCAAGCCTAAGCCTAGGGGTGCCCTTGCTTTAGGCTAGGTGAGCCCTAGCCTTAGCCTAAGCCTAAGGGTGCCCTAGCCTAAGCCTAGGGGTGCCCCAGTCTAAGCCTAGAGTTACCTAGCCTAAGCCTAGGCGTGCCCTAGCCATAGGCTAGGGGAGCCCTAGCCTTAGCCTAAGCCTAGGGGTGCCCTAACCTAAGCCTAGGGGTGCCCTAGCCTAAGCCAAGGTGTGCGCTAGCCTAAGCCTAGGGGTGCCCTAGCCAAAGCCTAGGGGTGCCCTAGCCTAAGCCTAGAGGTGCCCTATCCTAAGGCTAGGGGAGCCCTAGCCTTAGCCTAATCCTAGGGGTGCCCTAGCCTAAGCCTAGGGGTTCCCTAGCCTTAGGCTAGGGGAGCCCTAGCCTTAGCCTAAGCCTAGGGGTGCCCTCGCCTAAGCCTAGGGGTTCCCAAGCATTAGGCTAGGGGAGCCCTAGCCTTAACCTAAGCCTAGGGGTGCCCTAGCCTAAGCCTAGAGGTACCTAGCCTAAGCCTAGGCGTGCTCTAGCCATAGGCTAGGGGAGCCCTAGCCGTATCCTAAGCCTAGGGGTGCCCTAGCCTAAGCCTAGGGGTGCCATAGCCTAAGCCTAGGGGTCCCCTAGCCTAAGCTAGGGGTGCCCTAGGCTAAGCCTAGGGGTGCCCTAGCCTAAACTTATGGGTGCCCTAGCCTAAGATTAGGGGTGCCATAGCGTTAGGCTAGGGGAGCCCTAGCCTAAGCCTAAGCCTAGGGGTGCCCTAGCCTAAGCCTAGGGGTGCCCTAGCCTTAAACTAAGGGTGCCCTAGCCTTAGCCTAGGCTAGGGGTGCCCTAGCCTTAGCCTAAGCTAGTGGTGCCCTAGCCTAAGCCTAGGTGTGCCCTAGTCTTAGGCTAGGGGAGTTCTAGCTTAAGGCTAGGGGTGCCCTAGCCTTAGGCTAGGGGAGCCCTAGCCTTACCCTAAGTCTAGGTGTGCCCTAGCCTAAGCATAGGGGTGCCTTAGCCTAAGCCTAGGGGTGCCCTAGCCTAATCCTAGGGGTGCCCTAGCCTTAGGCTATGGGAGCCCTAGCCTTAGCCTAAGCCTAGGGGTGCCCTAGCCTAAGCCTAGGGGTGCCCCAGCCTAAGCCTAGGGGTGCCTTAGCCTAAGCCTAGGAGTGCCCTAGACTATGGGAGCCCTAGCCTTAGCCTAAGCCTAGGGGTGCCCTAGCCTAAGCCTAGGGGTGCCTTAGCCTAAGCCTAGGAGTGCCCTAGCCTAATCCTAGGGGTGCCATAGCCTTAGGCTATGGGAGCCCTAGCCTTAGCCTAAGCCTAGGGATACCCTAGCCTAAGCCTAGGGGTGCCCTAGCCTAAGCCTAGGGGTGTCCTAGCCTAAGGCTAGAGGTACCTAGCCTAAGCCTAGGTGTGCTCTAGCCATAGGCTAGGGGAGCCCTAGCCGTATCCTAAGCCTAGGGGTGCCCTAGCCTAAGCGTAGGGGTGCCCCAGCCTTAGCCTAGGGGTGCCTTAGCCTAAGCCTAGGAGTGCCCTAGACTATGGGAGCCCTAGCCTTAGCCTAAGCCTAGGGGTGCCCTAGCCTAAGCCTAGGGGTGCCTTAGCCTAAGCCTAGGAGTGCCCTAGCCTAATCCTAGGGGTGCCCTAGCCTTAGGCTATGGGAGCCCTAGCCTTAGCCTAAGCCTAGGGATACCCTAGCCTAAGCCTAGGGGTGCCCTAGCCTAAGCCTAGGGGTGTCCTAGCCTAAGGCTAGAGGAGCCCTAAGCTTAACCTAAGCCTAGGGGTGCCCTAGCCTAAGCCTAGGGGTGCCATAGCCTAAGCCTAGGGATGACCTAGCCTTAGGCTAGGGGAGCCCTAGCCTTAGTCTAAGCCTAGGGGTTCCCTAGCCTAAGCCTAGGGGTGCCCTAGCCTAATCCTAGGGGTGCCCTAGCCTAAGCCTAGAGGTGCCCTAGTCTTAGGCTAGGGGAGTTCTAGCATTAGCCTAAGCCTAGGGGTGCCCTAGCCTAAGCCTAGGGGTGCCCTAGCCTAAGCCTAGGGGTGCCCTAGCCTTAGGCTATGGGAGCCCTAGCCTTAGCCTAAGCCTAGGGGTGCCCTAGCCTAAGCCTAGGGGTGCCCCAGTCTAAGCCTAGAGTTACCTAGCCTAAGCCTAGGCGTGCCCTAGCCATAGGCTAGGGGAGCCCTAGCCTTAGCCTAAGCCTAGGGGTGCCCTAACCTAAGCCTAGGGGTGCCCTAGCCTAAGCCAAGGTGTGCGCTAGCCTAAGCCTAGGGGTGCCCTAGCCAAAGCCTAGGGTTGCCCTAGCCTAAGCCTAGAGGTGCCCTATCCTAAGGCTAGGGGAGCCCTAGCCTTAGCTTAATCCTAGGGGTGCCCTAGCCTAAGCCTAGGGGTTCCCTAGCCTTAGGCTAGGGGAGCCCTAGCCTTAGCCTAAGCCTAGGGGTGCCCTCGCCTAAGCCTAGGGGTTCCCAAGCATTAGGCTAGGGGAGCCCTAGCCTTAACCTAAGCCTAGGGGTGCCCTAGCCTAAGCCTAGAGGTACCTAGCCTAAGCCTAGGCGTGCTCTAGCCATAGGCTAGGGGAGCCCTAGCCGTATCCTAAGCCTAGGGGTGCCCTAGCCTAAGCCTAGGGGTGCCATAGCCTAAGCCTAGGGGTCCCCTAGCCTAAGCTAGGGGTGCCCTAGGCTAAGCCTAGGGGTGCCCTAGCCTAAGCTTATGGGTGCCCTAGCCTAAGATTAGGGGTGCCATAGCGTTAGGCTAGGGGAGCCCTAGCCTAAGCCTAAGCCTAGGGGTGCCCTAGCCTAAGCCTAGGGGTTCCCTAGCCTTAAACTAAGGGTGCCCTAGCCTTAGCCTAGGCTAGGGGAGCCCTAGCCTTAGCCTAAGCCTTGGGGTGCCCAAGCCTAAGCCTAGGGGTGCCCTATCGTAAGCCAAGTGGTGCCCTAGCCTTAGGCTATGGGAACCCTAGCCTTAGCCTAATACTGTGGGTGCCCTAGCCTAAGCCTAGGGGTGCCCAAGCCTAAGCCTAGGGTTACCTAGCCTAAGCCTAGCGGTGCCCTAGCCTAAGACTAGGGGTGCACTAACCTAAGCCTAGGGGTGCCCTAGCCTTAGCCTAGGGGTGCCCAAACATTAGGCTAGGGAAGCGCTATCCTTAGCCTAAGCCTAGGGGTGCCCCAGCCTAAACC
This sequence comes from Tenrec ecaudatus, assembly GCF_050624435.1. Lineage (NCBI taxonomy): Eukaryota > Metazoa > Chordata > Mammalia > Afrosoricida > Tenrecidae > Tenrec > Tenrec ecaudatus. Next base: position 229,267 of record NW_027459372.1, read on the forward strand.
TACGGGTGTCCAAGCCTAAGCCTAGGGGTGCCCTTGCTTTAGGCTAGGTGAGCCCTAGCCTTAGCCTAAGCCTAGGGGTGCCCTAGCCTAAGCCTAGGGGTGCCCCAGTCTAAGCCTAGAGTTACCTAGCCTAAGCCTAGGCGTGCCCTAGCCATAGGCTAGGGGAGCCCTAGCCTTAGCCTAAGCCTAGGGGTGCCCTAACCTAAGCCTAGGGGTGCCCTAGCCTAAGCCAAGGTGTGCGCTAGCCTAAGCCTAGGGGTGCCCTAGCCAAAGCCTAGGGGTGCCCTAGCCTAAGCCTAGAGGTGCCCTATCCTAAGGCTAGGGGAGCCCTAGCCTTAGCCTAATCCTAGGGGTGCCCTAGCCTAAGCCTAGGGGTTCCCTAGCCTTAGGCTAGGGGAGCCCTAGCCTTAGCCTAAGCCTAGGGGTGCCCTCGCCTAAGCCTAGGGGTTCCCAAGCATTAGGCTAGGGGAGCCCTAGCCTTAACCTAAGCCTAGGGGTGCCCTAGCCTAAGCCTAGAGGTACCTAGCCTAAGCCTAGGCGTGCTCTAGCCATAGGCTAGGGGAGCCCTAGCCGTATCCTAAGCCTAGGGGTGCCCTAGCCTAAGCCTAGGGGTGCCATAGCCTAAGCCTAGGGGTCCCCTAGCCTAAGCTAGGGGTGCCCTAGGCTAAGCCTAGGGGTGCCCTAGCCTAAGCTTATGGGTGCCCTAGCCTAAGATTAGGGGTGCCATAGCGTTAGGCTAGGGGAGCCCTAGCCTAAGCCTAAGCCTAGGGTTGCCCTAGCCTAAGCCTAGGGGTGCCCTAGCCTTAAACTAAGGGTGCCCTAGCCTTAGCCTAGGCTAGGGGTGACCTAGCCTTAGCCTAAGCTAGTGGTGCCCTAGCCTAAGCCTAGGTGTGCCCTAGTCTTAGGCTAGGGGAGTTCTAGCTTAAGGCTAGGGGTGCCCTAGCCTTAGGCTAGGGGAGCCCTAGCCTTACCCTAAGTCTAGGTGTGCCCTAGCCTAAGCATAGGGGTGCCTTAGCCTAAGCCTAGGGGTGCCCTAGCCTAATCCTAGGGGTGCCCTAGCCTTAGGCTATGGGAGCCCTAGCCTTAGCCTAAGCCTAGGGGTGCCCTAGCCTAAACCTAGGGGTGCCCCAGCCTAAGCCTAGGGGTGCCTTAGCCTAAGCCTAGGAGTGCCCTAGACTATGGGAGCCCTAGCCTTAGCCTAAGCCTAGGGGTGCCCTAGCCTAAGCCTAGGGGTGCCTTAGCCTAAGCCTAGGAGTGCCCTAGCCTAATCCTAGGGGTGCCATAGCCTTAGGCTATGGGAGCCCTAGCCTTAGCCTAAGCCTAGGGATACCCTAGCCTAAGCCTAGGGGTGCCCTAGCCTAAGCCTAGGGGTGTCCTAGCCTAAGGCTAGAGGTACCTAGCCTAAGCCTAGGTGTGCTCTAGCCATAGGCTAGGGGAGCCCTAGCCGTATCCTAAGCCTAGGGGTGCCCTAGCCTAAGCCTAGGGGTGCCCCAGCCTTAGCCTAGGGGTGCCTTAGCCTAAGCCTAGGAGTGCCCTAGACTATGGGAGCCCTAGCCTTAGCCTAAGCCTAGGGGTGCCCTAGCCTAAGCCTAGGGGTGCCTTAGCCTAAGCCTAGGAGTGCCCTAGCCTAATCCTAGGGGTGCCCTAGCCTTAGGCTATGGGAGCCCTAGCCTTAGCCTAAGCCTAGGGATACCCTAGCCTAAGCCTAGGGGTGCCCTAGCCTAAGCCTAGGGGTGTCCTAGCCTAAGGCTAGAGGAGCCCTAAGCTTAACCTAAGCCTAGGGGTGCCCTAGCCTAATCCTAGGGGCGCCCTAGCCTAAGCCTAGAGGTGCCCTAGTCTTAGGCTAGGGGAGTTCTAGCATTAGCCTAAGCCTAGGGGTGCCCTAGCCTAAGCCTAGGGGTGCCCTAGCCTAAGCCTAGGGGTGCCCTAGCCTTAGGCTATGGGAGCCCTAGCCTTAGCCTAAGCCTAGGGGTGCCCTAGCCTAAGCCTAGGGGTGCCCCAGTCTAAGCCTAGAGTTACCTAGCCTAAGCCTAGGCGTGCCCTAGCCATAGGCTAGGGGAGCCCTAGCCTTAGCCTAAGCCTAGGGGTGCCCTAACCTAAGCCTAGGGGTGCCCTAGCCTAAGCCAAGGTGTGCGCTAGCCTAAGCCTAGGGGTGCCCTAGCCAAAGCCTAGGGTTGCCCTAGCCTAAGCCTAGAGGTGCCCTATCCTAAGGCTAGGGGAGCCCTAGCCTTAGCCTAATCCTAGGGGTGCCCTAGCCTAAGCCTAGGGGTTCCCTAGCCTTAGGCTAGGGGAGCCCTAGCCTTAGCCTAAGCCTAGGGGTGCCCTCGCCTAAGCCTAGGGGTTCCCAAGCATTAGGCTAGGGGAGCCCTAGCCTTAACCTAAGCCTAGGGGTGCCCTAGCCTAAGCCTAGAGGTACCTAGCCTAAGCCTAGGCGTGCTCTAGCCATAGGCTACGGGAGCCCTAGCCGTATCCTAAGCCTAGGGGTGCCCTAGCCTAAGCCTAGGGGTGCCATAGCCTAAGCCTAGGGGTCCCCTAGCCTAAGCTAGGGGTGCCCTAGGCTAAGCCTAGGGGTGCCCTAGCCTAAGCTTATGGGTGCCCTAGCCTAAGATTAGGGGTGCCATAGCGTTAGGCTAGGGGAGCCCTAGCCTAAGCCTAAGCCTAGGGGTGCCCTAGCCTAAGCCTAGGGGTTCCCTAGCCTTAAACTAAGGGTGCCCTAGCCTTAGCCTAGGCTAGGGGTGCCCTAGCCTTAGCCTAAGCTAGTGGTGCCCTAGCCTAAGCCTAGGTGTGCCCTAGTCTTAGGCTAGGGGAGTTCTAGCTTAAGGCTAGGGGTGCCCTAGCCTTAGGCTAGGGGAGCCCTAGCCTTACCCTAAGTCTAGGTGTGCCCTAGCCTAAGCATAGGGGTGCCTTAGCCTAAGCCTAGGGGTGCCCTAGCCTAATCCTAGGGGTGCCCTAGCCTTAGGCTATGGGAGCCCTAGCCTTAGCCTAAGCCTAGGGGTGCCCTAGCCTAAGCCTAGGGGTGCCCCAGCCTAAGCCTAGGGGTGCCTTAGCCTAAGCCTAGGAGTGCCCTAGACTATGGGAGTCCTAGCCTTAGCCTAAGCCTAGGGGTGCCCTAGCCTAAGCCTAGGGGTGCCTTAGCCTAAGCCTAGGAGTGCCCTAGCCTAATCCTAGGGGTGCCATAGCCTTAGGCTATGGGAGCCCTAGCCTTAGCCTAAGCCTAGGGATACCCTAGCCTAAGCCTAGGGGTGCCCTAGCCTAAGCCTAGGGGTGTCCTAGCCTAAGGCTAGAGGAGCCCTAAGCTTAACCTAAGCCTAGGGGTGCCCTAGCCTAAGCCTAGGGGTGCCATAGCCTAAGCCTAGGGATGACCTAGCCTTAGGCTAGGGGAGCCCTAGCCTTAGTCTAAGCCTAGGGATTCCCTAGCCTTAGGCTAGGGGAGCCCTAGCCTTAGCCTAAGCCTAGGGGTGCCCTCGCCTAAGCCTAGGGGTTCCCAAGCATTAGGCTAGGGGAGCCCTAGCCTTAACCTAAGCCTAGGGGTGCCCTAGCCTAAGCCTAGAGGTACCTAGCCTAAGCCTAGGCGTGCTCTAGCCATAGGCTAGGGGAGCCCTAGCCGTATCCTAAGCCTAGGGGTGCCCTAGCCTAAGCCTAGGGGTGCCATAGCCTAAGCCTAGGGGTCCCCTAGCCTAAGCTAGGGGTGCCCTAGGCTAAGACTAGGGGTGCCCTAGCCTAAGCTTATGGGTGCCCTAGCCTAAGATTAGGGGTGCCATAGCGTTAGGCTAGGGGAGCCCTAGCCTAAGCCTAAGCCTAGGGGTGCCATAGCCTAAGTCTAGGGGTCACCCTAGCCTTAAACTAGGGGTGCCCTAGCCTTAGCCTAGGTTAGGGGTGACCTAGCCTTAGCCTAAGCTAGTGGTGCCCTAGCCTAAGCCTAGGTGTGCCCTAGTCTTAGGCTAGGGGAGTCCTAGCTTAAGGCTAGGGGTGCCCTAGCCTTAGGCTAGGGGAGCCCTAGCCTTACCCTAAGCCTAGGTGTGCCCTAGCCTAAGCATAGGGGTGCCTTAGCCTAAGCCTAGGGGTGCCCTAGCCTAATCCTAGGGGTGCCCTAGCCTTAGGCTATGGGAGCCCTAGCCTTAGCCTAAGCCTAGGGGTGCCCTAGCCTAAGCCTAGGGGTGCCCCAGCCTAAGCCTAGGGGTGCCTTAGCCTAAGCCTAGGAGTGCCCTAGACTATGGGAGCCCTAGCCTTAGCCTAAGCCTAGGGGTGCCCTAGCCTAAGCCTAGGGGTGCCTTAGCCTAAGCCTAGGAGTGCCCTAGCCTAATCCTAGGGGTGCCCTAGCCTTAGGCTATGGGAGCCCTAGCCTTAGCCTAAGCCTAGGGATACCCTAGCCTAAGCCTAGGGGTGCCCTAGCCTAAGCCTAGGGGTGTCCTAGCCTAAGGCTAGAGGAGCCCTAAGCTTAACCTAAGCCTAGGGGTGCCCTAGCCTAAGCCTAGGGGTGCCATAGCCTAAGCCTAGGGATGACCTAGCCTTAGGCTAGGGGAGCCCTAGCCTTAGTCTAAGCCTAGGGGTTCCCTAGCCTAAGCCTAGGGGTGCCCTAGCCTAATCCTAGGGGTGCCCTAGCCTAAGCCTAGAGGTGCCCTAGTCTTAGGCTAGGGGAGTTCTAGCATTAGCCTAAGCCTAGGGGTGCCCTAGCCTAAGCCTAGGGGTGCCCTAGCCTAAGCCTAGGGGTGCCCTAGCCTAAGCCTAGGGGTGACCTAGCCTTAGCCTAAGCTAGGGGTGACCTAGGCTAAGCCTAGGTGTGCCCTAGCCTTAGCCTAGGGGAGCCCTAGCCTTAGCCTAAGCCTAGGTGTGCCGTAGCCTAAGCCTAAGGTTGCCCTAGCCAAAGCCTAGGGGTGCCCTAGCCTTAGGCTATGGGTGCCCTAGCCTTAGCCTAAGCCTAGGGGTGACCTAGACTAAGCCTACGGGTGTCCTAGCCTAAGCCTAGGGGTGCCCTAGCCTTAGCCTAAGCCTAGGGATGTCCTAGCCTAAGCCTAGGGGTCCCCTAGCCTAAGCCTAGGGGTGCCCTAGCCTTAGGCTAGTCGAGCCGTAGCCTTAGCCTAAGCCTAGGGGTGCCATAGCCTAAGCTTAGGGGTTCCCTAGCCTAAGCCTAGGGGTGCCATAGCCTAAGCCTAGGGTTGCCCAAGCCTAAGCCTAAGGGTGCCCTAGCCTTAGGCCATGGGAGCCCTAGCCTAAGCCTAACCCTAGGGGTGCCCTTGCCTAAACATAGAGGTGCCGTAGCCGTAGGCTACGGGAGCCCTAGCCTTAGCCTAAGACTAGGGGTGCCCCAGCATAAGCATAGGGGTGCCCTAGCCTAAGCCTAGGGGTGCCCTAGCCTTAGCCTAGGTGTGCCCTAGCCTTAGCTTAAGCCTAGGGGTGCCCTAGCCTAAGCCTATGGGTGCCCTAGCCTAAGCCTAGCGGTGCCCTAGCCTAAGCCTAGGGGTGCCGTAGCCTAAGCCTACGGGTTCCCTAGCCTAAGCCTAGGGATGCCCTAGCCTTAGGCTAGGGGAGCCCTAGCCTTAGCCCAAGCCTAGGCGTGCCCTAGCCTAAGCCTAGGGGTGCCCTAGCCTAAGATTAGGGGTGCCATAGCGTTAGGATAGGGGAGCCCTAGCCTAAGCCTAAGCCTAGGGGTGCCCTAGCCTAAGTCTAGGGGTGACCTAGCCCTAGCCTAAGCTAGGGGTGCCCTAGCCTAAGCCTAGGGGTGCCCTTCCCTAAGCCTAGGGGTGCCCTAGCCTAAGCCTAGGGGTGCCCTAGCCTAAGCCTAGGGGTGCCCTAGCCTTAGGCTAGGGAAGCCCTAGACTTAGCCTAAGCCTAGAGGTGCCCTATCCTAATCCTAAGGGTTCCCTATCCTAAGCCTAGGGGTGCCTTTTCCTAAGCCATGGGGTGCCCTAGCCTAAGCCTAGGGGTGCCCTAGCCTAAGCGTAGGGGTGCCCTAGCCTAAGGGTAGGGGTTCCCTAGCCTTAGGCTAGGGGATCCCTAGCCTTAGCTTAAGACTAGGGGTGACCTATCCGAAGCCTGGGGTGCCCTAGCCTACGCCTAGGGGTGACCTAGCCTTAGGTTAGGGGAGCCCTAGCCTTAGCTTAAGCCTAGGGCTGCCCTAGCCTAAGCCTAAGGGTGCCATAGCCTAAGCCTAGGGGTGCCCAAGCCTAAGCCTAAGGGTGCCCTAGCCTTAGGCTATTCGAGCCGTAGCTTTAGTCTAAGCCTAGGGGTGCCCTAGCCTAAGCCTAGAGGTGCCCTAGCCTTAGGCTAGGGGAGCCCTAGCCTTAGCCTAAGCCTAGGGGTACCCTACCGTAAGCCTAGGGGTGCCCTAGCCTTAGGCTAGGGGAGCCATAGCCTTAGCTTCAGACTAGGGGTGCCCAAGCCTAAGTCTGGGGTGCCCTAGCCTAAGCCTAGTGGTGCCCTAGCCTTAGGCTAGGGGAGCCCTAACCTTAACCTAAGCCTAGGGGTGCCCTATCGTATGGTTGGGGTGCCCTAGCCTTAGGCTAGGGGAGCCCTAGCCTTAGCCTAAGCCTTGGGGTGCCCAAGCCTTAGGCTAGGGGAGCCCTAGCCTTAACCTAAGCCTAGGGGTGCCCAAGCCTAAGCCTAGGGGTGCCCTATCGTAAGCCAAGGGGTGCCCTAGCCTTAGGCTATGGGAACCCTAGCCTTAGCCTAATACTGGGGGTGCCCTAGCCTAAGCCTAGGGGTGCCCAAGCCTAAGCCTAGGGTTACCTAGCCTAAGCCTAGGCGTGCCCTAGCCATAGGCTAGGGGAGCCCTAGCCTTAGCCTAAGCCTAGGGGTGCCCTAGCTTAAGCCTAGGGGTGCCCTAGCCTTAGGCTAGGGAAGCCCTAGCCTTAGCCTAAGCCTAGGGGTGCCCTATCCTAATCCTAGGGGTTCCCTATCCTAAGCCTAGGGGTGCCTTATCCTAAGCCTAGGGGTGCCCTAACCTAAGCCTAGGGGTGTCCTAGCCTAAGCCTAGCGGTGCCCTAGCCTAAGACTAGGGGTGCACTAACCTAAGCCTAGGGGTGCCCTAGCCTTAGGCTAGGGCAGCCCTAGCCTTAGCCTAAGCCTAGGGGTGCCCTAGCCTAAGCCTAGGGGTGCCCAAACATTAGGCTAGGGTAGCCCTAGCCTTAGCCTAAGCTAGGGGTGCCCTAGCCTAAGCCTACGGGTGTCCAAGCCTAAGCCTAGGGGTGCCCTTGCTTTAGGCTAGGTGAGCCCTAGCCTTAGCCTAAGCCTAGGGGTGCCCTAGCCTAAGCGTAGGGGTGCCAAAACATTAGGCTAGGGTAGCCCTAGCCTTAGCCTAAGCCTAGGGGTGCCCTAGCCTAAGCCTAGGGGTGCCCCAGTCTAAGCCTAGAGTTACCTAGCCTAAGCCTAGGCGTGCCCTAGCCATAGGCTAGGGGAGCCCTAGCCTTAGCCTAAGCCTAGGGGTGCCCTAGCCTAAGCCTAGGGGTGCCCTAGCCTAAGCCTAGGGGTGCCCTAGCCTAAGCCAAGGTGTGCGCTAGCCTAAGCCTAGGGGTGCCCTAGCCTAAGCCTAGGGGTGCCCTAGCCTAAGCCTAGAGGTGCCCTATCCTAAGGCTAGGGGAGCCCTAGCCGTAGCCTAATCCTAGGGGTGCCCTAGCCTAAGCCTAGGGGTTCCCTAGCCTTAGGCTAGGGGAGACCTAGCCTTAGCCTAAGCCTAGGGGTGCCCTAGCCTAAGCCTAGGGGTTCCCAAGCTTTAGGCTAGGGGAGCCCTAGCCTTAGACTAAGCCTAGGGGTGCCGTAGCCTAAGCCTAGAGTTACCTAGCTTAAGCCTAGGCGTGCTCTAGCCATAGGCTAGGGGAGCCCTAGCCATATCCTAAGCCTAGGGGTGCCCTAGCCTAAGCCTAGGGGTGCCATAGCCTAAGCCTAGGGGTCCCCTAGCCTAAGCTAGGGGTGCCCTAGGCTAAGACTAGGGGTGCCCTAGCCTAAGCTTATGGGTGCCCTAGCTAAGATTAGGGGTGCCATAGCGTTAGGCTAGGGGAGCCCTAGCCTAAACCTAAGTCTAGGGGTGCCCTAGCCTAAGCCTAGGGGTGCCCTAGCCTTAAACTAGGGGTGCCCTAGCCTTAGCCTAGGCTAGGGATGCCCTAGCCTTAGCCTAAGCTAGTGGTGCCCTAGCCTAAGCCTAGGTGTGCCCTAGTCTTAGGCTAGGGGAGTCCTAGCTTAAGGCTAGGGGTGCCCTAGCCTTAGGCTAGGGGAGCCCTAGCCTTACCCTAAGCCTAGGTGTGCCCTAGCCTTAGCCTAGCGGTGACCTAGCCTAAGCCTAGGGGTGCCGTAGCCTAAGCCTACGGGTGCCCTAGCCTAAGCCTAGGGATGCCCTAGCCTTAGGCTAGGGGAGCCCTAGCCTTAGCCCAAGCCTAGGCGTGCCCTAGCCTAAGCCTAGTCGTGCCCTAGCCTAAGATTAGGGGTGCCATAGCGTTAGGCTAGGGGAGCCCTAGCCTAAGCCTAAGCCTAGGGGTGCCCTAGCCTAAGTCTAGGGGTACCCTAGCCCTAGCCTAAGCTAGGGGTGCCCTAGCCTAAGCCTAGGGGTGCCCTTCCCTAAGCCTAGCGGTGCCCTAGCCTAAGCCTAGCGGTGCCCTAGCCTAAGCCTAGGGGTGCCCTAGCCTTAGGCTAGGGAAGCCCTAGACTTAGCCTAAGCCTAGAGGTGCCCTATCCTAATCCTAAGGGTTCCCTATCCTAAGCCTAGGGGTGCCCTATCCTAAGCCTTGGGGTGCCCTAGCCTAAGCCTAGGGGTGCCCTAGCCTAAGCCTAGGGTTACCTAGCCTAGCCTAGGCATGCCCTAGCCATAGGCTAGGGGAGCCCTAGCCTTAGCCTAAGCCTAGGGTTACCCTAGCCTAAGCCTAGGGGTGCTCTAGCGTAAGCCTAGGGGTGCCCTAGCCTAAGCCTAGGGGTGCCCTAGCCTTAGGCTAGGGGAGTCCTAACCTTAACCTAAGCCTAGCGGTGCCCTAGCCTAAGCCTAGGGGTGCCCTAGCCTAAGCCTAGGGGTGCCCTAACCTTAGGCTAGGGGAGCCCTAGCCTTAGCCCAAGCCTAGGGGTGCCCTAGCCTAAGCTTAGGGGTGCCCTAGCCTAAGGGTAGGGGTTCCCTAGCCTTAGGCTAGGCGATCCCTAGCCTTAGCTTAAGGCTAGGGGTGACCTATCCGAAGCCTGGGGTGCCCTAGCCTACGCCTAGGGGTGACCTAGCCTTAGGTTAGGGGAGCCCTAGCCTTAGCTTAAGCCTAGGGCTGCCCTAGCCTAAGCCTAAGGGTGCCATAGCCTAAGCCTAGGGGTGCCCAAGCCTAAGCCTAAGGGTGCCCTAGCCTTAGGCTATTCGAGCCGTAGCTTTAGTCTAAGCCTAGGGGTGCCCTAGCCTAAGCCTAGAGGTGCCCTAGCATTAGGCTAGTGGAGCCCTAGCCTTAGCCTAAGCCTAGAGGTACCCTACCGTAAGCCTCGGGGTGCCCTAGCCTTAGGCTAGGGGAGCCATAGCCTTAGCTTAAGACTAGGGGTGCCCAAGCCTAAGCCTATGGGTGCCCTAGCCTAAGGTAGGGGTGCCGTAGCCTAAGCCTAGGGGTGCCCTACCCTAAACCTAGGGGTGCCCTAGCCTTAGGCTAGGGGAGCCCTAGCATTAGCTTAAGCGTAGGGGTGCCCTAGCCTAAGCCTATAGGTGCCCTAGCCTAAGGTAGGGTTGCCGTAGCCTAAGCCTAGGGGTGCCCTAGCCTAAGCCTAGGGATGCCCTAGCCTTAAGCTAGGGGAGCCCTAGCCTTAGCCCAAGCCTACGGGTGCCCTAGCCTAAGGGTAGGGGTGCCCTGGCCTTAGGCCAGGGGAGCCCTAGCCTTAGCTTAAGCCTAGGGGTGCCCTAGCCTAAGTCTGGGGTGCCCTAGCCTAAGCCTAGGGGTGCCCTAGCCTTAGGCTAGGGTAGCCCTAGCCTTAACCTAAGCCTAGGGGTGCCCTATTGTAAGCCTAGGGGTGCCCTAGCCTAAGGTAGGGGTGCCGTAGCCTAAGCCTAGGATTGCCCTACCCTAAGCCTAGGGATGCCCTAGCTTTAGTCTAGGGGAGCCCTAGCCTTAGCCCAAGCCTACGGGTGCCCTAGCCTAAGGGTAGGGGTTCCCTGGCCTTAGGCCTGGGGAGCCCTAGCCTAAGCCTAAGCCTAGGGGTGCCCTAGCCTAAGTCTAGGGGTGCCCTAGCCTTAGGCTAGTCGAGCCGTAGCTTTAGCCTAAGCCTAGGGGTGCCATAGCCTAAGCCTAGGGGTTCCCTAGCCTAAGCCTAGGGGTGCCATAGCCTAAGCCTAGGGGTGCCCAAGCCTAAGCCTAAGGGTGCCCTAGCCTTAGGCCATGGGAGCCCTAGCCTAAGCCTAACCCTAGGGGTGCCCTTGCCTAAACATAGAGGTGCCCTAGCCGTAGGTTAGGGGAGACCAAGCCTTAGCCTAAGACTAGGGTTGCCCCAGCATAAGCATAGGGGTGCCCTAGCCTAAGCCTAGGGGTGCCGTAGCCTTAGCCTAGGGGTGCCCTAGCCTTAGCTTAAGCCTAGGGGTGCCCTAGCCTAAGCCTATGGGTGCCCTAGCCTAAGCCTAGCGGTGCCCTAGCCTAAGCCTAGGGGTGCCGTAGCCTAAGCCTACGGGTGCCCTAGCCTAAGCCTAGGGATGCCCTAGCCTTAGGCTAGGGGAGCCCTAGCCTTAGCCCAAGCCTAGGCGTGCCCTAGCCTAAGCCTAGGGGTGCCCTAGCCTAAGATTAGGGGTGCCATAGCGTTAGGCTAGGGGAGCCCTAGCCTAAGCCTAAGCCTAGGGGTGCCCTAGCCTAAGTCTAGGGGTGCCCTAGCCCTAGCCTAAGCTAGGGGTGCCCTAGCCTAAGCCTAGGGGTGCCCTTCCCTAAGCCTAGGGGTGCTCTAGCCTAAGCCTAGGGGTGTCTCAGGCTTAGGCTAGGGGAGCCCTAACCTTAACCTAAGCCTAGCGGTGCCCAAGCCTAAGCCTAGGGGTGCCCTAGCCTAAGCCTAGGGGTGCCCTAGCCTAAGCCTAGGGGTGTCCCAGCCTTAGGCTAGGGGAGCCCTAAACTTAACCTAAGCCTAGCGGTGCCCTAGCCTAAGCCTAGGGGTGCCCTAGCCTAAGCCTAGGGGTGCCCTAGCCAAAGCCTAGAGGTGCCCTAGCCTAAGCCAAGGGGTTCCCTAGCCTTAGGCTAGTCGAGCCGTAGCCTTAGTCTAAGCCTAGGGGTGCCCTAGCCTAAGCCTAGAGGTGCCCTAGCCTTAGGCTAGGGGAGACCTAGCCTTAGACTAAGCTTCAGGGTGCCCTAGCCTAAGCCTAGGGGTGCTCTATCCTAAGCCTAGGGGTGCCCTAGCCTTAGGATAGTCGAGCCATAGCCTTAGTCTCAATCTAGGGGTGCCCTAGCCTAAGCCTATGGGTGCCCTAGCTTAAGCGTAGGGGTGTCCTAGCCTTACGCTAGGGGAGCCCAAGCCTTAGCCTAAGCCTAGGGGTACCCTAGCCTTAGGCTAGGGGAGCAGGTAGCTTAAGGCTTGGGGTGCCCTAGCCTTAGGCTAGGGGAGCCCTAGCCTTAGCCTAAGCCTAGGTGTGCCCTAGCCTAAGCCTAGGGGTGCCTTAGCCTAAGCCTAGGGGTGCCCTAGCCTAATCCTAGGGGTGCCCTAGCCTTAGCCTATGGGAGCCCTAGCCTTAGCCTAAGCCTAGGGGTGCCCAAGCCTAAGCCTAGGGGTGCCCCAGCCTAGCCTAGGGCTGCCCTATCCTTGGGCTATGGGAGCCCTAGTCTTAGTCTAAGCCTAGGGGTGCCCTAGCCTAAGCCTAGGGGTGTCCAAGCCTTAGGCTAGGGGAGCCCTAAGCTTAACCTAAGCCTAGGGGTGCCCTAGCCTAAGCCTAGGAGTGCCATAGCCTAAGCCTAGGGATGACCTAGCCTTAGGCTTGGGGAGCCCTAGCCATAGCCTAAGCCTAGGAGTGCCATAGCCTAAGCCTAGGGGTTCCCTAGCCTAAGCCTAGGGGTGCCATAGCCTAAGCCTAGGGGTGCCCAAGCCTAAGCCTAAGGGTGCCCTAGCCTTAGGCCATGGGAGCCCTAGCCTAAGCCTAACCCTAGGGGTGCCCTTGCCTAAACATAGAGGTGCCCTAGCCGTAGGCTAGGGGAGACCAAGCCTTAGCCTAAGACTAGGGTTGCCCCAGCGTAAGCATAGGGGTGCCCTAGCCTAAGCCTAGGGGTGCCCTAGCCTTAGCCTAGGGGTGCCCTAGCCTTAGCTTAAGCCTAGGGGTGCCCTAGCCTAAGCCTATGGGTGCCCTAGCCTAAGCCTAGCGGTGCCCTAGCCTAAGCCTAGTGGTGCCGTAGCCTAAGACTACGGGTGCCCTAGCCTAAGCCTAGGGATGCCCTAGCCTTAGGCTAGGGGAGCCCTAGCCTTAGCCCAAGCCTAGGCGTGCCCTAGCCTAAGCCTAGGGGTGCCCTAGCCTAAGATTAGGGGTGCCATAGCGTTAGGCTAGGGGAGCCCTAGCCTAAGCCTAAGCCTAGGGGTGCCCTAGCCAAGTCTAGGGGTGCCCTAGCCCTAGCCTAAGCTAGGGGTGCCCTAGCCTAAGCCTAGGGGTGCCCTTCCCTAAGCCTAGGGGTGCCCTAGGCTAAGCCTAGGGGTGCCCTAGCCTAAGCCTAGGGGTGCCCTAGCCTTAGGCTAGGGAAGCCCTAGACTTAGCCTAAGCCTAGGGGTTCCCTATCCTAATCCTAAGGGTTCCCTATCCTAAGCCTAGGGGTGCCCTATCCTAAGCCTTGGGGTGCCCTAGCCTAAGCCTAGGGTGCCCTAGCCTAAGCCTAGGGTTACCTAGCCTAGCCTAGGCATGCCCTAGCCATAGGCTAGGGGAGCCCTAGCCTTAGCCTAAGCCTAGGGTTACCCTAGCCTAAGCCTAGGGGTGCTCTAGCGTAAGCCTAGGGGTGCCCTAGCCTAAGCCTAGGGGTGCCCTAGCGTTAGGCTAGGGGAGTCCTAACCTTAACCTAAGCCTAGCGGTGCCCTAGCCTAAGCCTAGGGGTGCCCTAGCCTAAGCCTAGGGATGCCCTATCCTTAGGCTAGGGGATCCCTACCCTTAGCCTAAGCCTAGGGGTGCCCTAGCTTAAGCCTAGGGGTGCCCTAGCCTAAGCCTAGGGGTGCCCTAGCCTAAGCCTAGGGGTGCTCTAGCCTAAGCCTAGGGGTGTCTCAGGCTTAGGCTAGGGGAGCCCTAACCTTAACCTAAGCCTAGCGGTGCCCAAGCCTAAGCCTAGGGGTGCCCTAGCCTAAGCCTAGGGGTGCCCTAGCCTAAGCCTAGGGGTGTCCCAACCTTAGGCTAGGGGAGCCCTAAACTTAACCTAAGCCTAGCGGTGCCCTAGCCGAAGCCTAGGGGTGCCCTAGCCTAAGCCTAGGGGTGCCCTAGCCAAAGCCTAGAGGTGCCCTAGCCTTAGGCTAGGGGAGCTCTAGCCTTAGCCTAAGCCTAGGGGTGCCCTAGCCTAAGCATAGGGGTGCCCTAGCCTAAGCCAAGGGGTTCCCTAGCCTTAGGCTAGTCGAGCCGTAGCCTTAGTCTAAGCCTAGGGGTGCCCTAGCCTAAGCCTAGAGGTGCCCTAGCCTTAGGCTAGGGGAGCCCTAGCCTTAGCCTAAGCTTCAGGGTGCCCTAGCCTAAGCCTAGGGGTGCTCTATCCTAAGCCTAGGGGTGCCCTAGCCTTAGGATAGTCGAGCCATAGCCTTAGTCTCAACCTATTGGTGCCCTAGCCTAAGCCTATGGGTGCCCTAGCTTAAGCGTAGGGGTGTCCTAGCCTTACGCTAGGGGAGCCCAAGCCTTAGCCTAAGCCTAGGGGTACCCTAGCGTTAGGCTAGGGGAGCCGTAGCTTAAGGCTTGGGGTGCCCTAGCCTTAGGCTAGGGGAGCCCTAGCCTTAGCCTAAGCCTAGGTGTGCCCTAGCCTAAGCCTAGGGGTGCCTTAGCCTAAGCCTAGGGGTGCCCTAGCCTAATCCTAGGGGTGCCCTAGCCTTAGCCTATGGGAGCCCTAGCCTTAGCCTAAGCCTAGGGGTGCCCAAGCCTAAGCCTAGGGGTGCCCCAGCCTAGCCTAGGGCTGCCCTATCCTTGGGCTATGGGAGCCCTAGTCTTAGTCTAAGCCTAGGGGTGCCCTAGCCTAAGCTTAGGGGTGTCCAAGCCTTAGGCTAGGGGAGCCCTAAGCTTAACCTAAGCCTAGGGGTGCCCTAGCCTAAGCCTAGGAGTGCCATAGCCTAAGCCTAGGGATGACCTAGCCTTAGGCTTGGGGAGCCCTAGCCATAGCCTAAGCCTAGGGGTGCCCTAGCCTAAGCTTAGGGGTGCCCTAGCCTAAGCCTTGGGGTGCCCTAGCCTAAGCCTAGAGGTGCCCTAGTCTTAGGCTAGGGGAGCTCTAGCCTTAGCCTAAGCCTAGGGGTGCCCAGCCTAAGCCTAGGGGAGCCCTAGCCTAAGCCTAGGGGTGCCCTAACCTTAGCCTAAGCTAGGGGTGCCCTAGGCTAAGCCTAGGTGTGCCCTAGCCTTAGCCTAATCCTAGGGGTGCCCTTGCCTAAGCTTAGGGGTGCCTTAGCCTAAGCCTAGGGGTGCCCTAGCCTAAGCTTAGGGGTGCCCTAGCCTTAGGCTAGGGGAGCCTTATCCTTAGCCTAAGCCTAGGGGTTCCCTAGCCTAAGCCTAGGGGTGCCCTACCCTAAGCCTAGGGATGCCCTAGCCTTAGGTTAGGGAAGCCCTAGACTTAGCCTAAGCCTAGGGGTGCCCTAGCCTAAGCCTAGTGGTGCCCTAGCCTAAGCCTAGGGGTGCCCTAGCCTTAGGCTATGGGAGCCCTAGCCTTTGCCTAAGCCTAGGGATGCCCTAGCCTAAGCCTAGTGGTGCACTAGACTTGGACTATGGGAGCCCTAGCCTTCGCCTAGCCCTAGGGGTGCCCTAGCCTAAGCCTAGGGGTGCCTTATCCTTCGGCTAGGGGTGCCCTAGCCTTAGGCTAGGGTAGCCATAGCCGTAGCCTAAGCCTAGTGGTGCCCTAGCCTAAGCCTAGGAGTGCCCGAGCCTAAGCCTAGGGGTGCCCTAGCCTTGGGCTAGGGGAGCCCTAGCCTTAGCCTAAGCCTAGGGGTGCCCTAGCCTAAGCCTAGAGTTACCTAGCCTAAGCCTAGGCGTGCCCTAGCCCTAGGCTAGGGGATCCCTAGCCGTAGCCTAAGCCTAGGGGTGCCCTAGCCTAAGCCTAGGGTTGCCCTTGCCTTAGGCTAGGGGAGTCCTAGCCTTTGCCTAAGCCTAGGGGTTGCCTAGCCGAAGCCTATGGTTACCTAGACTAAGCCTAGGCGTGCTCTAGCCATAGGTTAGGGGAGCCCTAGCCTTAGCCTAAGCCTAGGGGTGCCCTAGCCTAAGCCTAGGGGTGCCCTTCCCTAAGCCTAGGGGTGCCCTAGCCTAAGCCTATGGGTGCCCTAGCCTAAGCCTAGGGGTGCCCTAGCCATAGGCTAGGGGAGTGCTAGCCTTAGCCTTAACCTAGGGGTGCCCTAGCGTAAGCCTAGGGGTGCCCTAGCCTTAGGCTAGGGGAGTCCTAACCTTAACCTAAGCCTAGCGGTGCCCTAGCCTAAGCCTAGGGGTGCCCTAGCCTAAGCCTAGGGATGCCCTATCCTTAGGCTAGGGGAGCCCTAGCCTTAGCCTAAGCCTAGGGGTGCCCTAGCCTAAGCCTAGGGGTGCCCTAGCCTAAGCCTAGGGGTGCCCTAGCCTAAGCCTAGAGGTGTCCCAGCCTTAGGCTAGGGGAGCCCTAACCTTAACCTAAGCCTAGCGGTGCCCTAGCCTAAGCCTACGGGTGCCCTAGCCTAAGCCTAGGGGTGTCCCAGCCTTAGGCTAGGGGAGCCCTAACCTTAACCTAAGCCTAGGGGTGCCCTAGCCTATGCGAAGGGGTTCCCTAGCCTTAGGCTAGTCGAGCCGTAGCCTTAGTCTAAGCCTAGGGGTGCCCTAGCCTAAGCCTAGAGGTGCCCTAGCCTTAGGCTAGGGGAGCCCTAGCCTAAGCCTAAGCCTCAGGGTGCCCTAGCCTAAGCCTAGGGGTGCTCTATCCTAAGCCTAGGGGTGCCCTAGCCTTAGGTTAGTCGAGCCATAGCCTTAGTCTAAGCCTAGGGGTGCCCTAGCCTAAGCCTATGGGTGCCCTAGCTTAAGCGTTGGGGTGTCCTAGCCTTACGCTAGGGGAGCCCTAGCCTTAGCCTAAGCCTAGGGGTGCCCTAGCCTTAGGCTAGGGGAGCCGTAGCTTAAGGCTAGGGGTGCACTAGCCTTCGGCTAGGGGAGCCTTAGCCTTAGCCTAAGCCTAGGTGTGCCCTAGCCTAAGCCTAGGGGTGCCTTAGCCTAAGCCTAGGGGTGCCCTAGCCTAATCCTAGGGGTGCCCTAGCCTTAGGCTATGGGAGCCCTAGCCTTAGCCTAAGCCTAGGGGTGCCCTAACCTAAGCCTAGGGGTGCCCCAGCCTAGCCTAGGGGTGCCCTATCCTTGGGCTATGGGAGCCCTAGTCTTAGATTAAGCCTAGGGGTGCCCTATCATAAGCCTAGGGGTGCCTTAGCCTAAGCCTAGGGGTGCCCTAGCCTAATCCTAGGGGTGCCCTAGCCTTAGGCTATGGGAGTCCTAGCCTTAGCCTAAGCCTAGGGATACCCTAGTCTAAGCCTAGGGGTGCCCTAGCCTAAGCCTAGGGGTGTCCTAGCCTTAGGCTAGGGGAGCCCTAAGCTTAACCTATGCCTAGGGGTGCTCTAGCCTAAGCCTAGGAGTGCCATAGCCTAAGCCTAGGGATGCCCTAGCCTTAGGCTAGGGGAGCCCTAGCCTTAGCCTAAGCCTAGGGGAGCCCTAGCCTAAGTCTAGGGGTGCCCTAGCCTAAGACTTGGGGTGCCATAGCCTAAGCCTAGAGGTGCCCTAGTCTTAGGCTAGGGGAGCTCTAGCCTTAGCCTAAGCCTAGGGGTGCCCTAGCCTAAACCTAGGGGTGCCCTAGCCTAAGCCTAGGGGTGCCCTAGCCTTAGCCTAATCCTAGGGGTGCCCTAACCTAAGCCTAGGGGTGCCTTAGCCTAAGCCTAGGGGTGCCCTAGCCTAAGCTTAGGGGTGCCCTAGCCTTAGGCTAGGGGAGCCTTAGCCTAAGCCTAAGCCTAGGGGTGCCCTTGCCTAAGCTTAGGGGGGTCCTAGCCTAAGCCTAGGGGTGCCCTAGCCTAATCCTAGAGGTGCCTTAGCCTAAGCCTAGGGGTGCCCAAGCCTAAGCTTAGGGGTGCCCTAACCTTAGGCTAGGGGAGCCCTACCCTTAGCCTAAGTCTAGGGGTGCCCTAGCCTAAGCCTATGGGTGCCCTAGAGTTGGACTATGGGAGCCCTAGCCTTCGCCTAGGCCTAGGGATGCCCTAGCCTAAGCCTAGGGGTGCCCTAGCCTTCGGCTAGGGGTGCCCTAGTCTTAGGCTAGGGGAGCCATACCCGTAGCCTAAGCCTAGGGGTGCCCTAGCCTAAGCCTATGGGTGCCCTAGCTTAAGCGTTCGGGTGTCCTAGCCTTACGCTATGGGAGCCCTAGCCTTAGCCTAAGCCTAGGGGTGCCCTAGCCTTAGGCTAGGGGAGCCGTAGCTTAAGGCTAGGGGTGCACTAGCCTTAGGCTAGGGGAGCCTTAGCCTTAGCCTAAGCCTAGGTGTGCCCTAGCCTAAGCCTAGGGGTGCCCTAGCCTAATCCTAGGGGTGCCCTAGCCTTAGGCTATGGGAGTCCTAGCCTTAGCCTAAGCCTAGGGATACCCTAGTCTAACCCTAGGGGTGCCCTAGCCTAAGCCTAGGGGTGTCCTAGCCTTAGACTAGGGGAGCCCTAAGCTTAACCTAAGCCTAGGGGTGCTCTAGCCTAAGCCTAGGAGTGCCATAGCCTAAGCCTAGGGATGCCCTAGTCTTAGGCTAGGGGAGCCCTAGCCTTAGCCTAAGCCTAGGGGAGCCCTAGCCTAAGCCTAGGGGTGCCCTAGCCTAAGCCTTGGGGTGCCCTAGCCTAAGCCTAGAGGTGCCCTAGTCTTAGGCTAGGGGAGCTCTAGCCTTAGCTTAAGCCTAGGGGTGCCCTAGCCTAAGCCTAGGGGTGCCCTAGCCTAAGCCTAGGGGTGCCCTAGCCTTAGCCTAATCCTAGGGTTGCCATTAGCCTAAGCCTAGGGGTGCCTTAGCCTAAGCCTAGGGGTGCCCTAGCCTAAGCTTAGGGGTGCCCTAGCCATAGGTTAGGGGAGCCTTAGCCTTAGCCTAAGCCTAGGGGTGCCCTTGCCTAAGCTTAGGGGGGTCTTAGCCTAAGCCTAGGGGTGCCCTAGCCTAAGCCTAGGGGTGCCTTAGCCTAAGCCTATGGGTGCCCTAGCCTAAGCTTAGGGGTGCCCTAACCTTAGGCTAGTGGAGCCCTACCCTTAGCCTAAGTCTAGGGGTGCCCTAGCCTAAGCCTAGGGGTGCTGTAGCCTAAGCCTTGGGGTTCCCTAGCCTTAGGCTAGTCGAGCCATAGCCTTAGTCGAAGCCTTGGGGTGCCCTAGCCTAAGCCTAGAGGTGCCCTAGCCTTAGGCTAGGGGAGCCCTAGCCTTAGCCTAAGCCTCGGGGTGCCCTAACCTAGGCCTGGGGGTGCCCTAGCTTAAGCCTAGGGGTGCCCTAGCTTAAGCCTAGGGGTGTCCTAGTCTTACGCTAGGGGAGCCCTAGCCTTAGCCTAAGCCTAGGGATGTCCTAGCCTAAGCCTAGGGGTGCCCTAGCCTTAGGCTAGTCGAGCCGCAGCCATAGCCTAAGACTAGGGGTGCCCTAGCCTAAGCCTAGGGGTGCCCTAGTCTAAGCCTAGGGGTGCCCAAACCTTAGGCTAGGGGATCCCTAGCCTTAGGCTAATTCTAGAAGTGCCCTAGCCTAAACCTAGGGGTGCCCTAGCCTAAGCCTAGGGTTGCCCTAGTAAGCCTTGGGGTGCCCTAGCCTAAGCCTAGGGTTGCCCTAGCCTAAGCCTAGGGTTCCCAAGCATTAGGCTAGGGGAGTCCTAGCCTTAGCCTAAGACTAGGGGTGCCCTAGCCTAAGCCTAGGGTTACCTAGCCTAAGCCTAGGCGTGCTCTAGCCATTGGCTGGGGGAGCCCTAGCCTTAGCCTAAGACATGGGTGCCCTAGCCTAAGCCTAGGGGTGCCCTTGCCAAAGCCTAGGGGTGCCCTAGCCTTAGGCTACTGTAGTCCTAGCCTTAGCCATGCCTAGGGGTGCCCTAGCCTAAGCCCAGGGGTGCCGTAGCCTAATCCTAGGGTTGCCGTAGCCTTAGGCTACGGGAGCCCTAGCCTTAGCCTAAGCCTAGGGGTGCCGTAGCCTAAGCCTAGGGGTGCCATATCCTAAGCCTAGGGGTGCCCAAGCCTAAGCCTAAGAGTGCCCTAGCCTAAGCCTAGGGGTGCCCTAGCCTAAGCCTAGGGGTGCCTTAGCCTAAGCTTAGGGGTGGGCTAGCCTTAGGCTACGGGAGACCTAGCCTTAGCCTAAGCCTAGGGGTGCCGTAGCCTAAGCCTAGGGGTGCCATATCCTAAGCCTAGGGGTGCCCAAGCCTAAGCCTAAGAGTGCCCTAGCCTTAGGTAGGGGAGCCCTAGCCTAAGCCTAGGCCTAGTGGTGCCCTAGCCTAAGCCTAGGGGTGCCTTAGCCTAAGCCTAGGGGAACCCTAGCCTTAGGCAAGGAGAGCCCTAGCCTTAACCTAAGCCTAGGGGTGCACTAGCCTAAGCCTAGGGGTGCCCTAGCCTTAGGCTAGGGGAGCCCTAGCCTTAACCTAAGCCTAGGTGTGCCCTAGCCTAAGCCTAGGGGTGCCCTAGCCTTGGGCTAGGGGAGCCGTAGCCTTAGCCTAGGCCTAGGGGTGCCCTAGCCTAAGCCTAGGGTTGCCCTAGCCTTAGGCTAGGGGAGCCCTAGCCTTAGCATAAGCCTAGGGGTGACCTTGCCTAAGCCTAGGGGTGCCCTAGCCTTTTGCTAGGGGAGCCCTAACCTTAGACTAAGCCTAGGGGTGTCCTAGCCTAAGCCGAGGGGTGTCCTAGCCTAAGCTAGGGGTGCCCTAGCCTAAGCCTAGGGGTGCTCTAGCCTAAGCCTAGGGGTGCCCTAGCCTTAGGCTAGGGGAGCCCTAGCCTTAGCCTAAGCTAGGGGTGCCCTAGCTTAAGCCTAGGGGTGCCCTAGCCAAAGCCTAGGGTTGCCCTTGCCTTAGTCTAGGGGTGCCCTAACCTAAGCCTAGGGGTGCCCTAGCATTAGGCTTGGAGAATCCTAGCCTTAGGCTAAGCCTAGGGGTGCCCTAGCCTAAGCCTAGCGGTGCCCATGCCTAAGCCATGGGTGCCCTAGCCTAAGCCTAGGGGTGCCCTAGCCTTAGGCTATGGGAGCCCTAGCCTTAGCCTAAGCCTAGGGTTGTCCTAGTATCAGCCTAGGGGTGCCCTAGCCTTAGAGTAGGGGAGACCTAGCCTTAGCCTAAGCCTATGGGTGCCCTGGCCTACGCCTAGGGGTGTCGTGGCCTAAGCCTAGGGGTGCCCTAGTCTTAGGCTAGGGGATCCCTAGCCTTAGCCTAAGCCTAGGGGTGCCCTAGCCTAAGCCTAGGGGTGCCCATGCCTAAGCTTAGGGGTCCCCTAACCTAAGCCTAGGCGTGCCCTAGCCTAAGCCTAGGGGTGCCCTAGCCTTAGGCTATGGGAGCCCTAGCCTTAGCCTAAGCCTAGGGTTGTCCTAGTATCAGCCTAGGGGTGCCCTAGCCTAAGTCTAGGGGTGCCCTAGCCTAAGTCTAGGGGTGCCCTAGCCTTAGAGTAGGGGAGACCTAGCCTTAGCCTAAGCCTAGGTGTGCCCTGGCCTAAGCCTAGGGGTGCCCTAGCCTTAGGCTAGGGGAGCCCTAGCCTTAGCCAAAGCCTTGGGGTGCCCTAGCCTAAGCCTAGGGGTGCCCTAGCCTAAGCTTAGAGGTGCCCTAGCCTTAGGCTAGGGGAGCGCTAGCCTTAGCCTAAGCCTAGGGGTGCCCTAGCCTATGCCTAGGGGTGCCCTAGCCTTAGGCTAGGGGAGCCCTAGACTTACCCTAAGCCTTGGGGTGCCCTAGCCTTAGGCTATGGGAGCCCTAGCCTTAGCCTAAGCCTAGGGTTGTCCTAGTATAAGCCTAGGGGTGCCCTGGCCTAAGCCTAGGGGTGCGCTAGCCTTAGACTATGGGAGCCCTAGCCTTAGCCTAAGCCTTGGGGTGCCCTAGCCTAAGCCTTGGTGTGCCCTAGCCTAAGCCTAGGGGTGCCCTAGCCTTAGGCTTTGGGAGCCCTAGCCTTTGCCTAAGCCTAGGGGTGCCCTAGCCTAAGCCAAGGGGTGCCCTAGCCTAAGCCTAGGGGTGCCCTAGCCTAAGCCTAGGGATGCCCTAACCTTAGACTAGGGGAGCCCTAGCCTTAGCCTAAGCCTAGGGGTGCCCTAG
Source organism: Tenrec ecaudatus (assembly GCF_050624435.1). Classification (NCBI taxonomy): domain Eukaryota; kingdom Metazoa; phylum Chordata; class Mammalia; order Afrosoricida; family Tenrecidae; genus Tenrec; species Tenrec ecaudatus. Next base: position 250,559 of record NW_027459372.1, read on the forward strand.
CCTAAGCCTAGGGGTTCCCAAGCCTAAGCCTAAGGGTGCCCTAGCCTTAGGCTCGGGGAGCCCTAGCCTTAGCCAAAGCCTAGGGGTGCCCTAGCCTAAGAGTAGAGGTGCCCTAGCCTTAGGCTAGGGGAGCCCTACCCTTAGGCTAGGGGAGCCCTAGCCTTAGCCTAAGCCTAGGGGTGCCCTAGCCTATGCCTAGGGGTGCCCTAGCCTTAGGCTAGGGGAGCCCTAGACTTACCCTAAGCCTTGGGGTGCCGTAGCCTAAGCCTAGGGGTGCCCTAGCCTTTGGCTATGGGAGCCCTAGCCTTAGCCTAAGCCTAGGGCTGTCCTAGTATAAGCCTAGGGGTGCTGTTGCCTAAGATTAGGGGTGCCCTAGCCTAAGCCAAGGGGTGCCGTAGTAAGCCTAGGGGTGCCCTAGCCTAAGCCTAGGGGTGCCCTAGCCTTAGGCTAAGGGAGCCCTAGCCTTAGCCTAAGCCTAGGACTGCCCTAGCCTAAACCTAGGGGTGCCCTAGCCTATGCCTAGGGGTGCCCTAGCCTTAGGCTAGGGGAGCCCTAGACTTACCCTAAGCCTTGGGGTGCCGTAGCCTAAGCCTAGGGGTGCCCTAGCCTTTGGCTATGGGAGCCCTAGCCTTAGCCTAAGCCTAGGGCTGTCCTAGTATAAGCCTAGGGGTGCTGTTGCCTAAGACTAGGGGTGCCCTAGCCTAAGCCAAGGGGTGCCGTAGTAAGCCTAGGGGTGCCCTAGCCTAAGCCTAGGGGTGCCCTAGCCTTAGGCTAAGGGAGCCCTAGCCTTAGCCTAAGCCTAGGACTGCCCTAGCCTAAGCCTAGGGGTGCCCTAGCCTTAGGCTAAGGGAGCCCTAGCCTTAGCCTAAGCCTAGGACTGCCCTAGCCTAAGCCTAGGGGTGCCCTAGACTAAGCCTAGGGGTGCCCTAGCCTAAGCTTAGGGGTGCCCTAACCTAAGCCTAGGTGTGCCCTAGCCTTAGGCTAGGGGAGCCCTAGCCTTAGCCTAAGCTTAGGGGTGCCCTAGCCTAAGCCTAGGGGTGCCCTAGCCTTAGGCTAGGGTAGCCCTAGCCTTAGCCTAAGCCTTGGGGTGCCCTAGCCTAAGCCTAGGGGTGCCCTAGCCTAAGCCTAGGGTTGCCCTAACCTTAGGCTAGGGTAGCCCTAGCCTTAACCTAAGCCTTGGGGTGCCCTAGCCTAAGTCTAGGGGTGCCCTAGCTAAGCCTAGGGGTGCCGTAGCCTAAGCCTAGGGGTGCCCTAGCCTAAGTCAAGGGGTGCCGTAGTAAGCCTAGGGGTGCCTTAGCCAAAGCCTAGGGGTGCCCTAGCCTTAGGCTAGGGAAGCCCTACCCTTAGCATAAGCCTTGCCGTGCCCTAGACTAAGCCTAGGGGTGCCCTAGCATTAGGCTATGGGAGCCCTAGTCTTAGCCTAAGCCTAGGGGTGCCCTAGCCTAGGCCTAGGGGTGCCCTAGCCTAAGCCTAGGTGTGCCCTAGCCTTAGCCTAAGCCTAGGCGTGCCCTATCCTAAGCCAAGGGGTGCCCTAGCCTAACCCTAGGGGTGCCCTCGCCTAAGCCTAGGGGTGCCCTTGCCTTAGGCTAGGGAAGCCCTAGCCTTATCCTAAGCCTAGGGGTGCCCTAGCCAAATCCTAGGTGTGCCCTAGCCTAAGCCTAGGGGTGCCTTAGCCTAAGCCTAGGGGTGCCCTAGCCTAATCCTAGGGGTGCCCTAGCCTTAGGCTAGGGGAGCCCTAGCCTTAGCCTAAGCCTAGGGGTATCCTAGCCTAAGATTAGGGGTGCCCTAGCCTTAGGCTAGGGGAGCCCTAGCCTTAGCCTAAGTTAGGGGTGCCCTAGCCTACGCCTAGGGGTGTCCAAGCCTAAGCCTAGGGGTGCCCTAGTCTAAGCCTAGGGGTGCTCTTGCCTTAGGCTAGGGGAGCCATAGCCTTAGCCTAAGCCTAGGGGTGCCCTAGCCTAAGCCTAGGCGTGCCCTAGCCTAAGCCTAGGGGTGCCCTAGCCTTAGGCTAGGGGAGTCCTAGCCTTAGCCTAAGCCTAGTGGTGCCCTAGCCTATGCCTAGGGGTGCCCTAGCCTAAGCCTAGGGGTGCCCTAGCCTAAGCTTAGGGGTGCCCTAGCCTAAGCCTAGGGGTGCCCTAACCTAAGCCTAGGGGTGCCCTAGCCTAAGCCTAGGGGTGCCCTAGCCTAAGCATAGGGGTGCCCTAGCCTAACCTAGGGGTGCCGTATCCTAAGCCTAGGGGTGCCCAATCCTAAGCCTAGGGGTGCCCTATCCTAAGCCTTGGGGTGCCCTAGCCTAAGCCTAGGGGTGCCCTAGCCTAAACCTAGGGGTGCCCTAGCCTTAGGATAGGGGAGCCCTAACCTTAGCCTAAGCTAGGGGTGCCCTAGCCCTAGTCTAGGGGTGCCCTAGCCTAAGCCTAGGGTTACCCTAGCCTAAGCCTAGCGGTGCCCTAGCCTTAGGCTCTGGGAGCCCAAGCCTTAGCCTAAGCCTAGGTGTGCCCTAGCCTAAGCCTAAGGATGCCCTAGCCGAAGCCAAGAGGTGCCCTAGCCTAAGGCTAGGGGTACCCTTGCCTTAGGCTATGAGAGCCCTAGCCTTGGTCTTAGCCTAGGGGTGCCCTAGCCTAAGCGTAGGGGTGTCAAAGCCGAAGCCAAGGGGTGCCCTAGCCTACGCCTAGGGGTGCCCTAGCCTTAGGCTAGGGGAGGCCTAGCCTTAGCCTAAGCCTAGGGGTGCCATAGCATAAGCCTAGGGGTGCCCTAGCCTTTGGTTAGGGGAGCCCTAACCTTAGCCTAAGCCTAGGGGTGCCCTAGCCTAAGCCTAGTGGTGCCCTAGCCTAAGCCTTAGGGTGTCATAGCCTAAGCCTAGGGGTGCCCTAGCCTTAGGCTACGGGAGTCCTAGCCTTAGCCTAAGCCTAGTGGTGCCCTAGCCTAAGCCTAGGGTTACCTAGCCTAAGCCTAGGGGTACCCTAGCCTAAGCGTAGGGGTGCCCTAGCATTAGGCTAGGGGAGTCCTAGCCTTAGCCATAGCCGGGGGGTGCCCTAGCCTAAGCCTTGTGGTGCCCCAGCCTAAGCCTAGGTATGCCTTAGCCTAAGCCTAGGGGTGCCCTAACCTTAGGCTATGGGACCCTAGATTTAGTCTAAGCCTAGGGGTGCCCTAGCCTATGCCTAGGGGTGCCCTAGCCTAAGCCTAGGGGTGGCATAGCCTAAGTTTAGGGGTGCCATAGCCTAAGCCTAGGGGTGCCCTATCCTAATCCTAGGGGTGCCCTATCCTAAGCCTATGGGTGGCCTAGCCTAAGCTTAGGGGTGCCCTAGCCTAAGCCTAGGGGTGCCCTAGCCTTAGGCTATGGAAGCCCTAGCCTTAGCCTAAGCCTTGGGGTGCCCTAGCCTAAGACTAGGGGTGCCCTAGCCTGGCCTAGGGGTGCCCTAACCTAAGCCTAGGGGTGCCCTAGCCTTGGGCTAGGGGAGCCCTAGCCTTAGCCTAAGCCTTGGGGTGCTCTAGCCGAAGGCTACTGGTGCCCTAGCCTAAGCCTAGGGGTGCCCTAGCCTAAGGCTAGGGGTGCCCTAGACTTAGGCGAGGGGAGCCCTAGCCTTAGCCTAAGCCTAAGGGTGCCCTACCCTATGCCTAGGGGTGTCCTAGCCTAAGCCTAGGGGTTCCCTAGCCTTATGCTAGTCGAGCCGTAGCCTTAGTCTAAGCCTAGGGGTACCCTAGCCTAAGCCTAGGGGTGTCATAGCCTTACGCTAGGGGAGCCCTAGCCTTAGGCTATTTCTGGGGGTGCCCTAGTCTAAACCTAGGGGTGCCCTAGCCTAAGCCTAGGGTTGCCCTAGCCTAAGCCTAGGGGTGCCCTAGCCTAAGCCTAGAGGTGCCCTAGCCTAAGATTAGGGGTGCCCTACCCGTAGGCTAGGGGAGCCCTAGCCTTAGCCTAAGCCTAGGGTTGCCCTAGCCTAAAACTAGGGGTGCCCTAGCCTTAGGATAGGGGTGCCATAACCTTAGCCTAAGCTAGGGGTGCCCTAGCCCTAGTCTAGGGGTGCCCTAGCCTAAGCCTAGGGTTACCCTAGCCTAAGCCTAGGGGTGCCCTAGCCTTAGGCTAGGGGAGCCCAAGCCTTAGCCTAAGCCTAGGTGTGTCCTAGCCTAAGCCTAGGGATGCCCTAGCCGAAGCCTAGAGGTGCCCTAGCCTAAGCTTAGGGGTGCCCTACCCGTAGGCTAGGGGAGCCCTAGCCTTAGCCTAAGCCTAGGGGTGCCCTAGCCTAAATCTAGGGGTGCCCTAACCTTAGGCAAGGGGAGCCCTAGCCTTGGCCTAAGCGTAGGGGTGCCCTAGCCTAAGCGTAGGGGTGTCCAAGCCGAAGCCAAGGGGTGCCCTAGCCGAAGCCTAGGGGTGCCCTAGCCTTAGGCTATGGGAGCCCTAGCCTTAGCCTAAGCCTAGGAGTGCCGTAGCCTAGGCCTAGGGGTGCCCTAGCCTAAGCCTAGGTGTGCCCTAGCCTTAGCCTAGGGGTGCCCTTTCCTTAGGCTAGGGAAGCCCTAGCCTTAGCCTAAGCCTAGGGGTGCCCTAGCCAAATCCTAGGGGTGCCCTATCCTAAGCCTAGGGGTGCCCTAGCTTAAGCCTAGGGGTGCCATAGCCTAAGCCTAGGGGTGCCCTAGCCTAAGCTTAGGTGTGCCCTAGCCTAAGTCTTGGGGTGACCTAGCCTAAGATTAAGGGTGCCATAGCCTTAGGCTAGGGGAGCCCTAGCCTTAGCCTAAGCCTAGGGGTATCCTAGCCTAAGATTAGGGGTGCCCTAGCCTTATGCTAGGGGAGCCCTAGCCTTAGCCTAAGCTAGGGGTGCCCTAGCCTACGCCTAGGGGTGTCCAAGCCTAAGCCTAGGGGTGCCCTAGCCTAAGCCTAGGGGTGCTCTTGCCTTAGGCTAGGGGAGCCATATCCTTAGCCTAAGCCTATGGGTGCCCTAGCCTAAGCCTAGGCGTGCCCTAGCCTAAGCCTAGGGGTGCCTTAGCCTTAGGCTAGGGGAGTCCTAGCCTTAGCCTAAGCCTAGTGGTGCCCTAGCCTATGCCTAGGGGTGCCCTAGCCTAAGCCTAGGGGTGCCCTAGCCTAAGCTTAGGGGTGCCCTAGCCTAAGCCTAGGGGTGCCCTAACCTAAGCCTAGGGGTGCCCTAGCCCAAGCCTAGGGGTGCCCTAGCCTAAGCATAGGGGTGCCCTAGCCTAACCTAGGGGTGCCGTATCCTAAGCCTAGGGGTGCCCTATCCTAAGCCTAGGGGAGCCCTATCCTAAGCCTTGGCGTGCCCTAGCCTAAGCCTAGGTGTGCCCTAGCCTAAACCTAGGGGTGCCCTAGCCTTAGGATAGGGGAGCCCTAAACTTAGCCTAAACTAGGGGTGCCCTAGCCCTAGTCTAGGGGTGCCCTAGCCTAAGCCTAGGGTTACCCTAGCCTAAGCCTAGCGGTGCCCTAACTTTAGGCTAGGGGAGCCCACGCCTTAGCCTAATCCTAGGTGTGCCCTAGCCTAAGCCTAGGGATGCCCTAGCCGAAGCCAAGAGGTGCCCTAGCCTAAGGCTAGGGGTACCCTTGCCTTAGGCTAGGGGAGCCCTAGCCTTGGCCTTAGCCTAGGGGTGCCCTAGCCTAAGCGTAGGGGTGTCCAAGCCGAAGCCAAGGGGTGCCCTAGCCGAAGCCTAGGGGTGCCCTAGCCTTAGGCTAGGGGAGGCCTAGTCTTAGCCTAAGCCTAGGGGTGCCATAGCATAAGCCTAGGGGTGCCCTAGCCTTAGGTTAGGGGAGCCCTAACCTTAGCCTAAGCCTAGGGGTGCCCTAGCCTAAGCCTAGTGGTGCCCTAGCCTAAGCCTTAGGGTGTCATAGCCTAAGCTTAGGGGTGCCCTAGCCTTAGGCTACGGGAGTCCTAGACTTAGCCTAAGCCTAGTGGTGCCCTAGCCTAAGCCTAGGGTTACCTAGCCTAAGCCTAGGGGTACCCTAGCCTAAGCGTAGGGGTGCCCTAGCCTTAGGCTAGGGGAGTGCTAGCCTTAGCCATAGCCGGGGGGTGCCCTAGCCTAAGCCTTGGGGTGCCCCTCCTAAGCCTAGGTATGCCTTAGCCTAAGCCTAGGGGTGCCCTAGCCTTAGGCTATGGGACCCTAGATTTAGTCTAAGACTAGGGGTGCCCTAGCCTATGCCTAGGGGTGCCCTAGCCTAAGCCTAGGGGTGGCATAGCCTAAGTTTAGGGGTGCCCTAGCCTAAGCCTAGGGGTGCCCTATCCTAATCCTTGGGGTGCCCTATCCTAAGCCTAGGGGTGGCCTAGCCTAAGCTTAGGGGTGCCCTAGCCTAAGCCTAGGGGTGCCATAGCCTAAGCCTAGGGGTGCCCTATCCTAAGCCTAGGGGTGCCCTAGCCTAAGCCTTGGGGTGCCCTAGCCTAAGCCTAGGGGTGCCCTTGCCTGGCCTAGGGGTGCCCTAACGTAAGCCTAGGAGTGCCCTAGCCTTAGGCTATGGAAGCCCTAGCCTTAGCCTAAGCCTTGGGGTGCCCTAGCCTAAGACTAGGGGTGCCCTTGCCTGGCCTAGGGGTGCCCTAACCTAAGCCTAGGGGTGCCCTAGCCTTGGGCTAGGGGAGCCCTAGCCTTAGCCTAAGCCTAGGGGTGCTCTAGCCGAAGGCTACCGGTGCCCTAGCCTAAGCCTAGGGGTGCCCTAGCCTAAGGCTAGGGGTGCCCTAGACTTAGGCTAGGGGAGCCCTAGCCTTAGCGTAAGCCTAAGGGTGCCCTACCCTATGCCTAGGGGTGCCCTAGCCTAAGCCTAGGGGTTCCCTAGCCTTATGCTAGTCGAGCCGTAGCCTTAGTCTAACCCTAGGGGTGCCCTAGCCTAAGCCTAGGGGTGTGCTAGCCTTACGCTAGGGGAGCCCTAGCCTTAGGCTAATTCTGGGGGTGCCCTAGTCTAATCCTAGGGGTGCCCTAGCCTAAGCCTAGGGTTGCCCTAGCCTAAGCCTAGGGGTGCCCTAGCCTAAGCCTAGAGGTGCCCTAGCGTAAGCCTAGAGGTGCCCTAGCCTCAGATTAGGGGTGCCCTACCCGTAGGCTAGGGGAGCCCTAGCCTTAGCCTAAGCCTAGGGGTGCCCTAGCCAAAACCTAGGGGTGCCCTAGCCTTAGGATAGGGGTGCCATAACCTTAGCCTAAGCTAGGGGTGCCCTAGCCCTAGTCTAGGGGTGCCCTAGCCTAAGCCTAGGGTTACCCTAGCCTAAGCCTAGGGGTGCCCTAGCCTTAGGCTACGGGAGCCCAAGCCTTAGCCTAAGCCTAGGTGTGTCCTAGCCTAAGCCTAGGGATGCCCTAGCCGAAGCCTAGAGGTGCCCTAGCCTAAGCTTAGGGGTGCCCTACCCGTAGGCTAGGGGAGCCCTAGCCTTAGCCTAAGCCTAGGGGTGCCCTAGCCAAAACCTAGGGGTGCCCTAGCCTTAGGCAAGGGGAGCCCTAGCCTTGGCCTAAGCGTAGGGGTTTGCAAGCCGAAGCCAAGGGGTGCCCTAGCCGAAGCCTAGGGGTGCCCTAGCCTTAGGCTATGGGAGGCCTAGCCTTAGCCTAAGCCTAGGGGTGCCATAGCCTAAGCCTAGGGGTGCCCCAGCCGAAGGTTAGGGGAGCCCTAACCTTAGCCTAAGCCTAGGGGTGACCTAGCCAAAGCCTAGTGGTGCCCTAGCCTAAGCCTTAGGGTGTCATAGCCTAAGCCTAGGGGTGCCCTAGCCTTAGGCTAGGGGAGCCCTAGACTTAGCCTAAGAATAGCGGTGCCCTAGCCTAAGTCTTGGGGTGGCCTAGCCTTAGGCTAGGGGAGCTCTAGCCTTAGCCTAAGCTAGGGGTGCCCTAGCCTACGCATAGGGGTGTCCAAGCCTAAGCCTAGGGTTGCCCTAGCCTAAGCCTAGGGGTGCCCTAGCCTTAGGCTAGGGGAGTCCTAGCCTTAGCCTAATCCTAGTGGTGCCCTAGCATAAGCCTAGGGCTGTCCTAATCTAAGCCTAGGGGTGCCCTAGCCTTAGGCTAGGGGCGTCCTAGCCTTAGCCTAAGCCTAGGGGTGCCCTAGCCTAAGCCTAGGGGTGCCTTAGCCTAAGCCTTCGGGTGCCCTAGCCCAAGCCTTGGGGTGCCCTAGCCTAAGCCTACGGGTGCCCTAGCCTAAGCCTAGGGGTGCTCTAGCCTTAGGCTATGGGAACCCTAGCTTTAGCCTAAGCCGGGGGTGCCCTAGCCTAAGCCTAGGGTGCCCTAGCGTAAGCCTAGTGGTGCCCTAGCCTAACCTTAGGGGTGCCCTAGCCTAAGCCAAGGGGTGCCCTAGCCTAAGCCTAGCGGTGCCCTATCCAAAGCTTAGGGGTGCTCTAGCCTAAGCCTAGGGGTGCCCTAGCCTAAGGCTGGGGGTGCCCTAGCCTAAGCCAAGTGTGCCCTAGCCTTAGGCTAGGGGAGCCCTAGCCTTATCCTAAGCCTAAGGGTGCCCTAGCCTAAGCCTAGGGCTGCGCTAATCTAAGCCTAGGGGTGCCCTAGCCTTAGGCTAGGGGAGTCCTAGCCTTAGCCTAAGCCTAGGGGTGCCCTAGCCTAAGCCTAGGGTTACCTAGCCTAAGCCTAGGTGTGCCCTAGCGATAGAATAGGGGAGCCCTAGCCTTAGACTAAGCCTAGGGGTGCCCTAGCCTAAGCCTAGGAGTGCCCTAGCCTAAGCCTAGGGGTGCCCTAGCCTTAGCCTAGGGGTGCCCTAGCCATAGGCTAGGGGAGTCCTAGCCTTACCCAAAGCCGGGTGGTGCCCTAGCTTAAGCCTTGTGTTGCCGTAGCCTAAGCATAGGGGTGCCCTAGCCTAAGACTAGGGGTGCCCAAGCCTAAGCTTAGTTGTGCCCTAGCCTTAAGTTATGGGAACCCTAGCTTTAGCCTAAGCCTGGGGGTGCCCTAGCCTAAGCCTAGGGGTGCCCTAGCCTAAGCTTAGGGGTGCCCTAGACTAAGCCTAGGGGTGCCAGAGCCTAAGCCTAGGGGTTCCCTAGCCTTAGGCTAGGGAAACCCTAGCATTAGACTAAGCCTAGTGGTCCCCTAGCCTAAGATAGGGGTGCCCTAGCCTAAGCCTAGGGGTCCCCTAGCCTAAGCCTAGGGGTGCCCTAGCCTAAGCCTAGGGGTGCCCTAGCCTTAGGCAAGGGGAGCCCTAGCCTTAGCTTAAGCCTAGTGTTGCCCTAGCCTAGGCCTAGGGGTGCCCTAGCCTAAGCCTAGGGATTCCCTAGCCTTAGGCTAGGGGAGCCATAGCCTTAGCCTAAGCCTAGGGTTGCCATAGCCCAAGCCTAGGGGTGCCCAAGACTAAGCCTATGGGTGCCTTAGCCTTAGTGTAGGGGAGCCCTAGCCTAAGCCTAAGCGTAGGGGTGCCCTAGCCTAAGCCTAGGGGTGCCCTAGCCTAAGCCTAGGGTTGCCCAAGCCTTAGGCTAGGGGAGCCTTAGCCTTAACCCAAGCCTAGGGGTGCCCTAGCCTAAGCCTTGGGGTGCCCTATCGTAAGCCTAGGGGTCCCCTAGCCTAAGCCTAGTGGTGCCCTAACATTACGTTAGGGGAGGCCTAACCTTAGCCTAAGCCTAGGGGTGCCCTAGCCTAAGCCTAGGGGTACCCTAGCCTAAGCTTAGGGGTGCCCTAGCCTAAGCCTAGGGGTGCCCTAGTAAGCCTAGGGGTGCTCTAGCCTAAGCCTAGGGTTACCTAGCCTAAGCCTAGGCGTGCCCTAGCCTAAGCCTGGGGGTGCCCTAGCCTAAGCCTAGGGGTGCCCTAGCCTAAGATTAGGCTTACCTAGCCTAAGCCTAGGCATGCCCTAGCCATAGGCTAGGGGAGCCCTAGCCTTAGCCAAAGGCTAGGGGTGCCTTAGCCCAAGCCTAGTGGTGCCCTAGCCTAAGCATAGGGGTGCCCTAGCCTTGGGCTATGGGAGTCCTAGCCTTAGCCTAAGACGAGGGGTGCCCTAGCCTAAGCCTAGGGATGCCCTAGCCTAAGCCTAGGTGTGCCTTAGCCTAAGCCTAGGGGTGCCCTAGCCTAAGCCTAGGGTTGCCCTAGCCTTAGGCTATGGGAACCCTTGCCTTAGCCTAAGCCTGGGGATGCCCTAGCCTAAGCCTAGGGGTGTTCTAGCCTAAGCCTAGGGGTGCCTGAGCCTAAACGTAGGGGTGTCCTAGCCTTAGGCTAGGGAAGCCCTAGCCTTAGCCTAAGCCTAGGGGTTCCCTATCCTAAGCCTAGGGGTTCGCTAGCCTAAGCTTGGGGTGCCCTATCCTAAGCCTTGGTGTGCCCTAGCCTAAGCCTAGGGGTGCCCTAGCGTAAGCCTAGGGGTGCCCTAACCTTAGGCTAGGGAAGCCCTAGCCTTAGCCTAAGCCAAGGGGTGCCCTAGCCTTATCCTAGGGGTGCCCTATCCAAAGCCTAGGGGTGCCCTAGCCTAAGCCTAGTGGTGCCCTAACCTTTGGCTAGAGAATCCCTAGCCTTAGGCTAAGCCTAGGGGTGCCCTAGCCTAAGCCTAGGGGTGCCCTATCCTAAGCCTAGGGTGCCCTAGCCTAAGCCTAGGGGTGCCCAAGCCTTAGGCTAGGGGAGTCCTAGCCTTAACCTAAGGCTAGGGGTGCCCTACCTAAGCCTAGGGGTGCCCTAGCCTTGGGCTAGGGGAGCCTTAGCCTTAGCCTAAGCCTAGGGGTGCCCTAGCCTATGCCTAGGGGTGCCCTAGCCTAAGCCTAGGGTTGCCCTATCCTAAGCCTAGGGGTGCCCAAGCCTAAGCCTAGGGGTGCCCTAGCCTTAGGCTAGGGGAGCCCTAGCCTTAGCCTAAGCCTAGGGGTGCCATAGCCTAAGCCTAGGGGTGCCCAAGCCTAAGCCTAAGGGTGCCCTAGCCTATGCCTAGAGGTGCCCTAGCCTAAGCCTAGGGTTGCCCTATCCTAAGCCTAGGGGTGCCCTAGCCTAAGCCTAGGGGTGCCCTAGACTAAGCCTAGGGGTGCCCTAGCCTTAGCCTAAGCCTAGGTGTGCCCTAGCCTAAGCCTAGGGATGCCCTAGCCTAAGACTAGGCTTACCTAGCCTAAGCCTAGGCGTGCCCTAGCCATAGGCTAGGGGAGCCCTAGCCTTAGCCTAAGGCTAGGGGTGCCTTAGCCTAAGGCTAGGGGTGCCTTAGCCTAAGGCTAGGGGTGCCTTAGCCTAAGCCTAGAGATGCCCTAGCCTAAGCATAGGGGTGCCCTAGCCTTGGGCTTTGGGAGTCCTTGCCTTAGCCTAAGACGAGGGGTGCCCTAGCCTAAGACTAGGGATGCCCTAGCCTAAACCTAGGTGTGTCCTAGCCTAAGCCTAGGGGTGCCCTAGCCTAAGCCTAGGGGTGCCCTATCCTTAGGCTATGGGAACCCTTGCCTTAGCTTAAGCCTGGGGGTGCCCTACCCTAAGCCTTGGGGTGTCCTAGCCTAAGCCTAGGGGTGCCCTAGCCTAAGCCTAGGGGTGCCCTAGCCTAAGTCTAGGGGTGCCCTAGCCTAAGCCTAGGGGTGCCCTAGCCTTAGGCTATGGGAACCGTAGCCTTAGCCTAAGCCTGGGGGTTCCCTAGCCTAAGCCTAGGGGTGCCCAAGCCTAAGACTAGGCTTACCTAGCCTAAGCCTAGGGGTGCCCTAGCCATAGGCTAGGGGAGCCCTAGCCTTAGCCTAAGGCTAGGGGTGCCTTAGCCTAAGCCTAGAGGTGCCCTAGCCTAAGCATAGGGGTGCCCTAGCCTTGGGGTTTGGGAGTCCTAGCCTTAGACTAAGACGAGGGGTGCCCTAGCCTAAGACTAGGGATGCCCTAGCCTAAGCCTAGGTGTGTCCTAGCCTAAGCCTAGGGGTGCCCTAGCCCTACCCTAGGGGTGCCCTAGCCTAAGCCAAGGGGTGCCCTAGCATAAGCCTAGGGGTGCCTTAGCCTTAGGCTAGGGGAGTCCTAGCCTTAGCCATAGCCGGGGGGTGCCCTAGCCTAAGCCTTGGGGTGCCCTAGCCTAAGCCTAAGTGTGCCCTAGCCTAAGCTTAGGGGTGCCCTAACCTTAGGCTATGGGACCCTAGATTTAGTCTAAGCCTAGGGGTGCCCTAGCCCATGCCTAGGGGTGCCCTAGCCCAAGCCTAGGGGTGCCCTAGCCTAAGTTTAGGGGTGCCCTAGCCTAAGCCTAGGGGTGCCCTATCCTAATCCTAGGGGTGCCCGATCCTAAGCCTAGGGGTGCCCTAGCCTAAGCTTAGGTGTGCCCTAGCCTAAGCCTAGGGGTGCCATAGCCTAAGCCTAGGGGTGCCCTATCCTAAGCCTAGGGGTGCCCTATCCTAAACCTTGGGGTGTCCTAGCCTAAGCCTAGGGGTGCCCTAGCCTTAGGCTATGGAAGCCCTAGCCTTAGCCTAAGCCTTGGGGTGCCCTAGCCTAAGCCTAAGGGTGCCCTTGCCTAGGCCTATGGGTGCCCTATCCTAAACCTTGGGGTGCCCTAGCCTAAGTCTAGGGGTGCCCTAGCCTAAGACTAGGCTTACCAAGCCTAAGCCTAGGTGTGCCCTAGTCATAGGCTAGGGGAGCCCTAGCATTAGCCTAAGGCTAGGGGTGCCTTAACCTAAGCCTAGAGGTGCCCTAGCCTAAGCATAGTGGTGCCCTAGCCTTGGGCTTTGGGAGTCCTATCCTTAGCCTAAGACGAGGGATGCCCTAGCCTAAGCCTAGGTGTTTCCTAGCCTAAGCCTAGGGGTGCCCTAGCCTAAGCATAGGGGTGCCCTAGCCTTGGGCTATGGGAGTCCTAGCCTTAGCCTAAGACGAGGGGTGCCCTACCCTAAGCCTAGGGATGCCCTAGCCTAAGCCTAGGTGTGCCTTAGCCTAAGCCTAGGGGTGCCCTAGCCTAAGCCTAGGGTTGCCCTAGCCTTAGGCTATGGGAACCCTTGCCTTAGCCTAAGCCTGGGGATGCCCTAGCCTAAGCCTAGGGGTGTTCTAGCCTAAGCCTAGGGGTGCCTGAGCCTAAACGTAGGGGTGCCCTAGCCTTAGGCTAGGGAAGCCCTAGCCTTAGCCTAAGCCTAGGGGTTCCCTATCCTTAGCCTAGGGGTTCGCTAGCCTAAGCTTGGGGTGCCCTATCCTAAGCCTTGGTGTGCCCTAGCCTAAGCCTAGGGGTGCCCTAGCGTAAGCCTAGGGGTGCCCTAACCTTAGGCTAGGGAAGCCCTAGCCTTAGCCTAAGCCTAGGGGTGCCCTAGCCTTATCCTAGGGGTGCCCTATCCAAAGCCAAGGGGTGCCCTAGCCTAAGCCTAGTGGTGCCCTAACCTTTGGCTAGCGAATCCCTAGCCTTAGGCTAAGCCTAGGGGTGCCCTAGCCTAAGCCTAGGGGTGCTCTATCCTAAGCCTAGGGTGCCCTAGCCTAAGCCTAGGGGTGCCCAAGCCTTAGGCTAGGGGAGTCCTAGCCTTAACCTAAGCCTAGGGGTGCCCTACCTAAGCCTAGGGGTGCCCTAGCCTTGGGCTAGGGGAGCCTTAGCCTTAGCCTAAGCCTAGGGGTGCCCTAGCCTATGCCTAGGGGTGCCCTAGCCTAAGCCTAGGGTTGCCCTATCCTAAGCCTAGGGGTGCCCAAGCCTAAGCCTAGGGGTGCCCTAGCCTTAGGCTAGGGGAGCCCTAGCCTTAGCCTAAGCCTAGGGGTGCCATAGCCTAAGCCTAGGGGTGCCCAAGCCTAAGCCTAAGGGTGCCCTAGCCTTTGTCTAGGAGAGCCCTAGCCTAAGCCTAAGCCTAGGGGTGCCCTAGGCTATGCCTAGGGGTGCCCTAGCCTAAGCCTAGGGTTGCCCTATCCTAAGCCTAGGGGTGCCCTAGCCTAAGCCTAGGGGTGCCCTAGACTAAGCCTAGGGGTGCCTTAGCCTAAGGCTAGGGGTGCCTTAGCCTAAGCCTAGAGGTGCCCTAGCCTAAGCATAGGGGTGCCCTAGCCTTGGGCTTTGGGAGTCCTTGCGTTAGCCTAAGACGAGGGGTGCCCTAGCCTAAGACTAGGGATGCCCTAGCCTAAACCTAGGTGTGTCCTAGCCTAAGCCTAGGGGTGCCCTAGCCTAAGCCTAGGGGTGCCCTATCCTTAGGCTATGGGAACCCTTGCCTTAGCTTAAGCCTGGGGGTGCCCTACCCTAAGCCTTGGGGTGTCCTAGCCTAAGCCTAGGGGTGCCCTAGCCTAAGCCTAGGGGTGCCCTAGCCTAAGTCTAGGGGTGCCCTAGCCTAAGCCTAGGGGTGCCCTAGCCTTAGGCTATGGGAACCGTAGCCTTAGCCTAAGCCTGGGGGTGCCCTAGCCTAAGCCTAGGGGTGCCCAAGCCTAAGACTAGGCTTACCTAGCCTAAGCCTAGGGGTGCCCTAGCCATAGGCTAGGGGAGCCCTAGCCTTAGCCTAAGGCTAGGGGTGCCTTAGCCTAAGCCTAGAGGTGCCCTAGCCTAAGCATAGGGGTGCCCTAGCCTTGGGGTTTGGGAGTCCTAGCCTTAGACTAAGACGAGGGGTGCCCTAGCCTAAGACTAGGGATGCCCTAGCCTAAGCCTAGGTGCGTCCTAGCCTAAGCCTAGGGGTGCCCTAGCCCTACCCTAGGGGTGCCCTAGCCTAAGCCAAGGGGTGCCCTAGCATAAGCCTAGGGGTGCCTTAGCCTTAGGCTAGGGGAGTCCTAGCCTTAGCCATAGCCGGGGGGTGCCCTAGCCTAAGCCTTGGGGTGCCCTAGCCTAAGCCTAAGTGTGCCCTAGCCTAAGCTTAGGGGTGCCCTAGCCTTAGGCTATGGGACCCTAGATTTAGTCTAAGCCTAGGGGTGCCCTAGCCTATGCTGAGGGGTGCCCTAGCCCAAGCCTAGGGGTGCCCTAGCCTAAGTTTAGGGGTGCCCTAGCCTAAGCCTAGGGGTGCCCTATCCTAATCCTAGGGGTGCCCTATCCTAAGCCTAGTGGTGCCCTAGCCTAAGCTTAGGTGTGCCCTAGCCTAAGCCTAGGGGTGCCATAGCCTAAGCCTAGGGGTGCACTATCCTAAGCCTAGGGGTGCCCTAGCCTAAACCTTGGGGTGTCCTAGCCTAAGCCTAGGGGTGCCCTAGCCTTAGGCTATGGAAGCCCTAGCCTTAGCCTAAGCCTTGGGGTGCCCTAGCCTAAGCCTAAGGGTGCCCTAGCCTAGGCCTATGGGTGCCCTATCATAAGCCTAGGAGTGCCCTAGCCTTGGGCTAGGGGAGCCCTAGCCTTAGCCTAAGCCTAGGGGTGCCTTAGCCTAAGGCTACGGGTGCCCTAGCCTAAGCCTAGGTGTGCCCTAGCCTTATGCTAGGGGAACCCTAGCGTTAGGCTAATTCTGGGGGTGCCCTAGTCTGAACCTAGGGGTGCCCTAGCCTAAGCCTAGGGTTGCCCTAGCCTAAGCCTAGAGGTGCCCTAGCCTAAGATTAGGGGTGCCCTACCCTTAGGCTAGAGGAGCCCTAGCCTTAGCCTAAGCCTAGGGGTGCCCTAGCCTAAACCTAAGGGTGCCCTTGCCTTAGGATAGGGGAGCCCAAACCTTAGCCTAAGCTAGGGGTGCCCTAGCCATACCCTGGGGTGCCCTAGCCTAAGCCTAGGGGTGCCCTAGCCTAAGCCTAGGGGTGCCCTAGCCTTAGGCTAGGGGAGCCCTAGCCTTAGCCTAAGCCTAGGGGTGCCCTAGCCTAAGCGTAAGGGTGCCCTAGCCTAAGCTTTGTGGTGCCCTAGCCTAAGCTTTGAGGTGCCCTAGCCTAAGCTTGGGGGTGCCCTAGCCTAAGCCTAGGGGTTCCCTAGCCTTAGGCTAGGGAAACCCTAGCATTAGCCTCAGCCTAGGTGTCCCCTAGCTTAAGCCTCTGGGTGCCCTAGCCTAAAACTAGGGGTGCCCTAGCCTAAGCCTAGGGGTGCCCTAGCCTAAGCCTATGGGTGCCCTAGCCTAAGCCTAGGGGTGCCCTAGTCTTAGGCTAGGGGAGCTCTAGCAGTAGCTTAAGCCTAGTGTTGCCCTAGCCTAGGCCTAAGGGAACCCTAGCCTTAGCCTAAGCCTAGGGGTGCCATAGACTAAGCCTAGGGGTGCCCAAGCCTAAGCTTAAGGGTGCCCTAGCCTTAGTCTAAGGGAGCCCTACCCTAAGCCTAGGGATGCCCTAGCCTATGCCTAGGGGTGCCCTAGCCTAAGCCTAGGGTTGCCCTATCCTAAGCCTAGGGGTGCCCTAGCCTAAGCCTAGGGGTGCCCTAGACTAAGCCTAGGGGTGCCCTAGCCTTAGGCTATGGGAACCCTAGCCTTAGACTAAGCCTGGGGGTGCCCTAGCCTAAGTCTAGGGGTGCCCTAGCCTAAGACTATGCTTACCAAGCCTAAGCCTAGGCGTGCCCTAGTCATAGGCTAGGGGAGCCCTAGCATTAGCCTAAGGCTAGGGGTGCCTTAACCTAAGCCTAGAGGTGCCCTAGCCTAAGCATAGTGGTGCCCTAGCCTTGGGCTTTGGGAGTCCTATCCTTAGCCTAAGACGAGGGATGCCCTAGCCTAAGCCTAGGTGTTTCCTAGCCTAAGCCTAGGGGTGCCCTAGCCTAAGCCTAGGGGTGCCTTAGCCTTAGGCTATAGGAACCCTTGCCTTAGCCTAAGCTTGGGGGTGCCCTACCCTAAGCCTAGGGGTGTCCTAGCCTAAGCCTATTGGTGCCCTAGCCTAAGGCTAGGGGTACCTTTGCCTTAGGCTAGGGGAGCCCTAGCCTTGGCCTAAGCCTAGGGTTGCCCTATCCTAAGCCTAGGGGTGCCCTAGTCTAAGCCTAGGGGTGCCCTAGCCTAAGCCTAGGGGTGCCCTAGCCTTAGGCTATGGGAACCCTAGCCTTAGCCTAAGCCTGGGGGTGCCCTAGCCTAAGCCTAGGGGTGCCCTAGCCTAATCCTAGGCTTACCTAGCCTAAGCCTAGGCGTGCCCTAGCCATAGGCTAGGGGAGCCCTAGCCTTAGCCTAAGGCTAGGGGTTCCTTAGCCTAAGCCTAGAGGTGCCCTAGCCTAAGCACAGGGGTGCCCTAGCCTTGGGCTTTGGGAGTCTTAGCCTTAGACTAAGACGAGGGGTGCCAAAGCCTAAGACTAGGGATGCCCTAGCCTAAGCCTAGGTGTGTCCTAGCCTAAGCCTAGGGGTGCCCTAGCCTAAGCCTAGGGGTGCCCTAACTTAAGCCTAGGGGTTCCCTAGCCTTAGGCTAGGGAAGCCCTAGCCTTAGCCTAAGCCTAGGGGTGCCCTATCCTAAGCCTAGGTGTGGGCTAGCCTAAGCCTAGGGGTGCCCTTTCGTAAGCCTACTCCTGCCCTAACCTTAGGCTAGGGAAGCCCTAGCCTTAGCCTAAGCTTAGGGGTGCCCTAGCCTAAGCCTAGGGGTGCCCTAGCCTAAGTCTAGGTGTGCCCTGGCTTTAGGCTATGGGAACCCTAGCCTTAGCCTAAGCCTGGGGATGCCCTAGCGCAAGCCTAGGGGTGCCCGAGCCTAAGCGTAGGGGTGCCCTAGCCTAAGCCTAGGGGTGCCATAGCCTAAGCCTAGGGGTGCCATAGCCTAAGCTTAGGGGTGCCCTAGACTTAGGCTAGGGGAGCCCTAGACTTAGCCTAAGCCTAGGGGTGCCCTACCCTAAGCCTAGTGGTGCCCTAACCTTAGGCTAGGGGATCCCTAGCCTTAGACTAATTCTAGGGGTGCCCTAGCCTTATCTAGAGGTGCCCTAGCCTAAGCCTAGGCATGCCCTAGCCTAAGCCTAGGGGTCCCCTAGCCTAAGCCTAGGGGTGCCCTAGCCTTAGGCTAGGGAAACCCTAGCCTTAGCCTAAGCCTAGGGGTGCCCTAGCCTAAGCCTAGGGGTGCCCTATCCGAAGCCTAGGGATGCCGTAGCCTAAGCCTAGGGGTGCCCTAGCCTAAGCCTAGGGTTGCCCTAGCCTTAGCCTAGGGGAGCCCTAGTCTTAGCTTAAGCATAGGGGTGCCCTAGCCTAAGCCTAGGGGTGCCTTAGCCTAAGCCTAGGGGTGCCCTAGCCTTAGGCTAGGGGAGCCCTAGCCTTAACCTAAGCCTAGGGATGCACTACCCTAAGCCTAGTGGTGCCCTAGCCTAAGCCTTTGTGTGCCATAGCCTAAGCCTAGGGGTGCCCTAGCCTTAAGCTAGGGGAGCCCTAGACTTAGCCTAAGACTAGGGGTGCCCTAGCCTAAGCTTAGTGGTGCCCCAACTTTAGGCTAGGGGATCCCTAGCCTTAGCCTAAGCCAAGGGGTGCCCTAGCCTAAGCCTATGGGTGCCCTAGCCTTAGGCTATGGGAGCCCTAGCCTTAGACTAAGCCTAGTGGTGACCATGCCTAAGCCTAGGGTTACCTAGCCTAAGCCTAGGGGTGCCCTAGCCTTAGGCTAGGGGAGTCCTAGCCTTACCCATAACCGGGGGGTGCCCTAGCCTAAACCTAGGGGTGCCCTAGCCTAAACGTAGGGGTGCCCTAGCCTAAGCCTAGGGGTGCCCTAGCCTTAAGCTATGGGAACCCAAGCTTTACCCTAAGCTTGGGGGTGCCCTAGCCTAAGCCTAGTGGTGCCCTAGCCTAAGCCTAGGGGTGCCCTAGCCTAAGCCTAGGGGTGCCCTATCCTAAGCCTAGGGGTGCCCTAGCCTAAGCCTAGGTGTACCCTAGCCTAAGCCTTGGGGTGCCCTAGCCTAAGCCTCGTGGTGGCCTAGAGTTAGGCTAGGGGAGTCCTAGCCTTAGCCATAACCGGGGGGTGCCCTAGCCTAAGCCAAGGGGTGCCCTAGCCTAAGCCTAGGGGTGCCCTAGCCTATGTCTTGGGGTGCCACAGCATAACCCTAGGGGTGCCAAGCCTAAGCCTAAGGGTGCCCTAGCCTTAGGCTAGGGAAGCCCTAGCCTAAGGCTAGTGTTTCCCTAGCCTAAGTCTAGGGTGCCCTAGCCTAAGACTAGGGGAGCCCAAGACTTAGGCTAGGGGAGCCCTAGCCTTAACCTAAGCCTAGGGGTGCCCTAGTGTAAGCCTAGGGGTGCCCTAGCCTAAGCCTCAGGGTGCCCTCACCTTAGGCTAGGGGAGCCCTAGCCTTAGCCTAAGCCTTGGGGTGCCCAAGCCTAAGCCTAAGAGTGCCCTTGCCTAACCCTAGGGGTGCCCTTGCCTTAGTCAAAGCCTAGGGGTGCCCTAGCCTAAGCCTAGGGATGCCCTAGCCTTAGGCTAGGGGAGTCCTAGCCTTAGTCTAAGCCGACGGGTGCCCTAGCCTAACCCTTGGGGTGCCATAGCATAACCCTAGGGGTGCCAAGCCTAAGCCTAAGGGTGCCCTAGCCTAAGCCTAGGGGTGTCCAAGTCTTAGGCTAGAGGAGCCCAAGCCTTAACCTAAGCCTAGGGGTGCCGTATTGTAAGCCTAGGGGTGCCCTAGCCTAAGCCTCGGGGTGCCCTCGCCTTAGGCTAGGGGAGCCCTAGCCTTAGCCTAAGCCTAGGGGTGCCCTAGCCTAAGCCAAGGGGTGCCCTCGCCTTAAGCTAGGGGAGCCCTAGCCTTAGCCAAAGCCTAGGGGTGCCCTAGCCTAAGCCTAGGGGTGCCCTAGCCTAAGCCTAGGGGTGCCCTAGCATTATCCTAGGGGAGCCCTAGCCTTATGCTAAGCATAGTCGAGCCCTAGCCTAAGCCTAGGGGTGTCCTAGTCTAAGCCTAGGGGTACCCTAGCCTAAGTCTAGGGGAGCCCTAGCCTTAGCCTAAGCCTAGGGGTGCCCTGGCCTAAGAATAGGGGTGCCCTTGCCTAAGCCTAGGGGTGCCCTAGCCTAAGGTTAGTGATGCCCTAACCTTAGGCTAGGGGATCCCTAGCCTTAGGCTAAATCTAGGGGTGCCCTAGCTTAATCCTAGGGATGCCCTAGCTTAATCCTAGGGGTGCCCTAGCCTAAGCCTAGGGGTGCCCTAGCCTAAGATTAGTGGTGCCCTAGCCTTAGGCTAGGAGAGTCCTAGCCTTAGCCTAAGCCTAGGGGTGCCCTAGCCTAAGCCTAGGGGTGCCCTAGCCTTAGACTAGGGGAGCCCTAGCCTTAGCCTAAGCTAGGTGTTCCCTAGCCTAAGCCTAGGCGTGCCCTATCCTAAGCCTATCGGTGCCCTAGCCTAAGCCAAGGGGTGCCCTAGCCTAAGCCTAGGGGTGCCCTAGCCTAAGCCTAGTGGTGCCCTAACCTTAGGCTAGGGCATCCCTAGCCTTAGGCTAATTCGAGGGGTGCCCTAGCCTAATACTAGGGGTGCCCTAGCCTAAGCCTAGGTGTACCCTAGCCTAAGCCTAGGGGTGCCCTAGCCGAAGCCGAGGGTTGCCCTAGCCTTAGGCTTGGGAATCCCTATCCTTAGCCTAAGCAAATGGGTGCCCTAGCCTAAGCCTAGGGGTGCCCTGGCACTAGCCTAAGCCTAGGGGTGCCATAGCCTAAGCATAGGGGTGCCCAATCCTAAGCCTAAGGGTGCCGTAGCCTTAGGCTAAGGGAGCCCTAGCCTTAGCCTAAGCCTAGGGGTGCCCTAGCCTAAGCCTAGGTGTGCCCTAACCTAAGCCTAGGGGTGCCCTAGCCTAAGCCTAGGGGTGCCCTAGCCTTAAGCTAGGGGAGCCCTAGACTTAGCCTAAGACTAGGGGTGCCCTAGCCTAAGCTTAGTGGTGCCCCAACTTTAGGCTAGGGGATCCCTAGCCTTAGCCTAAGCCAAGGGGTGCCCTAGCCTAAGCCTATGGGTGCCCTAGCCTTAGGCTATGGGAGCCCTAGCCTTAGACTAAGCCTAGTGGTGACCATGCCTAAGCCTAGGGTTACCTAGCCTAAGCCTAGGGGTGCCCTAGCCTTAGGCTAGGGGAGTCCTAGCCTTACCCATAACCGGGGGGTGCCCTAGCCTAAACCTAGGGGTGCCCTAGCCTAAACGTAGGGGTGCCCTAGCCTAAGCCTAGGGGTGCCCTAGCCTTAAGCTATGGGAACCCAAGCTTTACCCTAAGCTTGGGGGTGCCCTAGCCTAAGCCTAGTGGTGCCCTAGCCTAAGCCTAGGGGTGCCCTAGCCTAAGCCTAGGGGTGCCCTATCCTAAGCCTAGGGGTGCCCTAGCCTAAGCCTAGGTGTACCCTAGCCTAAGCCTTGGGGTGCCCTAGCCTAAGCCTCGTGGTGGCCTAGAGTTAGGCTAGGGGAGTCCTAGCCTTAGCCATAACCGGGGGGTGCCCTAGCCTAAGCCAAGGGGTGCCCTAGCCTAAGCCTAGGGGTGCCCTAGCCTATGTCTTGGGGTGCCACAGCATAACCCTAGGGGTGCCAAGCCTAAGCCTAAGGGTGCCCTAGCCTTAGGCTAGGGAAGCCCTAGCCTAAGGCTAGTGTTTCCCTAGCCTAAGTCTAGGGTGCCCTAGCCTAAGACTAGGGGAGCCCAAGACTTAGGCTAGGGGAGCCCTAGCCTTAACCTAAGCCTAGGGGTGCCCTAGTGTAAGCCTAGGGGTGCCCTAGCCTAAGCCTCAGGGTGCCCTCACCTTAGGCTAGGGGAGCCCTAGCCTTAGCCTAAGCCTTGGGGTGCCCAAGCCTAAGCCTAAGAGTGCCCTTGCCTAACCCTAGGGGTGCCCTTGCCTTAGTCAAAGCCTAGGGGTGCCCTAGCCTAAGCCTAGGGATGCCCTAGCCTTAGGCTAGGGGAGTCCTAGCCTTAGTCTAAGCCGACGGGTGCCCTAGCCTAACCCTTGGGGTGCCATAGCATAACCCTAGGGGTGCCAAGCCTAAGCCTAAGGGTGCCCTAGCCTAAGCCTAGGGGTGTCCAAGTCTTAGGCTAGAGGAGCCCAAGCCTTAACCTAAGCCTAGGGGTGCCGTATTGTAAGCCTAGGGGTGCCCTAGCCTAAGCCTCGGGGTGCCCTCGCCTTAGGCTAGGGGAGCCCTAGCCTTAGCCTAAGCCTAGGGGTGCCCTAGCCTAAGCCAAGGGGTGCCCTCGCCTTAAGCTAGGGGAGCCCTAGCCTTAGCCAAAGCCTAGGGGTGCCCTAGCCTAAGCCTAGGGGTGCCCTAGCCTAAGCCTAGGGGTGCCCTAGCATTATCCTAGGGGAGCCCTAGCCTTATGCTAAGCATAGTCGAGCCCTAGCCTAAGCCTAGGGGTGTCCTAGTCTAAGCCTAGGGGTACCCTAGCCTAAGTCTAGGGGAGCCCTAGCCTTAGCCTAAGCCTAGGGGTGCCCTGGCCTAAGAATAGGGGTGCCCTTGCCTAAGCCTAGGGGTGCCCTAGCCTAAGGTTAGTGATGCCCTAACCTTAGGCTAGGGGATCCCTAGCCTTAGGCTAAATCTAGGGGTGCCCTAGCTTAATCCTAGGGATGCCCTAGCTTAATCCTAGGGGTGCCCTAGCCTAAGCCTAGGGGTGCCCTAGCCTAAGATTAGTGGTGCCCTAGCCTTAGGCTAGGAGAGTCCTAGCCTTAGCCTAAGCCTAGGGGTGCCCTAGCCTAAGCCTAGGGGTGCCCTAGCCTTAGACTAGGGGAGCCCTAGCCTTAGCCTAAGCTAGGTGTTCCCTAGCCTAAGCCTAGGCGTGCCCTATCCTAAGCCTATCGGTGCCCTAGCCTAAGCCAAGGGGTGCCCTAGCCTAAGCCTAGGGGTGCCCTAGCCTAAGCCTAGTGGTGCCCTAACCTTAGGCTAGGGCATCCCTAGCCTTAGGCTAATTCGAGGGGTGCCCTAGCCTAATACTAGGGGTGCCCTAGCCTAAGCCTAGGTGTACCCTAGCCTAAGCCTAGGGGTGCCCTAGCCGAAGCCGAGGGTTGCCCTAGCCTTAGGCTTGGGAATCCCTATCCTTAGCCTAAGCAAATGGGTGCCCTAGCCTAAGCCTAGGGGTGCCCTGGCACTAGCCTAAGCCTAGGGGTGCCATAGCCTAAGCATAGGGGTGCCCAATCCTAAGCCTAAGGGTGCCGTAGCCTTAGGCTAAGGGAGCCCTAGCCTTAGCCTAAGCCTAGGGGTGCCCTAGCCTAAGCCTAGGTGTGCCCTAACCTAAGCCTAGGGGTGCCCTAGCCTAAGCCTAGGGGTGCCCTAACCTTAGGCTAGGGGATCCCTAGCCTTAGGCTAAATCTAGGGATGCCCTAGCCTAATCCTAGGGGTGCCCTAGCCTAAGTTTAGGTGTGCTCTAGCCTAAGCCTAGGGGTGCCCTAGCCTAAGATTAGGGGTGCCCTAGCCTTAGGCTAGGAGAGTCCTAGCCTTAGCCTAAGCCTAGGGGTGCCATAGCCTAAGCCTAGGGGTGCCCTAGCCTTAGGCTAGGGGAGCCCTAGCCTTAGCCTAAGCCTAGGTGTGCCTTAGCCTAAGCCTAGGGGTGCCCTATCCTAAGCCTATGGGTGCCCTAGCCTAAGACTAGGGGTGCCCTACCCTAAGCCTAGGGGTGCCCTAGCCTAAGCCTAGTGGTGCCCTAGATTTAGGCTAGGGGAGCCCTAGACTTAGCCTAAGCCTAGGGGTGCCCTAGCCTAAGCCTAGTGGTGCCCTAACCTTAGGCTAGGGGATCCCTAGCTTTAGGCTATTTCGAGGGGTGCCCTAGCCTAATCCTACGGGTGCCCTAGCCTAAGCCTAGGTGTACCCTAGCCTAAGCCTTAGGGTGCCCTAGCCGAAGCCTAGGGGTGCCCTAGCCTTAGGGTAGGGAATCCCTATCCTTAGCCTAAGCCTAGGGGTGCCTAGCCTTAGGCTAGTTGAGACATAGCCTTAGCCTAAGCTAGGGGTGCCCAAGCCTAAGCCTAGTGGTGCCCTAGCCTAAGCCAAGGGGTGCCCTAGCCTAAGCCTAGGGGTGCCCTAGCCTAAGCCTAGGGGTGCCCTGGCACTAGCCTAAGCCTTGGGGTGCCATAGCCTAAGCATAGGGGTGCCCAAGCCTAAGCCTAAGGGTGCCCAAGGCGTAGGCTAGGGGAGCCCTAGCCTTAGCCTAAGCCTAGGGGTGCCCTAGCCTAAGCCTAGGTGTGCCCTAACCTAAGCCTAGGGGTTCCAGAGCCTAAGCCTAGGCGTTCCCAAGCCTTAGGCTAGGGAAACCCTAGCCTTAGCCTAAGCCTAGGGGTGCCCTAGCCTAAGCCTAGGGGTGTCCTAGCCTAAGCCTACGGGTGCGCTAGCCTTAGGCTAGGGGAGTCTTATCCTTAGCCTAAGCATAGGGGTGCCCTAGCCTAAGCCTAGGGGTGCCCTAGCCTTAGGCTAGTTGAGACATAGCCTTAGCCTAAGCTAGGGGTGCCCAAGCCTAAGCCTAGTGGTGCCCTAGCCTAAGCCAAGGGGTGCCCTAGCCTAAGCCTAGGGGTGCCCTAGCCTAAGCCTAGGGGTGCCCTAGCATTATGCTAGTGGAGCCCTAGCCTCATGCTAAGCCTATTTGTGCCCTAGCCTAAGCCTAGGGGTGCCCTAGCCTAAGCCTAGGGGTGCCCTATCCTAAGACTATTGGTGCCCTAGCCTAAGCCTAGGGGTGCCCTAGCCTAAGTCTAGGGGTGCCCTAGCCTTAGGGTAGGGGAGCCCTAGCCTTAGCCTACGCCTAGTGGTGCCCTGGCCTAAGAATAGGGGTGCCCTGGCCTAAGCCTAGGAGTGCCCTAGCCTAAGGTTAGTGGTGCCCTAACCTTAGGCTAGGGGATTCCCTAGCCTTAGGCTAAATCTAGGGGTGCCCTAGCCTAATCCTAGGGGTGCCCTAGCTTAAGCTTAGGTGTGCCCTAGCCTAAGCCTAGGGGTGCCCTAGCCTAAGATTAGGGGAGCCCTAGCCTTAGCCTAAGCTAGGGGTTCCCTAGACTAAGCCTAGGTGTGCCCTATCCTAAGCCTAGGGGTGCCCTAGCCTAAGCCTAGGGGTGCCCTAGCCTAAGCCTAGGGGTGCCCTAGCCTAAGCCTAGGGGTTCCCTAGCCCAAGCCTAGGGGTGCCCTATCCTAAGCCCAGGGGTGCCCTAGCCTAAGCCTAGGGGTGCCCTAGCCTAAGCCTACGGGTGCCCTAGCCTAAGCCTAGTGGTGCCCTAGAGTTAGGCTTGGGGAGCCCTAGACTTAGCCTAAGCCTAGGGGTGCCCTAGCCTAAGCCTAGTGGTGCCCTAACCTTAGGCTAGGGGATCCCTAGCCTTCGGCTAATTCGAGGGGTGCCCTAGCCTAATCCTAGGGGTGCCCTAGCCTAAGCCTAGGTGTACCCTAGCCTAAGCCTAGGTGTGCCCTAGCCGAAGCTTAGGGGTGCCCTAGCCTTAGGCTAGGGAATCCCTATCCTTAGCCTAAGCCTAGGGGTGCCCTAGCCTAAGCCTAGGGGTGCCCTGGCACTACCCTAAGCCTAGGGGTGCCATAGCCTAAGCATAGGGGTGCCCAATCCTAAGCCTAAGGGTGCCCTAGCCTTAGTCTAGGGGAGCCCTAGCCTTAGCCTAAGCCTAGGGGTGCCTAGCCTAAGCCTAGGGGTGCCCTAGCCTAAGCCTAGGGGCGCCATAACCTAAGCCTAGCGGTGCCCAAGCCTAAGCCTAAGGGTGCCCTAGTCTAAGCCTAGGGGTGCCCTAGCCTAAGCTTAGGGGTTCCCGAGCCTTAGGCTAGGGGACCCCTAGCCTTAGCCTAAGCCTAGTGGTGCCCTAGCCTAAACTTAGGGGTGACCTAGCCTAAGCTTAGTGGTGTCCTAGCCTAAGCCTAGTGGTGCCCTAGCCTTAGGCTAGGGGAGCGCTAGACTTAGCCTAAGCCTGGGGGTGCCCTAGCCTAAGCCTAGGGGTGCCCTAGCCTTAGTCTAGGGAAGCCCTAGCCTTAGCCTATGCCTAGGGGTGCCCTAGCCTAAGCCTAGGGGTGCCCTAGCCTAAGCCTAGGGGTGCCCTAGTAAGCCTAGGGGTGCACTAGTAAGCCTACGGGTGCCCTGCCAAAACCTAGGGGATCCCTAGCCTTAGGCTAGGGGAGCCCTAGCCTTAGCCTAAGCCTAGGGGTGCCCTAGCCTAAGCCTAGGTGTGCCCTAACCAAAGCCTAGGGGTCCCCTAGCCTAAGCCTAGGTGTGCCCTAGCCTATGCCGAGGGGTGCCCTAGCCTTAGGCTAGGGGAGCCCCAGCCTTAGCCTAAGCCTAGGGGTGCCCTAGCCTAAGCGTAGGGGTGCCCTAGCCTAAGCCTAGTGGTGCCCTAGCCCCTAGCCTTAGCTTAAGGCTAGGGGTGCCCTATCCTAAGCCTAGGGTTGGCCTAGCCTAAGCCTAGGGGTGCACTAGCCTAAGCCTAGAGGTGCCTTAGCCTAAGCCTAGGGATGCCCAAGCCTAAGCCTAAGGGTGCCCTAGCCTTAGGCTAGGGGAGCCCTAGCCTTAGCCTAAGCCTAGGGGTGCCCTAGCCTAAGACTAGGCGTGCCTTATCCTAAGCCTAGGGGTGCCCTATCCTAAGCCTAGGGGAGCCCTAGCCTCAGCCTACGGATGCCCTGCCAAAGCCTAGGGGTGCCCTAGCCTTAGGCTAGGGGAGCCCTAGCCTTAGCCTAAGCCTAGGGGTGCCCTAGCCTAAGCCTAGGGGTGCCCTAACCTAAGCCTAGGGTTGCCCTAGCCTAAGCCTAGGGCTGCCCTAGCCTAAGCCTAGGGGTGCCCTAGCCTAAGGCTAGTTGATCCATAGCCTTAGCCTAATCTAGAGGTGCCCTAGCCTAAGCTAGGGGTACCCTAGCCTAAGCCTAGGGGTGCCCTAGCCTAAGCCTAGGGGTGCCCTAGCATTATGCTAGGGGAGCCCTAGCCTTATGCTAAGCCTAGTCGTGCGCTAGCCTAAGTCTAGGGGTGCCCTTGCCTAAGCCTAGGGGTGCCCTGTCCTAAGTCTAGGGGTGCCCTAGCCTACGCCTAGGGGTGACCTAGCCTAAGTCTAGGGGTGCCCTAGCCTTAGCCTAAACCTAGGGGTGCCCTAGCCTAAGCCTAGGGGTGCCCTAGCATAAGCCTTGGGGTGCCCTAGCCTAAGCCTAGGGGTACCTTAGCCTTAGGCTAGGGGAGCCCTAGTCTTAGCCTAAGTCTAGGGGTGCCCTAGCCTAAGCCTAGGGGTGCCCTAGCCTAAGCCTAGGGGTGCCTTAGCCTTATGCTAGGGGAGCCCTAGCCTTAGCTTAAGCTTAGGGGTGCCCTAACCTAAGCAGAAGGGTGCCCAAGCCTAAGCCTAGGGGTGCCCTAGCCTTAGGCTAGGGGAGCCCTAGACTTAGCCTAAGCCTAGGGGTGCCCTAGCCTAAGACTAGGGGTACCATAACGTAAGCCTAGGGGTGCCCAAGCCTAAGCCTAAGGGTGCCCTAGCCTTAGGCTAGGGGAGCGCTAGCGTAAAACTAAGCCTAGTGGTGCCCTAGCCTAAGTCTAGGGGTGCCCTACCCTAAGCCTAGGGGTGCCCTAGCCTTAGGCTAGGGGAGCCCTAGCCTTAGCCTAAGCCTAGGGGTGCCCTACCCTTAGGCTAGGGGAGCCCTAGCCTTAGCTTAAGCCTAGGGGTGCCCTAGCCTAAGCCTAGGGGTGCCGTAGCCTAAGCCTAGAGGTGCCCTAGCCTAAGCCTAGGGGTGCCCAAGCCTAAGCCTAAGGGTGTCCTAGCCTTAGGCTAGGGGAGCCCTAGCCTTAGCCTAAGCCTAGGGGTGCCCAAGCCTAAGCCTAAGAGTGCCCTTGCCTAACCCTAGGGCTGCCCTAGCCTTAGCCAAAGCCTAGGGGTGCCCTAGCCTAAGCCTAGGGTTGCCTTAGCCTTAGGCGAGGGGAGTCCTAGCCTTAGCCTAAGCCGACGGGTTCCCTAGCGTAAGCCTAGGAGTGCCCTATTCTAAGCCTAGGGGTGCCCTAGACTTAACCTAAGCCTAGGGGTGCCCTTGCCTAATACTTGTGGTGCCCTAGCCTAAGTCTAGGGGTGCCCTAGCCTAAGCGTAGGGGTGCCCTAGCTTAAGCCTAGGGGTGCCCTAGCCTAAGCCTAGGGGTGCCATAGCCTAAGCCTAGGGGAGCCCTAGACTTAACCTAAGCCTAGGGGTGCCCTTGCCTAATACTTGTGGTGCCCTAGCCTAAGCCTAGGTGTACCCTAGCCTAAGCCTAGGGGTGCCCTAGCCTTAGTCTAGGCGAGCCCTAGCTTTAGCCTAAGCCTAGCGTGCCCTAGCCTAAGCATAGGGGTGCCCTAGCCTAAGCCTAGGGGTGCCCTAGCCTTAGGCTAGGGAAGCCCTTGCCTTAGCCTAAACCTAGGGTTGCCCTATCCTAAGCCTAGGGGTGCCCTATCCTAAGCCTAGGGGTGCCCTAGCCTAAGGTTAGTGGTGCCCTAACCTTAGGCTAGGAGATCCTTAGCCTTAGGCTAAATCTAGGGGTGCCCTAGCCTAATCCTAGGGGTGCCCTAGCCTAAGCTTAGGTGTGCCCTAGCCTAAGCCTAGGGGTGACCTAGCCTAAGATTAGGGGTGCCCTAGCCTTAGGCTAGGGGAGCCCTAGCCTTAGCCTAAGCCTTGGGGTGCCCTAGCCTAAGCCTAGGGGTGCCCTAGCCTAAGCCAAGTGGTGCCTTAGCCTTAGGCTAGGGGAGCCCTAGCCTTAGCTTAAGCTTAGGGGTGCCCTAACCTAAGCAGAGGGGTGCCCAAGCCTAAGCCTAGGGGTGCCCTAGCCTTAGGCTAGGGGAGCCCTAGACTTAGCCTAAGCCTAGGGGTACCCTAGCATAAGCCTAGGGGTGCACTATCCTAAGCCTAGGGGTGTCCTAGCCTTAGGCTAGGGGAGCCCTAAGCTTAACCTAAGCCTAGGGGTGCCCTAGCCTAAGCCAAGGGGTGCCTCAGCCTTAGGCTAGGGGAGCCCTAGCCTTAGCTTAAGCTTAGGGGTCCCCTAACCTAAGCAGAGGGGTGCCCCAGCCTAAGCCTAGGGGTGCCCTAGCCTAAGCCTAGGGGTACCATAACGTAAGCCTAGGGGTGCCCTACCCTAAGCCTAGGGGTGCCCTAGCCTTAGGCTAGGGGAGCCCTAGCCTTAGCCTAAGCCTAGGGGTGCCCTAGCCTCAGGCTAGGGGAGCCCTAGCCTTAGCTTAAGCCTAGGGGTGCCCTAGCCTAAGCCTAGGGGTGCCCTAGCCTTAGGCTAGGGGAGCCCTAGCCTTAGCTTAAGCCTAGGGGTGCCCTAGCCTAAGCCTAGGGGTGCCCAAGCCTAAGCCTAAGGGTGTCCTAGCCTTAGGCTAGGGGAGCCCTACCCTAAGCCTAAGACTAGTGTTGCCCTAGCCTAAGCCTAGGGTGCCCTAGCCTAAGCCTAGGGGTGCCCTAGCCTTAGGCTAGGGGAGCCCTAGCCTTAGCCAAAGCCTAGGGGTGCCCAAGCCTAAGCCTAGGAGTGCCCTAGCCTAACCCTAAGGTGCCCTAGCCTTAGGCTAGGGAAGCCCTTGCCTTAGCCTAAACCTAGGGGTGCCCTATCCTAAGCCTAGGGGTGCCCTATGCTAAGCCTAGGGGTGCCCTAGCCTAAGGTTAGTGGTGCCATAACCTTAGGCTAGGGGATCCCTAGCCTTAGGCTAAATCTAGGGGTGCCCTAGCCTAATCCTAGGGGTGCCCTAGCCTAAGCTTAGGTGTGCCCTAGCCTAAGTCTAGGGGTGCCCTAGCCTAAGCCTAGGGGTGCCCTAGCCTTAGGCTAGGGGAGCCCTAGCCTTAGCCTAAGCCTTGGGGTACCCTAGCCTAAGCCTTGGGGTGCCCTAGCCTTAGGCTAAGGGAGCCCTAGCCTTAGCCAAAGCCTAGGGGTGCCCAAGCCTAAGCCTAGGAGTGCGCTAGCCTAACCCTAAGGTGCCCTAGCCTTAGGCTAGGGAAGCCCTTGCCTTAGCCTAAACCTCGGGGTGCCCTATCCTAAGCCTAGGGGTGCCCTATCCTAAGCCTAGGGGTGCCCTAGCCTAAGGTTAGTGGTGCCCTAACCTTAGGCTAGGGGATCCCTAGCCTTAGGCTAAATCTAGGGGTGCCCTAGCCTAATCCTAGGGGTGCCCTAGCCTAAGCTTAGGTGTGCCCTAGCCTAAGCCTAGGGGTGCCCTAGCCTAAGATTAGGGGTGCCCTAGCCTTAGGCTAGGGGAGCCCTAGCCTTAGCCTAAGGCTAGGGGTGCCCTAGCCTAAGCCTAGGGGTGCCCTAGCCTTAGGCTAGGGGAGCCCTAGCCTTAGCCTAAGCTAGGGGTTCCCTAGCCTAAGCCTAGGGGTGCCCTATCCTAAGCCTAGGGGTGCCCTAGCCTAAGCCTAGGGGTGCCCTAGCCTAAGCCTAGTGGTGCCCTAGCCTAAGAATAGTGGTGCCCTAGACTTAGGCTAGGGGAGCCCTAGACTTAGCCTAAGCCTAGTGATGCCCTAGCCTAAGCCTAGTGGTGGCCTAACCTTAGGCTAGGGGATCCCTAGCCTTAGGCTAATTCTAGGGGTGCCCTAGCCTAATCCTAGGTGTTCCCTAGCCTAAGCCTAGGTGTACCCTAGCCTAAGTCTAGGGGTGCCTTAGCCGAAGCCTAGGGGTGCCCTAGCCTTAGGCTAGGGAATCCCTATCCTTAGCCTAAGCCTAGGGGTGCCCTAGCCTAAGCCTAGGGTTGCCCTGGCACTAGCCTAAGCCTAGGGGTGCCTTAGCCTAAGCCTAGGGGTGCCCTAGCCTAAGGTTATTGGTGCCCTAACCTTAGGCTAGGGGAGCCCTAGCCTTAGCCTAAGCCTGGGGGTGCCCTAGCCTAAGCCTAGGGGTGCCCTAGCCTAAGCCAAGGTGTGCTCTAGCCTTAGGCTAGGGGAACCCTAGCCTTAGCCTAAGCCTAGCGGTGCCCTAGCCTAAGCCAAGGGGTGCCCTAGCCTTAGGCTAGGGGAACCCTAGCCTTAGCCTAAGCCTAGGGGTGCCCTAGCCTAAGCCTAGGGGTGCCCTAGCCTAAGCCTAGGGGTGCCCTAGCATTATGCTAGGGGAGCCCTAGCCTTATGCTAAGCATAGTCGTGCCCTAGCCTAAGCCTAGGGGTGTCCTAGTCTAAGCCTAGGGGTGCCCTAGCCTAAGTCTAGGGGTGCCCTAGCCTTAGGGTAGGGGAGCCCTAGCCTTAGCCTAAGCCTAGGGGTGCCCTGGCCTAAGAATAGGGGTGCCCTGGCCTAAGCCTAGGGGTGCCCTAGCCTAAGGTTAGTGATGCTCGAACCTTAGGCTAGGGGATCCCTAGCCTTAGGCTAAATCTAGGGGTGCCCTAGCTTAATCCTAGGGGTG
Source organism: Tenrec ecaudatus (assembly GCF_050624435.1). NCBI lineage: Eukaryota > Metazoa > Chordata > Mammalia > Afrosoricida > Tenrecidae > Tenrec > Tenrec ecaudatus. The sequence goes on from NW_027459372.1 coordinate 281,303, forward strand.
CCCTAGCCTAAGCTTAGGTGTGCCCTAGCCTAAGCCTAGGGGTGCCCTAGCCTAAGATTAGTGGTGCCCTAGCCTTAGGCTAGGAGAGTCCTAGCCTTAGCCTAAGCCTAGGGGTGCCCTAGCCTTAGGCTAGGGGAGCCCTAGCCTTAGCCTAAGCTAGGTGTTCCCTAGCCTAAGCCTAGGGGTGCCCTATTCTAAGCCTATGGGTGCCCTAGCCTAAGCCAAGGGGTGCCCTAGCCTAAGCCTAGGGGTGCCCTAGCCTAAGCCTAGGGGTGCCCTAGCCTTAGGCTAGGGGAGCCCTAGCCTTAGCCTAAGCCTAGGGGTGCCCTAGCCTTAGGCTAGGGGAGCCCTAGCCTTAGCTTAAGCCTAGGGGTGCCCTAGCCTAAGCCTAGGGGTGCCCTAGCCTTAGGCTAGGGGAGCCCTAGCCTTAGCTTAAGCCTAGGGGTGCCCTAGCCTAAGCCTAGGGGTGCCCTAGCCTAAGCCTAGGGGTGCCCAAGCCTAAGCCTAAGGGTGTCCTAGCCATAGGCTAGGGGAGCCCTACCCTAAGCCTAAGACTAGTGTTGCCCTAGCCTAAGCCTAGGGTGCCCTAGTCTAAGCCTAGGGGTGCCCTAGCCTTAGGCTAGGGGAGCCCTAGCCTTAGCCTAAGCCTGGGGGTGCCCTAGCCTAAGCCTAGGGGTGCCCTAGCCTTAGGCTAGGGGAGCCCTAGCCTTAGCCTAAGCTAGGGGTTCCCTAGCCTAAGCCTAGGGGTGCCCTATCCTAAGCCTAGGGTTGCCCTAGCCTAAGCCTAGGGGTGCCCTAGCCTAAGCCTAGTGGTGCCCTAGCCTAAGACTAGTGGTGCCCTAGACTTAGGCTAGGGGAGCCCTAGACTTAGCCTAAGCCTAGTGATGCCCTAGCCTAAGCCTAGTGGTGGCCTAACCTTAGGCTAGGGGATCCCTAGCCTTAGGCTAATTCTAGGGGTGCCCTAGCCTAATCCTAGGTGTTCCCTAGCCTAAGCCTAGGTGTACCCTAGCCTAAGCCTAGGGGTGCCTTAGCCGAAGCCTAGGGGTGCCCTAGCCTTAGGCTAGGGATTCCCTATCCTTAGCCTAAGCCTAGGGGTGCCCTAGCCTAAGCCTAGGGGTGCCCTGGCACTAGCCTAAGCCTAGGGGTGCCTTAGCCTAAGCCTAGGGATGCCCAAGCCTAAGGCTAAGGGTGCCCTATCCTAAGCCTAGGGGTGCCCTAGCCTAAGGTTATTGGTGCCCTAACCTTAGGCTAGGGGAGCCCTAGCCTTAGCCTAAGCCTAGGGGTGCCCTAACCTAAGCCTAGGGGTGCCCTAGCCTAAGCCTAGAGGTGCCCTAGCCTATACCTAGAGTTGCCCTAGCCTAAGCCAAGGGGTGCCCTAGCCTTAGGCTAGGGGAACCCTAGCCTTGGCCTAAGCCTAGCGGTGCCCTAGCCTAAGCCAAGGGGTGCCCTAGCCTTAGGCTAGGGGATCCCTAGCCTTAGCCTAAGTCTAGGGGTGCCCTAGCCTAAGCCTAGGGGTGCCCTAGCCTAAGCCTAGGGGTGCCCTAGCATTATGCTAGGGGAGCCCTAGCCTTATGCTAAGCATAGTCGTGCCCTAGCTTAAGCCTAGGGGTGTCCTAGTCTAAGCCTAGGGGTGCCCTAGCCTAAGTCTAGGGGTGCCCTAGCCTTAGGGTAGGGGAGCCCTACCCTTAGCCTAAGACTAGGGGTGCCCTGGCCTAAGAATAGGGGTGCCCTGGCCTAAGCCTAGGGGTGCCCTAGCCTAAGGTTAGTGATGCTCTAACCTTAGGCTAGGGGATCCCTAGCCTTAGGCTAAATCTAGGGGTGCCCTAGCTTAATCCTAGGGGTGCCCTAGCCTAAGCTTAGGTGTGCCCTAGCCTAGGGGTGCCCTAGCCTAAGATTAGTGGTGCCCTAGCCTTAGGCTAGGAGAGTCCTAGCCTTAGCCTAAGCCTAGGGGTGCCCTAGCCTTAGGCTAGGGGAGCCCTAGCCTTAGCCTAAGCTAGGTGTTCCCTAGCCTAAGCCTAGGGGTGCCCTAACCTTAGGCTAGGGCATCCCTAGCCTTAGGCTAATTCGAGGGGTGCCCTAGCCTAATCCTAGGGGTGCCCTAGCCTAAGCCTTGTGGTGCCCTAGCCTTAGGCTGTGGGAGCCCTAGCCTTAGCCTAAAGCTAGGGGTGCCCTAGCCTAAGCCTAGGGGTGCCCTAGCATAAGCCTTGGGGTGCCCTAGCCTAAGCCTAGGGGTACCTTAGCCTTAGGCTAGGGGAGCCCTAGTCTTAGCCTAAGTCTAGGGGTGCCCTAGCCTAAGCCTAGGGGTGCCCTAGCCTAAGCCTAGGGGTGCCTTAGCCTTATGCTAGGGGAGCCCTAGCCTTAGCTTAAGCTTAGGGGTGCCCTAACCTAAGCAGAGGGGTGCCCAAGCCTAAGCCTAGGGGTGCCCTAGCCTTAGGCTAAGGGAGCCCTAGACTTAGCCTAAGCCTAGGGGTGCCCTAACCTAAGCCTAGGGGTACCATAACGTAAGCCTAGGGGTGCCCAAGCCTAAGCCTAAGGGTGCCCTAGCCTTAGGCTAGGGGAGCGCTAGCGTAAAACTAAGCCTTGTGGTGCCCTAGCCTAAGTCTAGGGGTGCCCTACCCTAAGCCTAGGGGTGCCCTAGCCTTAGGCTAGGGGAGCCCTAGCCTTAGCCTAAGCCTAGGGGTGCCCTACCCTTAGGCTAGGGGAGCCCTAGCCTTAGCTTAAGCCTAGGGGTGCCCAAGCCTAAGCCTAGGGGTGCCGTAGCCTAAGCCTAGGGGTGCCCTAGCCTAAGCCTAAGGGTGTCCTAGCCTTAGGCTAGGGGAGCCCTAGCCTTAGCCTAAGCCTAGGGGTGCCCAAGCCTAAGCCTAAGAGTGCCCTTGCCTAACCCTAGGGTTGCACTAGCCTTAGCCAAAGCCTAGGGGTGCCCTAGCCTAAGCCTAGGGTTGCCTTAGCCTTAGGCGAGGGGAGTCCTAGCCTTAGCCTAAGCCGACAGGTGCCCTAGCCTAAGCCTAGGATTGCCCTATCCTAAGCCTAGGGGTGCCCTAGCCTAAGTCTAGGGGTGCCCTAGCCTAAGCGTAGGGGTGCCCTAGCTTAAGCCTAGGGGTGCCCTAGCCTAAGCCTAGGGGTGCCCTAGCCTAAGCCTCGGGGAGCCCTAGACTTAACCTAAGCCTAGGGGTGCCCTAGCCTAATACTTGTGGTGTCCTAGCCTAAGCCTAGGTGTACCCTAGCCTAAGCCTAGGGGTGCCCTAGCCTTAGTCTAGGCTAGCCCTAGCTTTAGCCTAAGCCTAGGGGTGCCCTAGCCTAAGCATAGGGGTGCCCTAGCCTAAGCCTAGGGGTGCCCTAGCCCTAGGCTAGGGAAGCCCTTGCCTTAGCCTAAACCTAGGGGTGCCCTATCCTAAGCCTAGTGGTGCCCTATCCTAAGCCTAGGGGTGCCCTAGCCTAAGGTTAGTGGTGCCCTAACCTTAGGCTAGGGGATCCCTAGCCTTAGGCTTAATCTAGGGGTGCCCTAGCCTAATCCTAGGGGTGCCCTAGCCTAAGTTTAGGTGTGCCCTAGCCTTAGCCTAGGGGTGCCCTAGCCTAAGATTAGGGGTGCCCTAGTCTTAGGCTAGGGGAGCCCTACCCTTAGCCTAAGCCTAGGGGTGCCCTAGCCTAAGCCTATGGGTGCCTTAACCTTAGGCTAGGGGAGGCCTAGCCTTAGATTAAGCTTAGGGGTGCCCTAACCTAAGCAGAGGGGTGCCCAAGCCTAAGCCTAGGGGTGCCCTAGCCTTAGGCTAGGGGAGCCCTAGACTTAGCCTAAGCCTAGGGGTGCCCTAGCCTAAGCCTAGGGGTACCATAACGTAAGCCTAGGGGTGCCCAAGCCTAAGCCTAAGGGTGCCCTAGCCTTAGGCTAGGGGAGCGCTAGCGTAAAACTAAGCCGAGTGGTGCCCTAGCCTAAGTCTAGGGGTGCCCTACCCTAAGCCTAGGGGTGCCCTAGCCTTAGGCTAGGGGAGCCCTAGCCTTAGCCTAAGCCTAGGGGTGCCCTAGCCTTAGGCTAGGGGAGCCCTAGCCTTAGCTTAAGCCTAGGGGTGCCCTAGCCTAAGCCTAGGGGTGCCCTAGCCTTAGGCTAGGGGAGCCCTAGCCTTAGCTTAAGCCTAGGGGTGCCCTAGCCTAAGCCTAGGGGTGCCCTAGCCTAAGCCTAGGGGTGCCCAAGCCTAAGCCTAAGGGTGTCCTAGCCGTAGGCTAGGGGAGCCCTACCCTAAGCCTAAGACTAGTGTTGCCCTAGCCTAAGCTTAGGGTGCCCTAGCCTAAGCCTAGGGGTGCCCTAGCCTTAGGCTAGGGGAGCCCTAGCCTTAGCCAAAGCCTAGGGGTGCCCAAGCCTAAGCCTAGGAGTGCCCTAGCCTAACCCTAAGGTGCCCTAGCCTTAGGCTAGGGAAGCCCTTGCCTTAGCCTAAACCTAGGGGTGCCCTATCCTAAGCCTAGGGGTGCCCTATCCTAAGCCTAGGGGTGCCCCAACCTAAGGTTAGTGGTGCCATAACCTTAGGCTAGGGGATCCCTAGCCTTAGGCTAAATCTAGGGGTGCCCTAGCCTAATCCTAGGGGTGCCCTAGCCTAAGCTTAGGTGTGCCCTAGCCTAAGCCTAGGGGTGCCCTAGCCTAAGATTAGGGGTGCTCTAGCCTTAGGCTAGGGGAGCCCTAGCCTTAGCCTAAGCCTTGGGGTGCCCTAGCCTAAGCCTAGGGGTGCCCTAGCCTTAGGCTAAGGGAGCCCTAGCCTTAGCCAAGCATAGGGGTGCCCTAGCCTAAGCCTAGGGGTGCCCAAGCCTAAGACTAGGGGTGCCCTAGCATTAGGCTAGGGGAGCCCTAGCCTTAGCCTAAGCTAGGGGTTCCCTAGCCTAAGCCTAGGGGTGCCCTATCCTAAGCCTAGGGGTGCCCTAGCCTAAGCCAAGGGGTGCCCTAGCCTAAGCCTAGTGGTGCCCTAGCCTAAGACTAGTGGTGCCCTAGACTTAGGCTAGGGGAGCCCTAGACTTAGCCTAAGCCTAGTGATGCCCTAGCCTAAGCCTAGTGGTGGCCTAACCTTAGGCTAGGGGATCCCTAGCCTTAGGCTAATTCTAGGGGTGCCCTAGCCTAATCCTAGGGGTTCCCTAGCCTAAGCCTAGGTGTACCCTAGCCTAAGCCTAGGGGTGCCCTAGCCGAAGCCTAGGGGTGCCCTAGCCTTAGGCTAGGGAATCCCTATCCTTAGCTTAAGCCTAGGGGTGCCCTAGCCTAAGCCTAGGGGTGCCCTGGCACTAGCCTAAGCCTAGGGGTGCCTTAGCCTAAGCCTAGGGATGCCCAAGCCTAAGGCTAAGGGTGCCCTATCCTAAGCCTAGGGGTGCCCTAGCCTAAGGTTATTGGTGCCCTAACCTTAGGCTAGGGGAGCCCTAGCCTTTGCCTAAGCCTAGGGGTGCCCTAGCCTAAGCCTAGGGGTGCCCTAGCCTAAGCCTAGGGGTGCCCTAGCCTATACCTTGGGTTGCCCTAGCCTAAGCCAAGGGGTGGCCTAGCCTTAGGCTAGGGGAACCCTAGCCTTAGCCTAAGCCTAGGGGTGCCCTAGCCTAAGCCAAGGGGTGCCCTAGCCTTAGGCTAGGGGAACCCTAGCCTTAGCCTAAGCCTAGGGGTGCCCTAGCCTAAGCCTACGGGTGCCCTAGCCTAAGAATAGGGGTGCCCTAGCATTATGCTAGGGGAGCCCTAGCCTTATGCTAAGCATAGTCGTGCCCTAGCCTAAGCCTAGGGGTGTCCTAGTCTAAGCCTAGGGGTGCCCTAGCCTAAGTCTAGTGGTGCCCTAGCCTTAGGGTAGGGGAGCCCTAGCCTTAGCCTAAGCCTAGGGGTGCCCTGGCCTAAGAATAGGGGTGCCCTGACCTAAGCCTAGGGGTGCCCTAGCCTAAGGTTAGTGATGCCCTAACCTTAGGCTAGGGTATCCCTAGCCTTAGGCTAAATCTAGGGGTGCCCTAGCTTAATCCTAGGGGTGCCCTAGCCTAAGCTTAGGTGTGCCCTAGCGTAAGATTAGTGGTGCCCTAGCCTTAGGCTAGGAGAGTCCTAGCCTTAGCCTAAGCCTAGGGGTGCCCTAGCCTTAGGCTAGGGGAGCCCTAGCCTTAGCCTAAGCTAGGTGTTCCCTAGCCTAAGCCTAGGGGTGCCCTATCCTAAGCCTATGGGTGCCCTAGCCTAAGCCAAGGGGTGCCCTAGCCTAAGCCTAGGGGTGCCCTAGCCTAAGCCTAGTGGTGCCCTAGACTTAGGCTAGGGGAGCCCTAGACTTATCCTAAGCCTAGGTGTGCCCTAGCTTAAGCCTAGTCGTGCCCTAACCTTAGGCTAGGGCATCCCTAGCCTTAGGCTAATTCGAGGGGTGCCCTAGCCTAATCCTAGGGGTGCCCTAGCCTAAGCCTAGGTGTACCCTAGCCTAAGCCTAGGGGTGCCCTAGCCGAAGCCGAGGGTTGCCCTAGCCTTAGGCTTGGGAATCCCTATCCTTAGCCTAAGCAAATGGGTGCCCTAGCCTAAGCCTAGGGGTGCCCTGGCACTAGCCTAAGCCTAGGTGTGCCATAGCCTAAGCATAGGGGTGCCCAAGTCTAAGCCTAAGGGTGCCCTAGCCTTAGGCTAGGGGAGCCCTAGCCTTAGGCTAGGGGAGCCCTAGCCTTAGCCTAAGCCTAGGGATCCCTAGCCTAAGCCTAGGTGTGCCCTAACCTAAGCCTAGGGGTGCCGTAGCCTAAGCCTAGGCGTTCCCTAGCCTTAGGGTAGGGAAACCCTAGCCTTAGCCTAAGCCTAGGGGTGCCCTAGCCTAAGCCTAGGGGTGCCCTATCCTAAGCCTAGGGGTGCCCTAGCCTAAGTTTAGTGGTTCCCTAACCTTAGGCTAGGGGATCCCTAGCCTTAGGCTAAATCTAGTGGTGCCCTAGCCTAATCCTAGGGGTGCCCTAGGCTAAGCCTAGGGGTGTCCTAGCCTAAGCCTACGGGTGCCCTAGCCTTAGGCTAGGGGAGCCCTAGCCTTATCCTAAGCCTAGGGGTGCCCTAGCCTAAGCCTAGGGGTGCCCTAGCCTTAGGCTAGTTGAGACATAGCCTTAGCCTAAGCTAGGGGTGCCCAAGCCTAAGCCTAGTGGTGCCCTAGCCTAAGCCAAGGGGTGCACTAGCCTAAGTCTAGGGGTGGCCTAGCGTAAGCCTAGGGGTGCCCTGGCACTAGCCTAAGCCTAGGGGTGCCATAGCCTAAGCATAGGGGTGCCCAAGCCTAAGCCTAAAGGTGCCCTAGGCGTAGGCTAGGGGAGCCCTAGCCTTAGCCTAAGCCTAGGGGTGCCCTAGCCTAAGCGTAGGTGTGTCCTAACCTAAGCCTAGGGGTTCCCTAGCCTAAGCCTAGGCGTTCCCAAGCCTTAGGCTAGGGAAACCCTAGCCTTAGCCTAAGCCTAGGGGTGCCCTAGCCTTAGCCTAGGGGTGTCCTAGCCTAAGCCTACGGGTGCCCTAGCCTTAGGCTAGTTGAGACATAGCCTTAGCCTAAGCTAGGGGTGCCCAAGCCTAAGCCTAATGGTGCCCTAGCCTAAGCCAAGGGGTGCCCTAGCCTAAGCCTAGGGGTGCCCTAGCCTAAGACTAGGGGTGCCCTAGCATTATGCTAGGGGAGCCCTAGCCTTATGCTAAGCCTATTTGTGCCCTAGCCTAAGCCTAGGGGTGCCCTAGCCTAAGCCTAGGGGTGCCTTATCCTAAGCCTAGGGGTGCCCTAGCCTAAGCCTAGGGGTGCCCTAGCCTAAGTCTAGGGGTGCCCTAGCCTTAGCCTAAGCCTAGGGGTGTCCTAGTGTAAGCCTAGGGGTGCCCTAGCCTAAGTCTAGGGGTGCCCTAGCCTTAGGGTAGGGGAGCCCTAGCCTTAGCTTACGCCTAGGGGTGCCCTGGCCTAAGAATAGGGGTGCCCTGGCCTAAGCCTAGGAGTGGCCTAGCCTAAGGTTAGTGGTGCCCTAACCTTAGGCTAGGGGATCCCTAGCCTTAGGCTAAATCTAGGGGTGCCCTAGCCTAATCCTAGGGGTGCCCTAAGCTAAGCTTAGGTGTGCCCTAGTCTAAGCCTAGGGGTGCCCTAGCCTAAGATTAGGGGAGCCCTAGCCTTAGCCTAAGCTAGGGGTTCCCTAGCCTAAGCCTAGGGGTGCCCTATCCTAAGCCTAGAGGTGCCCTAGCCTAAGCCTAGGGGTGCCCTAGCCTAAGCCTAGGGGTGCCCTAGCCTAAGCCTAGGGGTTCCCTAGCCTAAGCCTAGGGGTGCCCTATCCTAAGCCCAGGGGTGCCCTAGCCTAAGCCTAGGGGTGCCCTAGCCTAAGCCTACGGGTGCCCTAGCCTAAGCCTAGTGGTGCCCTAGACTTGGGCTTGGGGAGCCCTAGACTTAGCCTAAGCTTAGGGGTGCCCTATCCTAAGCCTAGTGGTGCCCTAACCTTAGGCTAGGGAATCCCTATCCTTAGCCTAAGCCTAGGGGTGCCCAAGCCTAAGCCTAGGGGTGCCCTGGCACTACCCTAAGCCTAGGGGTGCCATAGCCTAAGCATAGGGGTGCCCAAGCCTAAGCCTAAGGGTGCCCTAGCCTTAGTCTAGGGGAGCCCTAGCCTTAGCCTAAGCCTAGGGGTGCCTAGCCTAAGCCTAGGGGTGCCCTAGCCTAAGCCTAGGGGTGCCATAGCCTAAGCCTAGGGGTGCCCAAGCCTAAGCCTAAGGGTGCCCTAGTCTAAGCCTAGGGGTGCCCTAGCCTAAGCTTAGGGGTTCCCGAGCCTTAGGCTAGGGGACCCCTAGCCTTAGCCTAAGCCTAGTGGTGCCCTAACCTAAACCTAGGGGTGACCTAGCCTAAGCTTAGGGGTGCCCTAGCCTAAGCCTAGGGGTACCTTAGCCTTAGGCTAGGGGAGCCCTAGTCTTAGCCTAAGTCTAGGGGTGCCCTAGCCTAAGCCTAGGGGTGCCCTAGCCTAAGCCTATGGGTGCCTTAGCCTTATGCTAGGGGAGCCCTAGCCTTAGCTTAAGCTTAGGGGTGCCCTAACCTAAGCAGAGGGGTGCCCAAACCTAAGCCTTCGGGTGCCCTAGCCTTAGGCTAGGGGAGCCCTAGACTTATCCTACGCCTAGGGGTGCCCTAGCCTAAGCCTAGGGGTACCATAACGTAAGCCTAGGGGTGCCCAAGCCTAAGCCTAAGGGTGCCCTAGCGTTAGGCTAGGGGAGCGCTAGCGTAAAACTAAGCCTAGTGGTGCACTAGCCTAAGTCTAGGGGTGCCCTACCCTAAGCCTAGGGGTGCCCTAGCCTTAGGCTAGGGGAGCCCTAGCCTTAGCCTAAGCCTAGGGGTGCCCTAGCCTTAGGCTAGGGGAGCCCTAGCCTTAGCTTAAGCCTAGGGGTGCCCTAGACTAAGCCTAGGGGTGCCGTAGCCGAAGCCTAGGGGTGCCCTAGCCTAAGCCTAGGGGTGCCCAAGCCTAAGCCTAAGGGTGTCCTAGCCTTAGGCTAGGGGAGCCCTACCCTAAGCCTAGGGGTGCCCAAGCCTAAGCCTAAGAGTGCCCTTGCCTAACCCTAGGGGTGCCCTAGCCTTAGCCAAAGCCTAGGGGTGCCCTAGCCTAAGCCTAGGGTTGCCTTAGCCTTAGGCGAGGGGAGTCCTAGCCTTAGCCTAAGCCGATGGGTGCCCTAGCCTAAGCCTAGGAGTGCCCTATCCTAAGCCTAGGGGTGCCCTAGCCTAAGTCTAGGGGTGCCCTAGCCTAAGCGTAGGGGTGCCCTAGCTTAAGCCTAGGGGTGCCCTAGCCTAAGCCTAGGTGTGCCATAGCCTAAGCCTAGGGGAGCCCTAGACTTAACCTAAGCCTAGGGGTGCCTTAGCCTTAGGCGAGGGGAGTCCTAGCCTTAGCCTAAGCCGACGGGTGCCCTAGCCTAAGCCTAGGAGTGCCCTATCCTAAGCCTAGGGGTGCCCTAGCCTAAGTCTAGGGGTGCCCTAGCCTAAGCGTAGGGGTGCCCTAGCTTAAGCCTAGGGGTGCCCTAGCCTAAGCCTAGGGGTGCCATAGCCTAAGCCTAGGGGAGCCCTAGACTTAACCTAAGCCTAGGGGTGCCCTAGCCTAATACTTGTGGTGCCCTAGCCTAAGCCTAGGTGTACCCTAGCCTAAGCCTAGGGGTGCCCAAGCCTAAGCCTAAGGGTGTCCTAGCCTTAGGCTAGGGGAGCCCTACCCTAAGCCTAAGACTAGTGTTGCCCTAGCCTAAGCCTAGGGTGCCCTAGCCTAAGCCTAGGGGTGCCCTAGCCTTAGGCCAGGGGAGCCCTAGCCTTAGCCAAAGCCTAGGGGTGCCCAAGCCTAAGCTAGGGAGCCTAACCCTAAGGTGCCCTAGCCTTAGGCTAGGGAAGCCCTTGCCTTAGCCTAAACCTAGGGGTGCCCTATCCTAAGCCTAGGGGTGCCCTATCCTAAGCCTAGGGGTGCCCTAGCCTAAGGTTAGTGGTGCCCTAACCTTAGGCTAGGGTATCCCTAGCCTTAGGCTAAATCAAGGGTTGCCCTAGCCTAATCCTAGGGGTGCCCAAGCCTAAGCTTAGGTATGCCCTAGCCTAAGCCTAGGGTTGCCCTAGCCTAAGATTAGGGGTGCTCTAGCCTTAGGCTAGGGGAGCCCTAGCCTTAGCCTAAGCCTAGGGGTGCCCAAGCCTAAGCCTAGGAGTGCGCTAGCCTAACCCTAAGGTGCCCTAGCCTTAGGCTAGGGAAGCCCTTGCCTTAGCCTAAACCTAGGGGTGCCCTATCCTAAGCCTAGGGGTGCCCTATCCTAAGCCTAGGGGTGCCCTAGCCTAAGGTTAGTGGTGCCCTAACCTTAGGCTAGGGGATCCCTAGCCTTAGGCTAAATCTAGGGGTGCCCTAGCCTAATCCTAGGGATGCCCTAGCCTAAGCTTAGGTGTGCCCTAGCCTAAGCCTAGGGGTGCCCTAGCCTAAGGTTAGGGGTGCCCTAGCCTTAGGCTAGGGGAGCCCTAGCCTTAGCCTAAGCCTAGGGGTGCCCTAGCCTAAGCCTAGGGGTGCCCTAGCCTTAGGCTAGGGGAGCCCTAGCCTTAGCCTAAGCTAGGGGTTCCCTAGCCTAAGCCTAGGGGTGTCCTATCCTAAGCCTAGGGGTGCCCTAGCCTAAGCCTAGGGGTGCCCTAGCCTAAGCCTAGTGGTGCCCTAGCCTAAGACTAGTGGTGCCCTAGCCTTAGGCTAATTCTAGGGGTGCCCTAGCCTAATCCTAGGGGTTCCCTAGCCTAAGCCTAGGTATACCCTAGCCTAAGCCTAGGGGTGCCCTAGCCGAAGCCTAGGGGTGCCCTAGCCTTATGCTAGGGAATCCCTATCCTTAGCCTAAGCCTAGGGGTGCCCTAGCCTAAGCCTAGGGGTGCCCTGGCACTAGCCTAAGCCTAGGGGTGCATTAGCCTAAGGCTAGGGGTGCCCTAGCCTAAGCCTAGGGGTGCCCTAGCCTATACCTAGGGTTGCCCTAGCCTAAGCCAAGGGGTGCCCTAGCTTTAGGCTAGGGGAACCTTAGCCTTAGCCTAAGCCTAGGGGTGCCCTAGCCTAAGCCAAGGGGTGCCCTAGCCTTAGGCTAGGGGAACCCTAGCCCTAGTCTAAGCCTAGGGGTGCCCTAGCCTAAGCCTAGGGGTGCCCTAGCCTAAGCCTAGGGGTGCCCTAGCATTATGCTAGGGGAGCCCTAGCCTTATGCTAAGCATAGTCGTGCCCTAGCCTAAGCCTAGGGGTGTCCTAGTCTAAGCCTAGGGGTGCCCTAGCCTAAGTCTAGGGGTGCCCTAGCCTTAGGGTAGGGGAGCCCTAGCCTTAGCCTAAGCCTAGGGGTGCCCTGGCCTAAGAATAGGGGTGCCCTGGCCTAAGCCTAGGGGTGCCCTAGCCTAAGGTTAGTGATGCCCTAACCTTAGGCTAGGGGATCCCTAGCCTTAGGCTAAATCTAGGGGTGCCCTAGCTTAATCCTAGGGGTGCCCTAGCCTAAGCTTAGGTGTGCCCTAGCCTAAGCCTAGGGGTGCCCTAGCCTAAGATTAGTGGTGCCCTAGCCTTAGGCTAGGTGAGTCCTAGCCTTAGCCTAAGCCTAGGGGTGCCCTAGCCTTAGGCTAGGCGAGCCCTAGCCTTAGCGTAAGCTAGGTGTTCCCTAGCCTAAGCCTAGGGGTGCCCTATCCTAAGCCTATGGGTGCCCTAGCCTAAGCCAAGGGGTGCCCTAGCCTAAGCCTAGGGGTGCCCTAGCCTAAGCCTAGTGGTGCCCTAACCTTAGGCTAGGGCATCCCTAGACTTAGGCTAATTCGAGGGGTGCCCTAGCCTAATCCTAGGGGTGCCCTAGCCTAAGCCTTGGGGTGCCCTAGCCTTAGGCTGTGGGAGCCCTAGCCTTAGCCTAAACTAGGGGTGCCCTAGCCTACGCCTAGGGGTGCCCTAGCATAAGCCTTGGGGTGCCCTAGCCTAAGCCTAGGTGTACCTTAGCATTAGGCTAGGGGAGCCCTAGTCTTAGCCTAAGTCTAGGGGTGCCCTAGCCTAAGCCTAGGGGTGCCCTAGCCTAAGCCTAGTGGTGGCTTAGCCTTATGCTCGGGGAGCCCTAGTCTTAGCTTAAGCTTAGGGGTGCCCTAACCTAAGCAGAGGGGTGCCCAAGCCTAAGCCTAGGGGTGCCCTAGCCTTAGTCTAGGGGAGCCCTAGACTTAGCCTAAGCCTAGGGGTGCCCTAGCCTAAGCCTAGGGGTACCATAACTTAAGCCTAGGGGTGCCCAAGCCTAAGCCTAAGGGTGCCCTAGCCTAAGTCTAGGGGTGCCCTACCCTAAGCCTAGGAGTGCCCTAGCCTTAGGCTAGGGGAGCCCTAGCCTTAGCCTAAGCCTAGGGGTGCCCTAGTCTTAGGCTAGGGGAGCCCTAGCCTTAGCTTAAGCCTAGGGGTGCCCTAGCCTAAGCCTAGGGGTGCCGTAGCCTAAGCCTAGGGGTGCCCTAGCCTAAGCCTAGGGGTGCCCAAGCCTAAGCCTAAGGGTGTCCTAGCCTTAGGCTAGGGGAGCCCTAGCCTTAGCCTAAGCCTAGGGGTGCCCAAGCCTAAGCCTAAGAGTGCCCTTGCCTAACCCTAGGGGTGCCCTAGCCTTAGCCAAAGCCTAGGGGTGCCCTAGCCTAAGCCTAGGGTTGCCTTAGCCTTAGGCGAGGGGAGTCCTAGCCTTAGCCTAAGCCGACGGGTGCCCTAGCCTAAGCCTAGGAGTGCCCTATCCTAAGCCTAGGGGTGCCCTAGCCTAAGTCTAGGGGTGCCCTAGCCTAAGCGTAGGGGTGCCCTAGCTTAAGCTAGGGGTGCCCTAGCCTAAGCCTAGGGGTGCCATAGCCTAAGCCTAGGGGAGCCCTAGACTTAACCTAAGCCTAGGGGTGCCCTAGCCTAATAATTGTGGTGCCCTAGCCTAAGCCTAGGTGTACCCTAGCCTAAGCCTAGGGGTGCCCTAGCCTTAGTCTAGGCGAGCCCTAGCTTTAGCCTAAGCCTAGGGGTGCCCTAGCCTAAGCCTAGGGGTGCCCTAGCCTAAGCCTAGGGGTGCCCTAGCCTAAGGTTAGTGGTGCCCTAACCTTAGGCTAGGGGATCCCTAGCCTTAGGCTAAATCTAGGGGTGCCCTAGCCTATTCCTAGGGGTGCCCTAGGCTAAGCTTAGGTGTGCCCTAGCCTAAGCCTAGGGGTGCCCTAGCCTAAGATTAGGAGTGCAATAGCCTTAGGCTAGGGGAGCCCTAGCCTTAGCCTAAGCCTTGGGGTGCCCTAGCCTAAGCCTAGGGGTGCCCTAGCCTAAGCCTAGGGGTGCCTTAGCCTTAGGCTAGGGGAGCCCTAGCCTTAGCTTAAGCTTAGGGGAGCCCTAGCCTTAGCTTAAGCCTAGGGGTGCCCTAGCCTAAGCCTAGGGGTGCACTAGCCTTAGGCTAGGGGAGCCCTAGCCTTAGCTTAAGCCTAGGGGTGCCCTAGCCTAAGCCTAGGGGTGCACTAGCCTAAGCCTAGGGGTGCCAAGCCTAAGCCTAAGGGTGTCCTAGCCTTAGGCTAGGGGAGCCCTACCCTAAGCCTAAGACTAGTGTTGCCCTAGCCTAAGCCTAGGGTGCCCTAGCCTAAGCCTAGGGGTGCCCTTGCCTTAGGCTAGGGGAGCCCTAGCCTTAGCCAAAGCCTAGGGGTGCCCAAGGCTAAGCCTAGGAGTGCCCTAGCCTAACCCTAAGGTGCCCTAGCCTTAGGCTAGGGAAGCCCTTGCCTTAGCCTAAACCTAGGGGTGCCCTATCCTAAGCCTAGGGGTGCCCTATCCTAAGCCTAGGGGTGCCCTAGCCTAAGGTTAGTGGTGCCCTAACCTTAGGCTAGGGGATCCCTAGCCTTAGGCTAAATCTAGGGGTGCCCTAGCCTAATCCTAGGGGTGCCCTAGCCTAAGCTTAGGTGTGCCCTAGCCTAAGCCTAGGGGTGCCCTAGCCTAAGATTAGGGGTGCCCTAGCCTTTGGCTAGGGGAGCCCTAACCATAGCCTAAGCCTTGGGGTGCCCTAGCCTAAGCCTAGGGGTGTCCTAGCCTTAGGCTAAGGGAGCCCTAGCCTTAGCCAAAGCCTAGGGGTGCCCAAGCCTAAGCCTAGGAGTGCGCTAGCCTAACCCTAAGGTGCCCTAGCCTTAGGCTAGGGAAGCCCTTGCCTTAGCCTAAACCTAGGGGTGCCCTATCCTAAGCCTAGGGGTGCCCTATCCTAAGGCTAGGGGTGCCCTAGCCTAAGGTTAGTGGTGCCCTAACCTTAGGCTAGGGGATCCTTAGCCTTAGGTTAACTCTAGGGGTGCCCTAGCCTAATCCTAGGGGTGCCCTAGCCTAAGCTTAGATGTGCCCTAGCCTAAGCCTAGGGGTGCCCTAGCCTAAGATTAGGGGTGCCCTAGCCTTAGGCTAGGGGAGCCCTAGCCTTAGCCTAAGCCTAGGGGTGCCCTAGCCTAAGCCTAGGGGTGCCCTAGCCTTAGGCTAGGGGAGCCCTAGCCTTAGCCTAAGCTAGGGGTTCCCTAGCCTAAGCCTAGGGGTGCCTTAGCCTTAGGCTAGGGGAGCCCTAGCCTTAGCTTAAGCTTAGGGGTGCCCTAACCTAAGCAGAGGGGTGCCCAAGCCTAAGCCTAGGGGTGCCCTAGCCTTAGGCTAGGGGAGCCCTAGACTTAGCCTAAGCCTAGGGGTGCCCTAGCCTAAGCCTAGGGGTACCATAACGTAAGCCTAGGGGTGCCCTAGCCTAAGCCTAGGGGTGCCCTAGCCTAAGCCTAGTGGTGCCCTAGCCTAAGACTAGTGGTGCCCTAGACTTAGGCTAGGGGAGCCCTAGACTTAGCCTAAGCCTAGTGATGCCCTAGCCTAAGGCTAGTGGTGGCCTAACCTTAGGCTAGGGGATACCTAGCCTTAGGCTAATTCTAGGGGTGCCCTAGCCTAATCCTAGGGGTTCCCTAGCCTAAGCCTAGGTGTACCCTAGCCTAAGCCTAGGGGTGCCCTGGCCTAAGAATAGGGGTGCCCTGGCCTAAGCCTAGGGGTGCCCTAGCCTAAGGTTAGTGATGTCCTAACCTTAGGCTAGGGGATCCCTAGTCTTAGGCTAAATCTAGGGGTGCCCTAGCTTAATCCTAGGGGTGCCCTAGCCTAAGCTTAGGTGTGCCCTAGCCTAAGCCTAGGGGTGCCCTAGCCTAAGATTAGTGGTGCCCTAGCCTTAGGCTAGGAGAGTCCTAGCCTTAGCCTAAGCCTAGGGGTGCCCTAGCCTTAGGCTAGGGGAGCCCTAGCCTTAGCCTAAGCTAGGTGTTCCCTAGCCTAAGCCTAGGCGTGCCCTATCCTAAGCCTATGGGTGCCCTAGCCTAAGCCAAGGGGTGCCCTAGCCTAAGCCTAGGGGTGCCCTAGCCTAAGCCTAGTGGTGCCCTAGACTTAGGCTAGGGGAGCCCTAGACTTAGCCTAAGCCTAGGTGTGCCCTAGCCTAAGCCTAGTGGTGCCCTAACCTTAGGCTAGGGCATCCCTACCCTTAGGCTAATTCGAGGGGTGCCCTAGCCTAATCCTAGGGGTGCCCTAGCCTAAGCCTAGGTGTACCCTAGTCTAAGCCTAGGGGTGCCCTAGCCGAAGCCGAGGGTTGCCCTAGCCTTAGTCTTGGGAATCCCTATCCTTAGCCTAAGCAAATGGGTGCCCTAGCCTAAGCCTAGGGGTGCCCTGGCACTAGCCTAAGCATAGGGGTGCCATAGCCTAAGCATAGGGGTGCCCAAGCCTAAGCCTAAGGGTGCCCTAGCCTTAGGCTAGGGGAGCCCTAGCCTTAGCCTAAGCCCAGGGGTGCCCTAGCCTAAGCCTAGGGGTACCCTGGCACTAGCCTAAGCCTAGGGGTGCCTTAGCCTAAGCCTAGGGATGCCCAAACCTAAGGCTAAGGGTGCCCTATCCTAAGCCTAGGGGTGCCCTAGCCTAAGGTTATTGGTGCCCTAACCTTAGGCTAGGGGAGCCCTAGCCTTAGCCTAAGCCTAGGGGTGCCCTAGCCTAAGCATAGGGGTGCCCTAGCCTATACCTAGGGTTGCCCTAGCCTAAGCCAAGAGGTGCCCTAGCCTTAGGCTAGGGGAACCCTAGCCTTAGCCTAAGCCTAGGGGTGCCCTAGCCTAAGCCAAGGGGTGCCCTAGCCTTAGGCTAGGGGAACCCTAGCCTTAGCCTAAGCCTAGGGGTGCCCTAGCCTAAGCCTAGGGGTGCCCTAGCCTAAGCCTAGGGGTGCCCTAGCATTATGCTAGGGGAGCCCTAGCCTTATGCTAAGCATAGTCGTGCCCTAGCCTAAGCCTAGGGGTGTCCTAGTCGAATCCTAGGGGTGCCCTAGCCTAAGTCTAGGGGTGCCCTAGCCTTAGGGTAGGGGAGCCCTAGCCTTAGCCTAAGCCTAGGGGTGCCCTGGCCTAAGAATAGGGGTGCCCTGGCCTAAGCCTAGGGGTGCCCTAGCCTAAGGTTAGTGATGCCCTAACCTTAGGCTAGGGGATCCCTAGCCTTAAGCTAAATCTAGGGGTGCCCTAGCTTAATCCTAGGGGTGCCCTAGCCTAAGCTTAGGTGTGCCCCAGCCTAAGCCTAGGGGTGCCCTAGCCTAAGATTAGTGGTGCCCTAGCCTTAGGCTAGGAGAGTCCTAGCCTTAGCCTAAGCCTAGGGGTGCCCTAGCCTTAGGCTAGGGGAGCCCTAGCCTTAGCCTAAGCTAGGTGTTCCGTAGCCTAAGCCTAGGGGTGCCCTATCCTAAGCCTATGGGTGCCCTAGCCTAAGCCAAGGGGTGCCCTAGCCTAAGCCTAGGGGTGCCCTAGCCTAAGCCTAGTAGTGCCCTAGACTTAGGCTAGGGGAGCCCCAGACTTAGCCTAAGCCTAGGTGTGCCCTAGCCTAAGCCTAGTGGTGCCCTAACCTTAGGCTAGGGCATCCCTAGCCTTAGGCTAATTCGAGGGGTGCCCTAGCCTAATCCTAGGGGTGCCCTAGCCTAAGCCTAGGTGTACCCTAGCCTAAGCCTAGGGGTGCCCTAGCCTAAGCCTAGGTGTGCCCTAACCTAAGCCTAGGGGTGCTGTAGCCTAAGCCTAGGCGTTCCCTAGCCTTCGGGTAGGGAGACCCTAGCCTTAGCCTAAGCCTAGGGGTGCCCTAGCCTAAGCCTAGGGGTGCCCTATCCTAAGCCTAGGGGTGACCTAGCCTAAGGTTAGTGGTGCCCTAACCTTAGGCTAGGGGATCCCTAGCTTTAGGCTAATTCGAGGGGTGCCCTAGCCTAATCCTAGGGGTGCCCTAGCCTAAGCCTAGGTGTACCCTAGCCTAAGCCTTAGGGTGCCCTAGCCGAAGCCTAGGGGTGCCCTAGCCTTAGGCTAGGGAATCCCTATCCTTAGCCTAAGCCTAGGGGTGCCCTAGCCTAAGCCTAGGGGTGCCCTGACACTAGCCTAAGCCTAGGGGTGCCATAGCCTAAGCATAGGGGTGCCCAAGCCTAAGCCTAAGGGTGCCCTAGGCGTAGACTAAGGGAGCCCTAGCCTTAGCCTAAGCCTAGGGGTGCCCTAGCCTAAGCCTAGGTGTGCCCTAACCTAAGCCTAGGGGTTCCCTAGCCTGAGCCTAGGCGTTCCCAAGCCTTAGGCTAGGGAAACCCTAGCCTTAGCCTAAGCCTAGGGGTGCCCTAGCCTAAGCCTAGGGGTGTCCTAGCCTAAGCCTACGGGTGCCCTAGCCTTAGGCTAGGGGAGCCCTAGCCTTAGCCTAAGCCTAGGGGTGCCCTAGCCTAAGCCTGGGGGTGCCCTAGCCTTAGGCTAGTTGAGACATAGCCTTAGCCTAAGCTAGGGGTGCCCAAGCCAAAGCCTAGTGGTGCCCTAGCCTAAGCCAAGGGGTGCCCTAGCCTAAGCCTAGGGGTGCCCTAGCCTAAGCCTAGGGGTGCCCTAGCATTATGCTAGGGGAGCCCTAGCCTTATGCTAAGCCTATTTGTGCCCTAGCCTAAGCCTAGGGGTGCCCTAGCCTAAGCTTAGGGGTGCCCTATCCTAAGTCTAGGGGTGCCCTAGCCTAAGCCTAGGGGTGCCCTAGCCTAAATCTAGGGGTGCCCTAGCCTTAGCCTAAGCCTAGGGGTGTCCTAGTGTAAGCCTAGGGGTGCCCTAGCCTAAGTCTAGGGGTGCCCTAGCCTTAGGGTAGGGGAGCCCTAGCCTTAGCCTACGCCTAGGGGTGCCCTGGCCTAAGAATAGGGGTGCCCTGGCCTATGCCTAGGGTTGCCCTAGCCTAAGGTTAGTGGTGCCCTAACCTTAGGCTAGGGGATCCCTAGCCGTAGGCTAAATCTAGGGGTGCCCTAGCCTAATCCTAGGGGTGCCCTAGCCTAAGCTTAGGTGTGCCCTAGCCTAAGCCTAGGG